>NC_089840.1:202507535-202832118 GCF_035609145.1 Eleutherodactylus coqui | reverse complement strand
TTGCTTCCAACTCTGCCTTTTAATAAGTACTTTACCTCTTCATTAACCACTTTTAATAAAATCACTCAGGGGTTTAATTGCATTTTCTGTTTCTGGAATTTACCTGCATTTTATATCAATTGCCAAAGCTGTTAAAAATGATTGCACTTTGAATCTAGTATTGCCTAAAAGTCAGCATAAATGCAAATGAAGTATCCCATTAAATACCCTACTCATATAACCTGGCATCAGTGGAAGCTGCCATATTGTGCCTTTGGACACCCCGAATGACGGAGGTATTGTCTTCTAGAAGCAATTCTATGGAGTGTTATCTCCATAAAACCGCATTCATTTACTTTTTCTGTTAGGATTTCTTCATATGAGCAAGAACATGACTGAGGTTGGATAAGGTACATTTACGCGTGTCTGTGCATAGTACTGTACCTATTGCATACAAAGAGCTAGTTCACACACGCACAACACGCCCGTGGGCTGCATTGCCACGAACGTATATCGGCTCGGTTTTCACGCCGAGCCGATATACGTTCTCCTCATCTGCAGGGGAGGGGGGGAGGCTGGAAGAGCCAGGAGCAGGAACTGAGCTCCCGCCCCCTCTCTGCCTCCTCTCCGCCCCTCTGCACTATTTGCAATGGGGAGAGGTGGGATGGGGGCGGGGCTAATTCATGAAGCACATGTTCCCTTGCGTATTTGTGCACCTCCCATAGACTTCTTTGGAGGGCTTTCGCTGCACAAAATGCATAAAGACAGAGCAGAGCCTGCTTTTTTCCAAAACCCACTCATGAGAATTAACCCATTGAAATTAATGGGTTCTATTCTCCATATTTTACGCGCGCAAAAACATGCGCAAATAGGGTAGTGTAAAGGAGCCCTTATACATTACAGTAAAAAGTCCATGTATAGTTTTGGGGTGCATCTACATGTACAGTGTAGCAAACATTTGGCAATGCGGATGAAACAGCTTATAGATTGTATTTCCCTATTAGAGAGGCATGTTGGGAATATAGGCTTTTCCTATTAATTGCAGGGCAGCTTTCTCAGCCCTTTAAGAAGTGGTGAACAGCAGGAATATTGTTATCTTGACAATTTTCAGATTATATACATACAGCGATTAGCGCTCAGCTGTATTATAAAAACACTTAAGATCATTTTAATTAAAAAATAATCTTATATTTAGCTCTAAACCTACAGAGTAGTGAAATACATATTAGGGATGGGAATTGCCACACTTTATGATGCATAGGCTCATTTCATTCAGCTCATCAAATCTTGTTTCGGCTCCCAAATGACTCTTAATATTATACTACTGCTATCCGTGAATGCCTCCTATTTCTGTACCCTGAGGACAGAGACAGGAGTAGAGCAGAACAGTAGAGCGTCAACCCCCTTACCCCTCTCTTTTGCACCTAATCAGAATCTCACAATTCTCGTTTGCCAGAACCAACTAGCTGGTGACGTCATCACCATCACATTCACGCTCGGACTGCCTGTTAAGACAGGCAAATCATCACTGGGAATTAAGAACTTCTTGTTCACTTATCGTTCAGTGTCTCACATTCCTATGAACGATCAGTGATTAAATATAATGAGAATCCATGATTTTTATGAAACTGAACAGCAAACATGAAGCGCACGATTCTCGTTCGTCTTTCATTGTTGGCTTTCGTTTAAACTGAACAATATCGTTCACTTTCGTTTGTTTGAATGATTTTTGAAATGATATTCATTCCGTTTAGATGCACCTTTAGCCTCATTGTAGTTCTCTTCCTTAGGGCTCATTGACATGGCCTACAAAATCATGCAGGAGTTACCCTCACAAAAAAAATTTGGGGTGAAAGTTTTTATTCCTATGTACACTGTACAAAAAAAACTATTTTTAAAATGACATAATGGCCAAAAAAACAAAAATCATAATTTTTTTCTTCTGCTTTGCTTCGATTCATTTAAAAAAGGTGGAGTCAAAATACGCAGTACACCGCTAGATGAATGCGTTACGGGGTCTAGTTTTTAATATGGGGTCATTTGTGGGGGTTCTCTATCGTTTTGGCTGCACAAGGGCTCTACAAGTGGGCAATTAAAACGCCTTCAAGCAAATGGTCTGTTGTGAAAACTACCCGCTGCTCCTTTCGGTTAGGGCCCTGTTGTGCATACGGACATAACATTATGGCCACAATGGGTATGTTTCGGAACATGGGACAAACGGGGGTATCCATTTTTGGGTGAAAGCCTCCATTCATATGTCTGCTGTTAAAAAAAAACTGTTTTTAAAATTACATAATTAATAAAAAAAGAAAATCGTAATTTTATCCTTCTGCTTTGCTTTGATTCATTCAAAAATTGTTGGGTCAAAGTACGCAGTACACCCCTAGATTAATGCGCTAAGAGGTCTAGTTTCCAAAATGAGGTCATTTGTGGAGGTCCTCCGTGTTTTGGCCGCTCAAAGGGTCTACAAGTGAGCAATGGGGCCTAAAACACCTTCAAGCAAAATGTCTGATCTTAAAGCCACCGGCTGCTCCTTTCAGTTTTGGCCCCGTTGTGCATACGAACACAATATTAGGGCCACAATGGGTATGTTTCTGAACACGGCACAAACGGGGGTATGCATTTTGAGGTGTAAATGCTCATTTTTATGTGCACTATAGAAAAAAATCCTCTGTTTAAAATTACATATTTGCAAAAATATGAAATTTTATTTTTTCTACTCTAAATTGCATTAATTCCTGAAAAGAAACTGTGGGATCAAAATACTTATGACCCACCTCAGTGAATACACTAAGGGGTGTAGTTTTTAAAATGGGGTCATTTGTGGGGTTATCTATAATTCTGACACCCATGAGCCTTTGCAATCTTGGCTTGGTGCCGGAAAATAAAGTGTTCCTCAAAATGTTGATAATTAATGTTAAATTTGTACGTCTCCTAAATGGTTAAAAAAAAACAAAGGTGTTTTAAACATGCATTCAGAATAAAGTGAACAGATGGAAATATATATCTAAGCAAAAATTTGTACAGTATGTTTGCACATATTTGAGATATTACAGTTGAGGCGTTAGTCAGACGGGCGTTTTTTTCGCGCGATTTGCGCATGCGTCTGGCGATTGTTTAAAACCATTGCTTTGCAATGGTATCGGACACATGAGCGCTTTTTATGCGCTCGTCCGATAAATTATAGAACAGAAATCGCAGATCGCACCTATCTGCGATTCCTGTTCTCTTCTCTATATGCGCTCAATGGGGCCGGCGGCAGCAGCGCCGACCCCATTGAGAACATATAGAAGACAAATCATTCTTCTCTGCCACAGCTGTAACAGCTGTGGCAGAGAAGAACGATTTTTGCCCATTGAATTCAATGGAGCCGGCAATACAGCCGGCTCCATTGAAAGCAATGGGCTGCCGGCGATCACGGGATGAATTGTCGGGAAGGGCTTAAATATATAAGCCCTTCCCTGCAATTCATCCAGAAATGTGTAAAAATAAAAAAAATATATATACTCACCTTGTCCCGGCAGACGGAGTTCAGCGCGGCCGGCCTGCAGTGGGTGTGAGTGGGTGTGAGTGAGAGCTGCCCCTGATTGGCTCAGCACTGAGCCAATCAGAGGCAGCTCTCACTCACACCCATTCATGAACTCATGAATGGGTGTGAGTGAGAGCTGCCTCTGATTGGCTCAGCGCTGAGCCAATCAGGGGCAGCTCTCACTCACACCCATTCACACCCACTGCAGGCCGGCTGCGCTGAACTCCGTCTGCCGGGACAAGGTAAGTATATATATATATTTTTTCATTTTTACACATTTCTGGATGAATTGCAGGGAAGGGCTTATATATTTAAGCCCTTCCCGACAATTCATCCCACGATCGCCCGCAGCGCATTGCTTTCAATGGAGCTGGCTGTATTGCCGGCTCCATTGAATTCAATGCGCTGGACAGCTCTGGCCCATTTCTATTGAAACGCGGCTAGGAGCAGTTTTTTCGGGCGATTTTTCGGCCCCGGTCACGCGATTTGCGGATGCGCATCCATCATGCGATCCACAAATCGCGGCAAAAAACGCCCGTGTGACTAAGGCCTGAAAATGTGAAAAAATGACAATTTTTTTCAAAATTTTCCCCATATTGGCACTTTTAATAAATATACACAAATTATATCGGTCTATTTATACAACCTAAACGAAGTACAACATGTGGCGAAAAAACAGTGTCAAAATCACTTGGATATGCAAAACCTTTACGGAGTTATGATATGTTAAGTGACACACGTCAGATTTCCAAAATTTGGCTCCATCACAAAGGAGCAAACAGGCTTCGTCACTAAGGGGTTAAGAAGCGGTGAACGGCAGGAATATTGTTATCTTGACAATTTTCAGATTATATACATACAGCTGCTATTAGCGCTCAGCTGTATTATAAAAACACTTAGGATCATTTTAATTAAAAAATAATCTTATATTTAGCTCTAAACCTACAGAGTAGTGAAATACATATTAGGGATGGGAATTGCCACACTTTATGATGCATAGGCTCATTTCATTCAGCTCATCAAATCTTGTTTCGGCTCCCAAATGACTCTTAATATTATACTACTGCTATCCGTGAATGCCTCCTATTTCTGTACCCTGAGGACAGAGACAGGAGTAGAACAGTAAACCGTCAGTCCCTTACCTCTCCCTTTTACACCTAATCAGAATCTCACAATTCTCGTTTGCCAGAACCAACTAGCTGGTGACGTCATCACCATCACATTCACGCTCGGACTGCCTGTTTAGACAGGCAAATCATCACTGGGAATTGAGAACTTCTTGTTCACTTATCGTTCAGTGTCTCACACTGAACGATCAGTGATTAAACATAATGAGGATCCAACAATGATTTTTATGAAACTGAACAGCAAACGAGAAGCGCACGATTCTCATTCGTCTTTCATTGTTGGCTCTCGTTTAAACTGAACAATATCGTTCACTTTCGTTCGTTTGAATGATTTTTGAAATAATATTCATTCCGTTTAGATGCACCTTTAGCCTCATCGTAGTTCTCTTCCTTAGGGCTCATTCACATGGCCTACAAAATCATGCAGGAGTTACCCTCACAAAAAAATTGTGTGAATTGGTGATTTCCCGCTATCAAGTTTCGAGCTTAATTGGCCGTGAAATTGCCCATTCATATGATTGGGTGCTGCGTGTTGCAGAAAAAAAAGCTACTGCTGCGGGAGGAAAGAGAGAGATGAAGGAAAGACCTGCGGGGATCCTTCATCACTGGAAACTCCCTTCATCTCAGCAGGGATGGAGGGATTCCCCTGCAGGGGAGAAGGAGGGATTTCCCCATAGCGTGAAGAGAGGGGTTGCCTTGCAGGAGAATCACTCCATCACCGCTATGGGAATATCCCTCTATCTATTCTGCAGAGGAATCCCTCTCTCCCTGCTACAGGGGAATTCCTCCATCTCCCCTGCAGGGAAACCCCGCTATGGGGAAATTCCTACAGCTGCCAAAAGATAGGTCAAAACCTATTTTTTGACACATTTTTTTGTTGTGATTTTTTGATGCAGCTACAAATTGTTCATCTAAAGATTTCCATTGGAAACCATTGGTTCTATTAGTCATGATTTTTTAACTCATGTAACTTGGCTTCAGAAAATCGTCCATGTGAATGAGCCCTTACAAGGATTACTCCACTATAAACTCTGGAGTAGCTGTGCTAAGTGGGAGCTGTAGGCCAAACTCCCCTATGCACAAGATAACAGAACTGCTTCCAAATACCTAAGCCAGGTCCCATTGTGTACCTAAGGCCTCTTTCACATGCGTGACAGCAATATTGCCATGAGAAAATTACGTTGATATCACAGCTGTGTTCTGTGTGATATTGCTCAGTTTTCTTGTGGCAATATCACGATATTGTGTTTTGATAGAAAATCGCTCGACTTTGTAGCACTCTTTTGCCAGGATTTTCAGGGGGACTTGAAATATAAGCCCTACCCTGAAAATAAGCCCTATCTGTCTTTAGTTGTTGTAAGAAGGAGGGGTTTGGGTTCCTGGACAACTGGGCTGACTTTGCTGTTGGCTCTACCGTTGGGATGGGTTGCATCGTAATAGGGAGGGCACAGCTGTGCTGGGTGAGAAGATGACTAGAAGGCTAGAGGAGTGTTTAAACTAGAGACTGGGGGGACGCGAAAAGAGAAACAGAGGGATAGACAGTGTAGATAGCGACCTGGGACCAAGAAATGGGAATGGGGGCAGAGCAGGGGGTGAGGTTAGTACAGTTAGAACTGACAAAACAGCCAATAGCATCATTAGTAGCACAATGAATATAAAGAATAAAACGTTAAATCCTACTTAACGCCAAGGATACAGGAAGATATAGGCGCAAAAGATAAAAGTGAGGCATCTCTGTGGGTAGAAATACAGGGAGAAAAAAATAACAGAATCCTGATAGGGTTTTTTTTTAAAGGCCACCAAAAATAACAGAAGAAACTGAAAACTTATTATTAAGGCAAATAGAAGAGGTGTCAAACCGCAATTAAGTAGTTATTATGGGGGACTTTAATTATCCGGATATAATATGGCAAAACAAAACCTGTAAATCTCAGAAGGGTGATAGGTTCTTGAGAATGATTAAAGACAACTAGTTTACTCAACTCGTGCGGGAGCCAACTAGATGGAGGGCAACTCTGCACTTATTAACTAACAAACCGGACTGAATAATGGGGGTACAGTTTGAGGGGCACTTGGGAAATAGTGACCACAATATAATCAATTTCCAGCTGTCATTCAATAAGAAACCTTATCAGGGAGCGACAAAAAAACGAAACTTTAGTAAAGCAAAATTTAATCAGCTCAGAGCTACTGTAATATTAATTGGGACAACGTCCTAAAAAATAACAGTACAGACGACAAATGGGAGAAGTTTAAAAACACCCTAATTACCTCATGTAAGCAGTTCATACCCTTAAAAAAAGAACTAAAAGTAAAAGGAAACCAATATGGCTCGACAAGACTGTACGGGGGACAATAAATGATAAAAAGAAAGCATTTAAAATACTAAAACAAGAAGGCAGCGAAGAAGCTCGAAAATCATACAGGGAAAAAAGCTAAATATGTAAAGAAAAGATGAAAATTGCTAAGAAGGAGGCAGAAAGACTGATCGCCAAAGAGAGCAAAAATAACCCTAAACTATTCTTCAGTCATATGAACAGTAAAAGGATTCACAGAAGAGGCAGAGTAGAAGTCTCCAAATTTAACTAGAAATTGCCCTATCACAGTGGTGACTTAGACTAAAAAGTTTAATTTTTATTCAAACGATTAAAATATACACTTAGGGGCACAACACATAAAACAAAACGTAAGTAAATAAAGAACGTGGTGTGGACCATCCAACCGCACCGTTAGCAGTCACTAAAGGTAAGTGTTTATTCACACTATTGTATGTGTGGGTGTCAACAATATGTGGTTCCCAATGATCACAAAGTTTCTAGTCCTGCCTGTGGTCAGTTAGGCAGGGGGCCGAAACTTAGTTGTATATTCGCACACCGGATTTATAGGAATGAAATGTCTCCAGTTGCTACTTCTTGGTATTGTGTAACCCACACGTCATGAATAAATTCAATTATAGTGACTCATATACGCGTTTCTTCACAATCATTACAGAGGAGGATCAGAGATACTCGTCCAGCTCTAGTGGATAAAGAGACGGAATTTGGTCTTATGCCAAGAGAGACGTCTCACGAGGATTTCTGAAGATGTCAAATATATTGCATGAATCTCAGTGAGAACGCCTCCCAAGAATGTAATACAGCCTCCCTTCTATTGGTAAGGGTCGTTTTTAAAGGATACTAGACCCAAGGAATTCAAGATCCCTTTACTTCTTCGATTTCTCATTAATTTGTTGCTCATTAGTTCGTTTCCCGACGCGTTTCACCACTCATGTTTGCGTGGATCATCAGGAGCAATATGAATTGAGATTAGATGCTGTAGACGATATTGAAGGGTCTCAATAGACCAATTCGTAAAGAAACTAGTGTCGCAATCTTTAGAGGACCAGCTGTTTTGGCAGATACGGTGAGGGTTAAATACCACCTAGAGTGAGAACCTCAATCCCCCAGTGTCTCGTATTAGGTTGGACACAGATGTGAGATTATCAGAGGTATCTCATCCCAACGTCAGAGGGTGACATTGGGTATGGATGTATACCATGAGGTTTTGAAACGGGAACTAATGAAGATATACTCAGAGCTCTAACTCTCACATAGGTATGGGGATACGTAAGTATCCTGTTGGAGTGAGTAGAGTGTACCTAGTCTCCGTTTCAAGTTTAGACAACCGGCTAGTCAGTGTCCCATGCAGTATGCATAATGGGGCGCCGTGCCAATGTCTCAGAGGTATTTGTCTCCGTGTCACTCCAGGGTACGTATCTCCCAAGGGAGGGAAGTACAAGCACCCTGCTCCTTAGTGGTATTACCCCAATTAAAATCTGCTTTTCCTATTTCAATTGTAAGAGTGAGCTAGTAAAATTCTGGCTCGTTTGTATAGGAATTGTCTAAAGATACCCGCCCGAGTTTCTTTTCCCAGAGTGTCAAAATTGACAGAAGAGAAGGATGGATACAAGAAAAAATAACAAAGCTGGTGTCCGTAGCCCGGATGGTAGGCTAGGGAAGATAATCTCACATCTGTGTCCAACCTAATACGAGACACTGGGGGATTGAGGTTCTCACTCTAGGTGGTATTTAACCCTCACCGTATCTGCCAAAACAGCTGGTCCTCTAAAGATTGGGACACTAGTTTCTTTACGAATTGGTCTATTGAGACCCTTCAATATCGTCTACAGCATCTAATCTCAATTCATATTGCTCCTGATGATCCACGCAAACTTGAGTGGTGAAACGCGTCGAGCAACGAACTAATGAGCAACAAATTAATGAGAAATCGAAGAAGTAAAGGGATCTTGAATTCCTTGGGTCTAGTATCCTTTAAAAACGACCCTTACCAATAGAAGGGAGGCTGTATTACATTCTTGGGAGGCGTTCTCACTGAGATTCATGCAATATATTTGACATCTTCAGAAATCCTCGTGAGACGTCTCTCTTGGCATAAGACCAAATTCCGTCTCTTTATCCACTAGAGCTGGACGAGTATCTCTAATCCTCCTCTGTAATGATTGTGAAGAAACGCGTATATGAGTCACTATAATTGAATTTATTCATGACGTGTGGGTTACACAATACCAAGAAGTAGCAACTGGAGACATTTCATTCCTATAAATCCGGTGTGCGAATATACAACTAAGTTTCGGCCCCCTGCCTAACTGACCACAGGCAGGACTAGAAACTTTGTGATCATTGGGAACCACATATTGTTGACACCCACACATACAATAGTGTGAATAAACACTTACCTTTAGTGACTGCTAACGGTGCGGTTGGATGGTCCACACCACGTTCTTTATTTACTTACGTTTTGTTTTATGTGTTGTGCCCCTAAGTGTATATTTTAATCGTTTGAATAAAAATTAAACTTTTTAGTCTAAGTCACCACTGTGATAGAACAGTAAAAGGATTTGCACAGAAAGCACTGGCCCTTTAACAAATAATGCAGGAGAAATCATAGAAGACAATGGAGGGGAGGCAAATCTAATTAAATGATTTCTTTTGAAGTGTATTCACGAATGAAAAAGAAATGTCACACGAGATGCAGAAGAATAAAACAACCCCACCCCCCTCCCTGCAAAATATTACATACCTAACACAGGAGGAAGTGCAGAATCGGTTAAAGAGGATTAAAATCGATAAATCGCCAAGCCCAGATGGAATACACCCAAGGGTTCTAAGGGAACTAAGTCACATGATAGCTAGACTACTATTTCTTATATTTAATGGACACTATAGAGACCGGGGTTGTACCAATGGATTGACGTATTGCCAATGCGGTTCCAATATACAAAAAGGGGTCCAAAATAGAGGCTGGTAACTACAAGCCGGTAAGTCTCACTTCAATAATAGGAAAAATATTTGAGGGGTTTATGAGAGATGCCATCCTAGAATACCTCAAGGAAAACAACAATATAGCCCCTCAGCAGCACGGGTTCATGAGGGGCCAAACATGTCAGACCAATTTGATCAGCTTCTACGATGAAGTAAGTTCCAGGCTGAACCTGGGAGAGTCTATTGATCTTGTATATCTGGACTTCTCTAAAGCATTTGACACCATGCCACATAATAAGCTGATATATAAAATCAGACAGCTTGGAATGGGACGAAAATGTGTGTATTTAGGTAAAGAACTGGATAGAAAGCAGAGGGTGGTATTAAATGTTCAACTGAATGAGCTTGCTTGTTTGTGAATGACACATCACTTACAGATATTAATCAACTACTGAGATCACTAAAGCAGTTTCAGATCACTGTATTTGCACACCTATTGTTTTCAATGGGTTTATCCTGACCGTTCTTTTTTGTGCGCGCATGAAAAATTGTGCAATTTTGCTTGGAAATCAATAACAGGCAGACTTATTAGGCTTCACAGTGTTTTCAATCACGGCCCGGGTATGTCCTGCACCAATGTGAATGGTCCCCGGCAGCACAGAATGTACAGTAAAATGTGCAAAACATGTGCAATCGCATGACCTTCACAGCACTAAAAAGCCATGTTACCAGGAGCATTTTTGCGCTTATGCGCATCTGAAGCTGCCCTTATGCTCAGAAACCTTATCACAACATCATCTAGTCTGTCTAGGATTACATGAAGAGACAGGAATATTTGAGCAGCCGACATCTACAGAAGATCTGTGCTTTGTTCTTCCAGTTGTTTGGAACAACCTCCCTGCTGAGTTCCTTTAGAAACTGTGTGCAAGTGTACTGAGAACTGATGCTGTTTTGAAGACAAAGGGCAGTCACACCAAATATTGATTTGATTTACATTCCTCTTTTGTTCAGTCACTTTGCTTTTTGTTAATTGAGAAAAATAAAACCACAAACACTTCTAGTTTAGAGATGAGCGAGCACCAAAATGCTCGGGTGCTCGTTACTCGGAACGAATTTATCGCGATGCTCGAGGGTTTGTTTCGAGTAACGAACCCCATTGAAGTCAATGGGCGACCCGAGCATTTTTGTATTTCGCCGATGCTCGCTAAAGTTTTCATGTGTGAAAATCTAGGCAATTCAAGAAAGTGATGGGAACGACACAGAAACGGATAGGGCAGGCGAGGGGCTACATGTTGGGCTGCATCTCAAGTTCACAGGTCCCACTATTAAGCCACAATACCGGCAAGAGTGGGCCCCCCCCCCCTCCCAACAACTTTTACTTCTGAAAAGCCCTCATTAGCATGGCATACCTTAGCTAAGCACCACACTACCTCCAACAAAGCACAATCACTGCCTGCATGACACTCCGCTGCCACTTCTCCTGGGTTACATGCTGCCCAACCCCCCTCCCCCCTGCACGACGCAGTGTCCACAGCGCACACCAAACTGTCCCTGCGCAGCCTTCAGCTGCCCTCATGCCACACCACCCTCATGTCTATTTATAAGTGCGTCTGCCATGAGGAGGAACTGCAGGTACACACTGCAGAGGGTTGGCACGGCTAGGCAGCGACCCTCTTTAAAAGTGGTGGGGCGATAGCCCACAATGCTGTACAGAAGCAATGAGAAATCCAATCCTGTGCCACCTCCATCAGGAGCTGCACACGTGGGCATAGCAATGGGGAACCTATGTGCCACACACTATTCATTCTGTCAAGGTGTCTGTATGCCCCAGTCAGACTGGTAATATGTACCTTAACAGTAACCGCGTTGGTGGTAATGTGGTGGTGACTGCGGACCTAGTAGCACGGTTGTATTTTGTTGGTTTTCAGAATGTGGCCAGGATTAAGTGGGCCGTGGCGGGGGGATGATGGGGGGGCTCTCTTGTTGTGTCGGTAAAGGTGAAATTCTTGGACTGCCACCAGACGAACCAATGCAAAGGCATTTGCCAAGAATGTTTTCATTGTTGGAGGAGGAGGGGGATGTTTTTGAGGCACTACGTGTCCTCTCCACGTGTCCGTGGTTATATGCACCTTAACAGTAACCGCGTTGGTGGTAATGTGGTGGTGACTGCGGACCTAGTAGCACGGTTGTATTTTGTTGGTTTTCGGAATGTGGCCAGGATTAAGTGGGCCGTGGCGGGGGGATGGTGGGGGGGCTCTCTTGTTGTGTCAGTAAAGGTGAAATTCTTGGACTGCCACCAGACGAACCAATGCAAAGGCATTTGCCAAGAATGTTTTCATTGTTGGAGGAGGAGGGGGATGTTTTTGAGGCACTACGTGTCCTCTCCACGTGTCCGTGGTTATATGCACCTTAACAGTAACCGCGTTGGTGGTAATGTGGTGGTGACTGCGGACCTAGTAGCACGGTTGTATTTTGTTGGTTTTCGGAATGTGGCCAGGATTAAGTGGGCCGTGGCGGGGGGATGGTGGGGGGGCTCTCTTGTTGTGTCGGTAAAGGTGAAATTCTTGGACTGCCACCAGACGAACCAATGCAAAGGCATTTGCCAAAAATGTTTTCATTGTTGGAGGAGGAGGGGGATGTTTTTGAGGCACTAAGTGTCCTCTCCACGTGTCCGTGGTTATATGCACCTTAACAGTAACCGCGTTGGTGGGAAATGGCCTCGCCGCCATCATGTCTTTGGGAAGCCTCTGTTTCCACACCCCAGAGACATACCATTAGCAGCGGTATAGGCAGAGCCCAGAATTCGTAACATTTCAGCCGTAGCATTAGGACAGGCCCCACTAACAT
This sequence comes from Eleutherodactylus coqui, assembly GCF_035609145.1. NCBI lineage: Eukaryota > Metazoa > Chordata > Amphibia > Anura > Eleutherodactylidae > Eleutherodactylus > Eleutherodactylus coqui. The sequence goes on along the minus strand of NC_089840.1, from coordinate 202,819,375 downwards.
ATCACTAGCAGCATTATAGGGGGAGCACAGTATTAGTTCCATTTCAGTAATAGTAGCACTCAAGACAGGCCCCAGTAACAATTCTGAAGCAGCAGTATAGGAGGAGCATAGTCTAAGTTCCATTTAAGTAATAGTAGCAGCCTACACAGGCCCCAGGAACAATTCCGAAGCAGCAGTATAGTGGGAGCGCAGTCTTAGTTCCATTTCAGTAGCTGCAGTATAGCCAAGGCCCAAGTTACATTTATGTAGCTAAAGTGTAGGCCAACCCCACACACCTTTCTGTACCATGAGTGCAGGCGAAGAACATAGAAATTGCTATGATTACACTGTAGGTGAGGGCCCAAAAAAATTGGTGTACCAACAGTACTAATGTACCTCAGTAAAAATTGGCCATGCCCAACCAAGATGGCAGGTGAAACCCATTAATCGCTTTGGTTAATGTGGCTTAAGTGGTAACGAGGCCTGAAGGCAGCCCAGTTTAACGAAAAATTGTTTCAAGTTAAAGTTCCAACGCTTTTAAGAGCATTGAAACGTATAAAAAATTTTTAGAAAAATTATATGAGTGAGCCTTGTGGCCCTAAGAAAAATTGCCCGTTCAGCGTGATTACGTGAGGTTTCAGGAGGAGGAGCAGGAGGAGGAATATTATACACAGATTGATGAAGCAGAAATGTCCCCGTTTTGGATGGTGAGAGAGAACGATGCTTCCATCCGCGGGTGCAGCCTACGTATTGCTTAGGTATCGCTGCTGTCCGCTGGTGGAGAAGAGAAGTCTGGGGAAATCCAGGCTTTGTTCATCTTGATGAGTGTTAGCCTGTCGGCACTGTCGGTTGACAGGCGGGTACGCTTATCTGTGATGATTCCCCCAGCCGCACTAAACACCCTCTCCGACAAGACGCTAGCCGCAGGACAAGCAAGCACCTCCAGGGCATACAGCGCTAGTTCAGGCCACGTGTCCAGCTTCGACACCCAGTAGTTGTAGGTGGCAGAGGCGTCACGGAAGACGGTCGTGCGATCGGCTACGTACTCCCTCACCATCCTTTTACAGTGCTCCCGCCGACTCAGCCTTGACTGGGGAGCGGTGACACAGTCTTGGTGGGGAGCCATAAAGCTGTCCAGGCCCTTAAAGACTGTTGCACTGCCTGGGCTGTACATGCTGCTCGATCTCCGCACCTCCCCTGCTACCTGGCCCTCGGAACTGCGCCTTCGGCCACTAGCGCTGTCGGATGGGAATTTTACCATCAGCTTGTCCGCCAGGGTCCTGTGGTATAGCAACACTCTCGAACCCCTTTCCTCTTCGGGAATGAGAGTGGGAAGGTTCTCCTTATAGCGTGGGTCGAGCAGTGTGTACACCCAGTAATCCATAGTGGCCAGAATGCATGTAACGCGAGGGTCACGAGAAAGGCATCCTAACATGAAGTCAGCCATGTGTGCCAGGGTACCTGTACGCAACACATGGCTGTCTTCACTAGGAAGATCACTTTCAGGATCCTCCTCCTCCTCCTCCTCCTCAGGCCATACACGCTGAAATGATGACAGGCAAGCAGAATGGGTACCGTCAGCAGTGGGCCAAGCTGTCTCTTCCCCCTCCTCCTCATCCTCCTCATGCTCCTCCTCCTCCTCCTGAACGCGCTGAGATATAGACAGGAGGGTGCTCTGACTATCCAGCGACATACTGTCTTCCCCCGGCTCTGTTTCCGAGCGCAAAGCGGCTGCCTTTATGGTTTGCAGGGAACTTCTCAAGATGCATAGCAGAGGAATGGTGACGCTAATGATTGCAGCATCGCCGCTCACCACCTGGGTAGACTGCTCAAAGTTTCGAAGGACCTGGCAGATGTCTGCCAACCAGGCCCACTCTTCTGAAAAGAATTGAGGAGGCTGACTCCCACTGCGCCGCCCATGTTGGAGTTGGTATTCCACTATAGCTCTACGCTGCTCATAGAGCCTGGCCAACATGTGGAGCGTAGAGTTCCACCGTGTGGGCACGTCGCACAGCAGTCGGTGCACTGGCAGATTAAACCGATGTTGCAGGGTGCGCAGGGTGGCAGCGTCCGTGTGGGACTTGCGGAAATGTGCGCAGAGTCGGCGCACCTTTACGAGCAGGTCTGACAAGCGTGGGTAGCTTTTCAGAAAGCGCTGAACCACCAAATTAAAGACGTGGGCCAGGCATGGCACGTGCGTGAGGCTGCCGAGCTGCAGAGCCGCCACCAGGTTACGGCCGTTGTCACACACGACCATGCCCGGTTGGAGGCTCAGCAGCGCAAGCCAACGGTCGGTCTGCTCTGTCAGACCCTGCAGCAGTTCGTGGGCCGTGTGCCTCCTATCTCCTAAGCTGAGTAGTTTCAGCACGGCCTGCTGACGCTTGCCCACCGCTGTGCTGCCACGCCGCGCGACACCGACTGCTGGCGACGTCCTGCTGCTGCTGACACATCTAGATTGCGAGACAGAGGTTGAGGAGGAGGGGGAGGAGGAGGGTGCTTTAGTGGAGGAAGCATACACCGCCGAACATACCACCACCGAGCTGGGGCCCGCAATTCTGGGGGTGGGTAGGACGTGAGCGGTCCCAGGCTCTGACTCTGTCCCAGCCTCCACTAAATTCACCCAATGTGCCGTCAGGGAGATGTAGTGGCCCTGCCCGCCTGTGCTTGTCCACGTGTCCGTAGTTAAGTGGACCTTGCCACTAACCGCATTGGTGAGGGCGCGTACAATGTTGCGGGAGACGTGGTCGTGCAGGGCTGGGACGGCACATCGGGAAAAGTAGTGGCGACTGGGAACTGAGTAGCGCGGTGCCGCCGCCGCCATCATAGCTTTGAAAGCCTCCGTTTCCACAACCCTATACGGCAGCATCTCAAGGCTGATAAATTTGGCTATGTGGACGGTTAACGATTGAGCGTGCGGGTGCGTGGCGGCGTACTTGCGCTTGCGCTCCAACACTTGCGCTAGCGACGGCTGGACTGTGCGGTGCGAGACATTGGTGGATGGGGCCGAGGACAGCGGAGGTGAGGGTGTGGGTGCAGGCCAGGAGACGGTAGTGCCTGTGTCCTGAGAGGGGGGTTGGATCTCAGTGGCAGGTTGGGGCACAGGGGGAGAGGCAGCGGTGCAAACTGGAGGCGGTGAACGGCCTTCGTCCCACCTTGTGGGGTGCTTGGCCATCATATGTCTGCGCATGCTGGTGGTGGTGAGGCTGTTGGTGGTGGCTCCCCGGCTGATCTTGGCGCGACAAAGGTTGCACACCACTGTTCGTCGGTCGTCAGGCGTCTCTGTGAAAAACTGCCAGACCTTAGAGCACCTCGGCGTCTGCAGGGTGGCATGGCGCGAGGGTGCGCTTTGGGAAACAGTTGGTGGATTATTCGGTCTGGCCCTGCCTCCACCCCTGGCCACCGCACTGCCTCTTGCAACCTGCCCTGCTGCTGCCCTTGCCTGCCCCTCTGAAGACCTGTCCTGAGTAGGCGTTGCACACCAGGTGGGGTCAGTCACCTCATCGTCCTGCTGCTCTTCCTCCGAATCCTCTGTGCGCTCCTCCCTCGGACTTACTGCCCTTACTACTACCTCACTGCAAGACAACTGTGTCTCATCGTCATCGTCCTCCTCACCCACTGTAAGGTCTTGAGACAGTTGCCGGAAGTCCCCAGCCTCATCCCCCGGACCCCGGGAACTTTCCAATGGTTGTGCATCAGTGACGATAAACTCCTCTGGTGGGAGAGGAACCACTGCTGCCCAATCTGAGCAGGGGCCCGAGAACAGTTCCTGGGAGTCTTCCCGCTCCTGAGCATGTGTCATTGTAGTGGAGTGAGGAGGCTGGGAGGAAGGAGGAGCAGCAGACAGAGGATTCGGATTTGCAGCACTGGACGGCGCAGAACTCTGGGTGGATGATAGGTTGCTCGAAGCACTTTCTGCCATCCACGACAGGACCTGCTCACACTGCTCATTTTCTAATAAGGTCTCCTGCGTTGACCCATTAATTGTGAGATGAATGTGGGGACGCCAGAAACGTGCCTCTCTCCTAATCGCGCAGCAGTCGGCTGCGACACACCTGGATCAGGAGCTCGGCCTGTGCCCACACCCTCACTTGGGCCTACGCGTCCTCGGCCGCGTCCACGTCCTCTAGGCCTACCCCTACCCCTCAGCATGCTGTATTACCAGTGATTTCCAAGCCAGGAAAGAAATTGGCGCAAGCCTGCAGCCAAAATAGAATATTTTCCCTTGTTTTTCAAAGGAAAAGCCACACTGCGTGTATTCAATGAATACTACTAAGTTTAATAACTGTGTTGTGGCCCTGCAAATGTGTCAGAGAACTGCAGTGATGCAAAGTTATTCGCTACAGCAGATCAGGGATTTCCCATGCAGGAAAAAAATTGGCGCAAGCCTGCAGCCAAAATAGAATTTTTTCCCTTGTTTTTCAAAGGACAAGCCACACTGCGTGTATTCAATGAATACTACTAAGTTTAATAACTGTGTTGTGGCCCTGCAAATGTGTCAGAGAACTGCAGTGATGCAAAGTTATTCGCTACAGCAGATCAGGGATTTCCCATGCAGGAAAAAAATTGGCGCAAGCCTGCAGCCAAAATAGAATTTTTTCCCTTGTTTTTCAAAGGACAAGCCACACTGCGTGTATTCAATGAATACTACTAAGTTTAATAACTGTGTTGTGGCCCTGCAAATGTGTCACAGAACTGCAGTGATGCAAAGTTATTCGCTACAGCAGATCAGGGATTTCCCATGCAGGAAAAAAATTGGCGCAAGCCTGCAGTAAAACGTAGCTGGCTGCGTCTGATTTTTTTTAACGTTCTGCACGCAGCACACACGTACCCAGAGCCCTGAGGACTGTCAGAGGCAGGTGAAATAGAATTTTTTCCCTTGTTTTTCAAAGAAAAAGCCACACTGCGTCTATTCAATGAATAATGTATGTCTTCTGGCCCTGCCTACACAATTCTATCCCTGTAGTATTAATGCCGGGTGCAATGGTCTGCACAGCCGGTTTTGAGAAAAAAAAAAAATATGCAACACTGCTAACAGCAGCCTGGACAGTACTGCACACGGATAGATGTGGCCCTAGAAAGGACCGTTGGGGTTCTTGAAGCCTACACTCACTGCTAACACTCTCCCTGCCTAACCACCACTTCTGTCCCTATTGCAGGGCGCAAGACTCTGCAGATCCAATTTTGAAAAAAAAAAAAAACATACAGTGCTAACACAGTACTGCACACTATTAGATGTGGCCCTGAGAAGGACCGTTGGGGTTCTTGAAGCCTACACTAACTCCTAACGCTCTCCCTACAGCAGCTCCAGCACGATAGCACTTTCCCTCAGCTAACTCACAAGGCATCTGAGCCGAGCCGCGGGAGGGGCCGATTTTTATACTCGGGTGACATCAGATCTCCCCAGCCACTCACAGCAGGGGGGTGGTATAGGGTTTGAACGTCACAGGGGGAAGTTGTAATGCCTTCCCTGTCTTTCAATTGGCCAGAAAAGCGCGCTAACGTCTCAGAGAGGAAACTGAAAGTAACCAGAACATCGCGTGGTACTCATTACGAGTAATGAGCATCCCGAACACCCTAATATTCGCACGAATATCAAGCTCGGACGAGTACGTTCGCTCATCTCTATTCTAGTTTTAAAAGCATTCTTGGTATTTGTATAGCGCCAAATCATTCCTCAGCACTTTCAGGTAATTATTACCCCCCACCAAGCTGGGTTCTCATTTTACCAACCTCAGAAAGATGGAAGGCTGAGTCAACCTTGAGCCAGCTACCTGAATAATGCAGGGATTGAACTTGCAACCTTCAGGTTGTAGGCGAGAGCTTACACTCTGCGCCACACAAGTATTACTTTTACTCAGCAATTTCTCCACACCGGCCTAAAACTTTAGTACAGTACTGTAACATGGTTTCTCTTAGGAGTATAATTATGACATCATAAATAGGCTTAATTTAGATATGCTATCGTGACATGACATATAGATAAAACTATTATAAAATCCCAAGCAGGTTTTCTCCAGGGAAGCTATTGTGACTTTACAAGTGGGTTTCCCTCTAAGAAGCTATTGTAACATCACAAGTGGGTTTCCCCCAGAGAAGCTATTGTGACATCACAAGTTAATTTTACGCAAGTAAGCAACAAAGGGAATGTAATCAGGGAACAGTGGGTGGTCTGTTCCCTAAACACAGCTCATGGCAGCTCACATGCTCCATACTAATAGACATTAGTACCAAAAATCGCACCTATACTGAGCTAAAAATCACATGAACGGGCAGCTACTCACTGGAGCTACTCACTTAAAAAAGCGCAGCTGCTCCAGGAGTAGAGGGAGAATAAGCCCTGCAGGGCTCTGGGATTTCCCCATAGTAGGGAGAGAGAGAGCGGGGCTATGGGGGATTAACCCATAGCCCTGCTCTGTCTTTCCCTGCTATGAAATAATCCCCCATAGCCCCACTCTCTCTCCCTGCAATGGGGGATTAACCAATAGCCCTGCTCTGTTTCTCCCTGTTATGGGTTAATCCCCCATAGCCCTGCTCTCTTTCCCTGCTATGGGTAATTAATCCATAGCTCTGCTTTGTCTCTCCCTCCTCTGGGGATCCCTGAGGGATATCCCCATAGTGCAGAGGGAGTGGAAGGGGCTAGAGAGAATGGGCACTGCAATGAGACTTCTCGCAGATCCCTCTTGCTCTGCCCTCTCCTCCCATGCTCTTGGGGAAGCCCTGTAACCCTGCCCCCTCCTTCTCTCTGCTATAGGGAAATCCCTTGGGGAGAGAGGTGGAGGGAGTCCCATACTGCTGGGGCATTGCCCAGCAGCCGGGCTGGAGTAATTCCTAGCTGCTTACAGCAAGACTTTCAAAACGTGTAGCCCAGAAGCACATTTTAAATTTCCCACTGAAAATTCTTGTTAGTCCCCACAGGGATTAAAGGAACCCTCGGGGCTTCCCATCACCCCCACAGGGACTAACAGAAGTTTACAGCGGGACATTTAGAATACCTTGCAGTCGCATGTCCTATCTTTGATTGGTGCGATTATTTAGTGTGTCTAAAATTCCTTCATGTGAATGCTTCTATAGAAAACCATTGGTTCTTATAGAAGCACACTTTTCATCTGCCTCTAATGCGTGAAAACAGCACTCATATGAACGACGCCTAACAGTTAGCCAATGACTGACCGACAAATGAGAATTGTTCGCTTTTCAATCATTGTCTATTTTATACAGGCATAAAAGCCATTGTTGTCTTGTTCACTTATCGTTTAGTTTAAACTGCGTCATTCAGTCTTTCACATTCACTAATATAGCGAATGTGAAAGACTAAACAATACTGAATGATGTTCCTTTGAACGAGCCAACGATGTGTTTGCCTGTCTAAACAGACTGCACAAAAGCGAATGAGTTAGCAATGATGTCACTCGCTTATTTGCTTGTTCAAATGAGAATCGGCTCATCTAAAAGGACCTTTAGGATGCTTTTAGATGTAACAATTATTGTTAAAATAATTGTTCAAGCAAGTGAAAGTGAATGATTATAGTTCTGTCTAAATGTAAGCCAATAACTGAATGATGAACGAGAATCATTTGCTATTCATTCATCATTCATTCTATGCAAGCATAAAAACCAACATTGGATCGTTCACTTATCGTTCGGTTTAACCCCTTGAGTGGCACGCCCGGAAAAGTTCCGTGACGAGCTCCACTGCCCATAGTGATATACCCCGGAAGATTTCCGGGCTATGTATCACTATGGGAGCTGCAGAGCACAATGCCACAAGCTGTGGCAGTGTGCTCTGCCTGCACAGTCCCACAGAGAACAAAGCAAGGGCTTTGAAAAACCAGCAGAAGATATTGCCGACATGTCGGCAATGTCCTGCTTTGTTTACAGGTTGCCATAGAGACCATCGGCTTGTCAGAAGCAAGCCGATGGTCTCTGTGGCAGGGGGAGCTGGTTGTTAGCTGTCAGAGGACAGCTAGGTACTAGCTCTTACAGCAGAGATCAGAGAAAACCTCTGATCTCTGCTGTGTTAACCCTTTACATGCTGCAGTCTATGTGACTGCAGCATGTAAAGGGCTGTCACTGCAGCATGTAAAGGGCTGTCACCATCGGACCCCTGGAATGTGATCAGGGGTCCTGATGGGTCCCTGTGGAAGTCCCCTAAAGGGACAAAAAAAAAATAAAAAATTTTTAAAAAATTAAAAAAAAAAAAGTAAAAAAAATTATTAAAAAAATAAAAAAAACACTTTCTCTTTACTTTGTAAAAAATCAAAAATACAATCACACATGTGGTATCCATGTGCGTCGTAATGACCCAGAGAAGGAAGTTAATACATTATTTAACCCCTTAATGACATGGCCCCTTTTTTCTTTTTTCCCCATTTCTTTTTTTCCTCCCCCCTGTTTAAAAAATCACAACTTGTCCCGCAAAAAACAAGCCCTTATATGGCCATGTCAATGGAAAAATGAAAAAGTTATGGCTCTTGAGACGCAACTGCAAAACTAGTTGAAATTCAATGATTAGACCATTTTAAAAAACCTGCCCTGGTGGGCACGACAGGGTGGTAGGAAACCCGCCACTCAAGGGGTTAAACAGTGCTCGTTCAGTCCCTCTCATTCACTACAAGGACTGAATGATTCTGAATGATTCTTGATTGAGCCAACGATGCATCTGTGTTAGGCTGTGAAGCCCTTGGTGTGACAACACTTGCGCTAGCAATGGTTTATCTGTATGCATGTGAGCTCTGAGTAGGGTTTCTGTGTTGGGTTTCTCTGTCACCCTAGGCTTTTGCTTTTATACATGATGTATGGTGCATCTCTGTGCAGGTGACCAGACATGTGTGTGAACAATGGGGTGTTAATTGGGTCTGTGCAGGTGCCAGACAAGGTGTATGAACAGTCCTGTTCTATCTTGCGTGCAAGTCCTTGGGGTGTTGGTGTGAACAGCGACATGTTCAGTGTCTGTTGTGGTTTCCAGACACCCGGTGTCATTACTTCTGTTCTGCGATTTGTTTTTAACTGTGTTCTGCACTGCTGTGGATCATTTGCCATCCAGGGATAGCTACGTCCTTAGCTTCTTGCACAGGGTCGTCCTTAACAGGATGATTACCCTGCTTGCAGCAGGTTTTCATGTGGTTGTTGTCCCTTTAGAGTAGGGATATGTTATATCTGCCCATGAGACCAGTACGCAGTCCTACTTATGGTGTTTATTGTGCATTGTGTGTGTGCGCTTATGGCGTATGTGTATATGCCGTCTTGCGTCCATGCTGAGGCTTGGTGCCTTGGTGTGCCCGGTGGACGTAACAATATGCCTGTATAAATAGGCTGCATGAGTGCAAACGAGTTAGCGATGACATCACTCGCTCATTCAAATGAGAATCGACTCATCTAAAAGACCCTTAGTCATGTGTGCCATTGTTAAATCACTAGTGGGCTCACAAACTTCTTTTAAATTGTCCTATTAAATTTAAAATGCAAGATGATGTAACTCTGCAATAGATCTTAATTATTAAGAACCTTTTCAGTGTTTGATATGCATAAACATTTGTGTCTCCTTGAAAGTGGATTTTTAAAGTATTAAAATAAAGTGCGGCTTTTATTTCTCAAGGTGCTGGATGGATCTTCTATTCTTTGCACAGCCAAGAGAAGGCTTACAGGTCATGTTCTGTAGGAGCTGAGTGTCACTAGTGGTATTCTCGACCGTTAAAGGGGTTCTGACACTAAAAAAAACCAACTTTTACTCACCTTTCCTGGCCAGGACCGATCGCCAGGCATGTCCCCTCTGTCTGGCATCTTCTTCTGTGGCTTGTAGAAGCAGAGCAGGAGCGGTCAAAATGACCGCTTCCTGCTCAGCTCCGTCCGTCAGTCACTTCCGAGGTGAACGGACGGGCCGCTCACAGCAAGCACGTCACAAGCAGTGCTTGCTGTGGGCGGCCCGTCCGTCCTCGCTGAACTACGAAATTCTGCGCGTGCGCAGTGGAGACACGGCCCGTCCTGACTCCTGTCAGAGGGCACCTCTCCACTGCGCATGTGCGCGATCCCGGAGCGGCGCGGCTCGTGGAGGAAGAAGCAGAAGAACAGCGCCTGCCGGGAGATGACCCCCCTGATGTCAACAACAACAGGAGACAATGTAAGTATCATGTTTTTATGCTTTAGCAGCCATTAAATCGTGGGTTCCCTGTGTCCATTAGGCAGACCAGGGAACAATGGCTGGTAAAGCATAAAAAAATTATTCATGTCAGAACCCCTTTAATAGTACAGGCAAGAAAAGACAGGACTTACCCAATCTTTCCAGCAAGTAGTCAATACTATGTGCAAGATAGATAGGACAGGTCCTGTCCTCCCGTTTATTTTTCAAACTTGTACGGAATAGTGTTGAGTTTGAAAGCTAGAAAAAAAGATTCTTATCTCGCTCATGCGCAACTATGCTCTGTAGTGGAGAGCATAGTTGCGCATACACCCATGTGAAGAAGCATTTCTATGCAGAAATCTCCTACTTCCCAAATGTGAAGCGTGCCCATCGTACAGCTAGAAATTTGGAAGTGTTGCATACTACTGCTGAACAGGATGACTGGGGAAAGCCCTGTTAGTTAACAGCACCCTCTAATCATGATCACTGATTAAAGGGATTGTACAGTGGGCAATCAGTGCAACCGCAGTCTTATGCTTTATGGTTTGGTTTTTCAAAATAATAGCACTGTAAGGTTTGTTGTGTGGTAGACCCACTTAATCATGCATGTCCATACTCTTCAAAGGTTAGCTAAATATACAAAATTACAAGCACCAACTAAAAATATAGAGTCATGGTGGGCTGTGGAAAACCTTTAAAGAGGAACTAGAAGTCACTGGGAGGTTCCCAAATAAACTGTAACTTTAATTGATATAAGACTAAAAATCAGATCCATTGAACCCAATTAGTTTTGCTAAATACAACTCATCTGCTCTAATACTCCACTAAATACACTCTACTGCTTTTTCCAACGCGTTTCACCAGATCAAAAACTGGATCATCAAATTATATATATATATATATATATATATATATATGTCATATCGCTCAACCCTGGTGTTAGGCTGGCGGCAATACCACTAGTGTGTAAAGATAGTAGCCAGAAAAATAACAAACAAATTCACTCAGCTCTTCATCTCTTCATGGTGGACTGGTGGTAAGTAAAGGAAAAAAGCTGAGCTAATTGATTGCAATAGATCTGAATAGCTGAACAGGATATATGTTTAGATTATCATTCTACACCATTGACGGCAGGTTAGCTGATAGGATGACTTGGGTCCACTCAGTGAATTTCAGTTCTGAACAGTCTATACAGTACTCCTTGAAATTTATCAGGTAGACCTGGGTTCATCTACTGCTGGTATTGGTGATTCCTATATATATATATATATATATATATATATATATATATATATATATATATATATACTTCTTCGAATCTATTCCATTAACCCTGAAGAAGAACCCTAAGTGGGTTCAAAAGCTCGCTATAACATTATGTATTTTTGTTAGCCATTAAAAGGTATTATAGCTACAAAATTACTTGCTTTTTTTCTTGCCGAGAACAGTTACATCTAACTACATCTTGTACATGATTTGATTTTATATTTCTAGTTAGAAGTCATTGGGAGGTCCCAAATCCATACTAATATTTTAAACGTGAAAGTAACTCTGTCTGTCTGTTTGTTACCTTTCCACAACTAAAACCGCTGAAGCGATTCTGATGAAATTTGGCAGGGAGATAGCTTGCATTCTGAGGAAGGACATGGGCTACATTTTATGCTGAAAATTTATAGAGTTCTCTAAAGAGCGCAACAAGACAGACTTATTTGGTGATGCACAGGCGCACCTCTGCCACGTGGCAAGACGGAGAGGAAGGGAGCGCACATCATAAGCTAGGCTTCCCCAAATGGGCAGACGTCATTGCCGCACGTATGCGATTATTAAGCTAGCAGTGGAAGAAGAGGGGGAAATGGGACCACAGTTTTCTGGATAAGTGGGGGTCTCAGTGGGGGTCTTAGGATAAGTGATTAAAGTCCATGATAAATTCCTTTTGACAAAAACAAAAACCTTTTTACGAGAGACTGACCAAAATGACAAATAGAAGAACTTATAACATTATTTATTTTAAAATTCTGCACTTTGGAAAAAAAGTCTAATATATATTTTCTCCATACCTCTCAACTGCAATGGCCACAAGAGTAAATACAGATGCAGAAACAGACATTCCTTGGACAAGACCACTCATCTTGCACATGATGTTGTCAAAAGGCCATCCTAAAGAAAAAGAAAAGGGAGAGAAAGAAGATTTTATTACATGGATAGTACACTTCCGTTGAAAATAACAAGAAACACAATGAAGGGAATTTATTAACTGATTTTCTTTCCAATTTCTATTTAGAAAAGTTGCAAATTTGACACATGGTACAATTGCACTAAAATTTGTAACTTTCTTGCCATTTTTGAGAAATGCCAAAAACAAAGTGGATGGGGTTAGGTGAGAGGTGGTGGGGCCCCATTGATCTGACAAATGTACTATAATTTATACCAGAAATTGGCAAAAATTAGAGTGCAAATCTACACCTGCTCATAGCATAGGCGTATAGTTCAATTTCTGGTGCACATTCAGCCAAAGATGCACCAATTTTATTGCTAGGTGCTTCTCGTCATAAATTTAGCACACTTTTACCCCCATGTACTTTGGTTTAACAATGGCATATGAAATGCCAGTCAGTGCTATTCATTTAAAGAGTTTTTCCCATCTCATGAAGTGATGGCACAGTTTTAGAATATTTAGTCACTTTGTGATTTGACCTGGCCTGTCTTCTGGGACTCCATCAATCCTCAGAGTGAATGGGCTGCAGCGATGATTTATTGCTATGTTCCCTTCAAGGTTTTCCCACAGCACAAACTTTCAGTTACTTACCGAAAAAATCTCTATAGATAATTCTAAGGGCCATTTTTAAAGTAATTGAAAGTTAGACTTTAGCAGTTTTAAAGTAGTCCCATTTTTCTAATCTTAGCTTGTTTGAAGCAGGTAAAAATGACACATAAGCAAATACAGAGGAAAGGGGACTATAGAAAAGTATAGAAATTAGTATCAAAAATTGTATAATTAACTTGCAGTGCTCACTGCATGTTGATGTGGCAACAGATATCAGGGAAATATCTAGTAAGCTTTTGTAGCTTTTGTTAAAGGGAAACTTGGAGTACAATTGGCATACAGTATATATTCGGGCAGTTGACATACTTAACAGCCGCTTTATTCATAAAAGGTCCATTTTGGTCCCCTGATGTTCCATGTGACCTGCGCCGTGGCTAGTCTAAGTCTAGAGTCTGCTGTGTGGACTGAAAGTCACTTTCTCTATTGATTTGTATGGCAGCTACAATTTGAGCCTCATAGGAATGAATAGAGAAAGTACCTTCTGGTCTGCTGTAGTATCCAGCTCAGCCCAGTGGGGGTCACGTGGGACAACAAGGGACCAATCAAAACAGGCAGTCAGTAAGTTAACTGTCCTAATGTCAACTGTACCACATAGTACATCCTGGTGCCATCTCTTTCTTGCAATTGGCTGTCCATATGGTGTAAAAGAAAATGTGATTCATCAGACCAGACCAATGTCTTCCATTGCTCCTTGGTCCAGCCCTGATGCTCACATGCCTATTGAAGGTACTTCCGGGAGTGGACGTGAGTGAACATAGGTACTCTAACCACCTGTGGCTTTGTAGCACTATACGCTACAAGCTGCCATGTCCTGTGTGTCCTGATACCTTTCCATCATAGCCAGCATTACATTTTTTAGCAATTTGTGCTACAGTAGCTTTTCTGTGGGATTAGATCTGATGGGCTATCCTATTCCCCATACATTCTTCTGAGCTTTGGGTACACATGACCCAGTTGCTGGTTCACATAATGTTTTTTTCATTTGACTACTTTTGGTAGATAACCACTGCATATCATAAAGTAGAAACATCTTTTAGCTCATTGCACATTCTTAAACCATTCCACTCAAATTAACGATGCAGGAAGGAAACACTACGCTGAAGGTAGGTATATATTTAATACAGGAAGAAAACAATATCCAGCATCCAAGACACATAACATACATCCATAGAGACCCAGAGAAAGCATTCTTATTCATAGCATGGATCTCATAAAGAAACTTCCTGTCCTGTCAGACAGGAAGTTTCTTTGCAACACAGACTCCATTGTTTTATATATATATATATATATATATATATATATATATATATGGAGCTATTGTAAGAGGGAGACACTTCCCCTTACTGTGAAGGGTGGATCAGCTGCTCATACCAGAAGCTCCAGGCCACTGGACTTAAGCTCCGCTCCCTGCCCCTCAAGAAGCTGCCTGAATGTCCGTGGTGCAGCAGGCACCTTATAAAAGTCTGAATGCTGCATCACAAGAGTGAGTGATGCAGCAGGGCAGCAGTGTGGAAGCAGGGACTAGTGCAGCACTGTTTCCATGTTGAGGAGTAGCGCAGAAGACCACCAGAGGGCCCTGATGAACTTGGGTCTGAAGAGAGTGACTGGGAAAAATGAAGCATTTGAATCACTGGGGCAAAGAAATGTTCATCAATGTGATAATGCCCCCGGGACTGTATTAGGTAAATCCCTGTCAAGGGTGTGGGGGTCTCAGACCCATTAGGGACTGTCTGATAAGTGTAGTGAGATTAGTTTTGTGCAAGGCCTTGCAAAATTAGGTGTTAGAAGTTGCACTGTCATATAGGAATGATGTAATGTGTGATATTTATGATATGGTGATTGAGATTGTAATGGCGCAGCAAGGCACTTGGGTAGGAGGTATTTGAAGCCATGTGTGATGACCTTGATGTACTGACATCTATAACGTGGTGCGTTCTGTGTGTTAAGGGCGCAACTCCTATGGAGTGAGAGGAGTCGGGTTAAGGCTGCACATGGGAGAGCCAGATTCTGCGGAATGTGGCTGCGACTTCGCGTACGTGCAAAATCTGTATTGACTGCGGACACTCGCCGTCCGTAATGCATAGTACAGATTTTTTTTTAAATGTTTGTATTTCCCACGCTGATGCTAGGCGATGATGTTGACTTCAATGGAAGTTGTCTGCATCAAAATAGAGCATGCTGCGTTTTTTCCTCCTCTCGCGGAATTCACAATTCGTTTCTGTGAGTGTGAAGGAAAAAAGCAAAAGTACAAACGTTTAAATGTGTGCGATTTGCTGCGGAGCCTCCATGTGGACACCGTCTGCAGATTCCGCAATTGTGAGTGCGGTTGCGTTTAGAGTATAACAGGTGTCGGTCATGATTTAGGAAGGCCCATGGAACAAACGACTTGCTGCTGCCAGTCGGAGGGCATGTACAAACAATGTAAGTGCTGGCTTGTTACAATGAGGCATGAGAAATGCATAGTTGGTCATTGTGAGAGCTGTCACTTTAAGAGGATTTATGATGAGTTATTACTAGAGATGAGCGAGCACCAAAATGCTCGGGTGCTCGTTACTCGGGACGAAATTTTCGCGATGCTCGAGGGTTCGTTTCGAGTAACGAACCCCATTGAAGTCAATGGGCGACCCGAGCATTTTTGTATATCGCCGATGCTCGCTAAGGTTTCCATTTGTGAAAATCTGGGCAATTCAAGAAAGTGATGGGAACGACACAGCAACGGATAGGGCAGGCGAGGGGCTACAAGTTGGGCTGCATCTCAAGTTCCCAGGTCCCACTATTAAGCCACAATAGCGGCAAGAGTGCCCCCCCCCTCCCAACAATTTTTACTTCTGAAAAGCCCTCATTAGCAATGCATACCTTAGCTAAGCACCACACTACCTCCAACAAAGCACAATCACTGCCTGCATGACACTCCGCTGCCACTTCTCCTGGGTTACATGCTGCCCAACCCCCCCCCCCCCGCACGACCCAGTGTCCACAGCGCACACCAAAGTGTCCCTGCGCAGCCTTCAGCTGCCCTCATGCCACACCACCCTCATGTCTATTTATAAGTGCGTCTGCCATGAGGAGGAACCGCAGGCACACACTGCAGAGGGTTGGCACGGCTAGGCAGCGACCCTCTTTAAAAGGGGCGGGGCGATAGCCCACAATGCTGTACAGAAGCAATGAGGAATCTAATCCTGTGCCACCGCCATCAGGAGCTGCACACGTGGGCATAGCAATGGGGAACCTATGTGCCACACACTATTCATTCTGTCAAGGTGTCTGCATGCCCCACTCAGACCGCGGTTTTTTATAAATAGTCACAGGCAGGTACAACTCCGCAATGGGAATTCCGTGTGCACCCACAGCATGGGTGGCTCCCTGAAACCCACCGGCTGTACATAAATGTATCCCATTGCAGTGCCCTGGACAGCAGGGCTAACGTCAGATTAAATGCAGGTGGGCTTCGGCCCACACTGCATGCCCCAACCTGACCGGGGTTTAAAATTCATAGACACAGGCAGGTACAACTCCCTATTGTGAAGTCCCTGTGGACCGACAGCATGGGTGGGTGCCAGGAAGCCACCGGCGGTACATAAATATATCCCATTGCATTGCCCATCACAGCTGAGGTAATGTCATGTTTAATGCAGGTGGGCTTCAGTCCACACTGCATGCCCCAGTCAGACTGGGGTTCTTTATAAGTAGACACAGGCAGGTACAACTCCCTATTGTGAAGTCCGTGTGGACTGACAGCATGGGAGGGTCCCAGGAAGCCACAGGCGGTACATAAATAAATCCCATTGCATTGCCCAGCACAGCTGAGGTAATGTCATGTTTAATGCAGGTGGGCTTCGGCCCACACTGCATGCCCCAGTCAGACTGGGGTTCTTTAGAAGTGGACACATGCAGTTACAACTCCGTGTGGACCGACAGCATGGGTGGCTCCCTGGAACCCACCGGCGGTACATAAATATATCCCATTGCATTGCCCATCACAGCTGAGGTAATGTCATGTTTAATGCAGGTGGGCTTCGGCCCACACTGCATGCCCCAGTCAGACTGGGGTTCTTTAGTAGTGGACACATGCAGTTACAACTCCGTGTGGACCGACAGCATGGGTGGCTCCCTGGAACCCACCGGCGATACATAAATATATCCCATTGCATTGCCCATCACAGCTGAGGTAATGTGATGTTTAATGCAGGTGGGCTTCGGCCCACACTGCATGCCCCAGTTAGACTGGGGCTCTTTAGAACTGGACACATGCAGTTACAACTCCGTGTGGACCGACAGCATGGGTGGGTGCCAGGAAGCCACCGGCGGTACATAAATATATCCCATTGCAGTGCCCAGCACAGCTGATGTAACGTCAGCTTTAATGTAGGTGGGCAAAAAATTTATTGGATTACACTGTAGGCGAGGGCCCCAAAAAATTGGTGTACCAACAGTACTAATGTACGTCAGAAAAATTGCCCATGCCCAACCAAGAGGGCAGGTGAAACCCATTAATCACTTTGGTTAATGTGGCTTAATTTGTAACTAGGCCTGGAGGCAGCCCAGTTAAAATAAAAATTAGTTCAGGTGCAAGTTTCAACGCTTTAATGAGCATTGAAACGTATAAAAATTGTTTAGAAAAATTATATGACTGAGCCTTGTGGGCCTAAGAAAAATTGCCCGTTCGGCGTGATTACATGAGGTTTCAGGAGGAGGAGCAGGAGGAGGAGGATGAATATTATACACAGATTGATGAAGCTAAAAGGTCCACGTTTTTGATGGTGATAGAGAACAATGCTTCCATCCGCGGGTGCAGCCTACGTATTGCTTACGTATTGCTGCTGTCCGCTGGTGGAGAAGAGAAGTCTGGGGAAATCCAGGCTTTGTTCATCTTGATGAGTGTTAGCCTGTCGGCACTGTCGGTTGACAGGCGGGTACGCTTATCTGTGATGATTCCCCCAGCCGCACTAAACACCCTATCTGACAAGACGCTAGCCGCAGGACAAGCAAGCACCTCCAGGGCATACAGCGCGAGTTCAGGCCACGTGTCCAGCTTCGACACCCAGTAGTTGTAGGGGGCAGAGGCGTCACAGAGGACGGTCGTGCGATCGGCTACGTACTCCCTCACCATCCTTTTACAGTGCTCCCGCCGACTCAGCCTTGACTGGGGAGCGGTGACACAGTCTTGCTGGGGAGCCAGAAAGCTGTCAAAGGCCTTAGAGAGTGTTCCCCTGCCTGTGCTGTACATGCTGCCTGATCTCCGCGCCTCCCCTGCTACCTGGCCCTCGGAACTGCGCCTTCGGCCACTAGCGCTGTCGGATGGGAATTTTACCATCAGTTTGTCCGCCAGGGTCCAGTAGTATAGCATCACTCTCGAACCCCTTTCCTCTTCGGGTATGAGAGTGGAAAGGTTCTCCTTATACCGTGGGTCGAGCAGTGTGTACACCCAGTAATCCGTAGTGGCCAGAATGCGTGTAACGCGAGGGTCACGAGAAAGGCATCCTAACATGAAGTCAGCCATGCTGCGGAGCCTCCATGTGGACACCGTCTGCAGATTCCGCAATTGTGAGTGCATTTGCGTTTAGAGTATAACAGGTGTCGGTCATGATTTAGGAAGGCCCATGGAACAAACGACTTGCTGCTGCCAGTCGGAGGGCATGTACAAACAATGTAAGTGCTGGCTTGTTACAATGAGGCATGAGAAATGCATAGTTGGTCATTGTGAGAGCTGTCACTTTAAGAGGATTTATGATGAGTTATTACTAGAGATGAGCGAGCACCAAAATGCTCGGGTGCTCGTTACTCGGGACGAAATTTTCGCGATGCTCGAGGGTTCGTTTCGAGTAACGAACCCCATTGAAGTCAATGGGCGACCCGAGCATTTTTGTATATCGCCGATGCTCGCTAAGGTTTCCATTTGTGAAAATCTGGGCAATTCAAGAAAGTGATGGGAACGACACAGCAACGGATAGGGCAGGCGAGGGGCTACAAGTTGGGCTGCATCTCAAGTTCCCAGGTCCCACTATTAAGCCACAATAGCGGCAAGAGTGCCCCCCCCCTCCCAACAATTTTTACTTCTGAAAAGCCCTCATTAGCAATGCATACCTTAGCTAAGCACCACACTACCTCCAACAAAGCACAATCACTGCCTGCATGACACTCCGCTGCCACTTCTCCTGGGTTACATGCTGCCAACCCCCCCCCCCCGCACGACCCAGTGTCCACAGCGCACACCAAAGTGTCCCTGCGCAGCCTTCAGCTGCCCTCATGCCACACCACCCTCATGTCTATTTATAAGTGCGTCTGCCATGAGGAGGAACCGCAGGCACACACTGCAGAGGGTTGGCACGGCTAGGCAGCGACCCTCTTTAAAAGGGGCGGGGCGATAGCCCACAATGCTGTACAGAAGCAATGAGAAATCTAATCCTGTGCCACCGCCATCAGGAGCTGCACACATGGGCATAGCAATGGGGAACCTATGTGCCACACACTATTCATTCTGTCAAGGTGTCTGCATGCCCCACTCAGACCGCGGTTTTTTATAAATAGTCACAGGCAGGTACAACTCCGCAATGGGAATTCCGTGTGCACCCACAGCATGGGTGGCTCCCTGAAACCCACCGGCTGTACATAAATGTATCCCATTGCAGTGCCCTGGACAGCAGGGCTAACATCAGATTAAATGCAGGTGGGCTTCGGCCCACACTGCATGCCCCAACCTGACCGGGGTTTAAAATTCATAGACACAGGCAGGTACAACTCCCTATTGTGAAGTCCCTGTGGACCGACAGCATGGGTGGGTGCCAGGAAGCCACCGGCGGTACATAAATATATCCCATTGCATTGCCCATCACAGCTGAGGTAATGTCATGTTTAATGCAGGTGGGCTTCGGCCCACACTGCATGCCCCAGTCAGACTGGGGTTCTTTATAAGTAGACACAGGCAGGTACAACTCCCTATTGTGAAGTCCGTGTGGACCGACAGCATGGGAGGGTCCCAGGAAGCCACAGGCGGTACATAGATAAATCCCATTGCATTGCCCAGCACAGCTGAGGTAATGTCATGTTTAATGCAGGTGGGCTCCCGCCCACACTGCATGCCCCAGTCAGACTGGGGTTCTTTAGAAGTGGACACATGCAGTTACAACTCCGTGTGGACTGACAGCATGGGAGGCTCCCTGGAACCCACCGGCGGTACATAAATATATCCCATTGCATTGCCCATCACAGCTGAGGTAATGTCATGTTTAATGCAGGTGGGCTTCGGCCCACACTGCATGCCCCAGTCAGACTGGGGTTCCTTAGAACTGGACACATGCAGTTACAACTCTGTGTGGACCGACAGCATGGGTGGGTCCCTGGAACCCACCGACGGTACATAAATATATCCCATTGCAGTGCCCAGCACAGTTGAGGTAATGTCATGTTTAATGCAGGTGGGCTTTGGCCCACACTGCATGCCCCAGTCAGACTGGGGTTCTTTAGAAGTGGACACATGCAGTTACAACTCCGTGTGGACCGACAGCATGGGTGGCTCCCTGGAACCCACCGGCGATACATAAATATATCCCATTGCATTGCCCATCACAGCTGAGGTAATGTGATGTTTAATGCAGGTGGGCTTCAGCCCACACTGCATGCCCCAGTTAGACTGGGGCTCTTTAGAACTGGACACATGCAGTTACAACTCCGTGTGGACCGACAGCATGGGTGGGTGCCAGGAAGCCACCGGCGGTACATAAATATATCCCATTGCAGTGCCCAGCACAGTTGATGTAACGTCAGCTTTAATGTAGGTGGGCAAAAAATTTATTGGATTACACTGTAGGCGAGGGCCCCAAAAAATTGGTGTACCAACAGTACTAATGTACGTCAGAAAAATTGCCCATGCCCAACCAAGAGGGCAGGTGAAACCCATTAATCGCTTTGGTTAATGTGGCTTAATTTGTAACTAGGCCTGGAGGCAGCCCAGTTAAAATAAAAATTAGTTCAGGTGCAAGTTTCAACGCTTTAATGAGCATTGAAACGTATAAAAATTGTTTACAAAAATTATATGACTGAGCTTTGTGGGCCTAAGAAAAATTGCCCGTTCGGCGTGATTACATGAGGTTTCAGGAGGAGGAGCAGGAGGAGGAGGATGAATATTATACACAGATTGATGAAGCTAAAAGGTCCACGTTTTTGATGGTGATAGAGAACAATGCTTCCATCCGCGGGTGCAGCCTACGTATTGTTTAGGTATCGCTGCTGTCCGCTGGTGGAGAAGAGAAGTCTGGGGAAATCCAGGCTTTGTTCATCTTGATGAGTGTAAGCCTGTCGGCACTGTCGGTTGACAGGCGGGTACGCTTATCTGTGATGATTCCCCCAGCCGCACTAAACACCCTCTCTGACAAGACGCTAGCCGCAGGACAAGCAAGCACCTCCAGGGCATACAGCGCGAGTTCAGGCCACGTGTCCAGCTTCGACACCCAGTAGTTGTAGGGGGCAGAGGCGTCACGGAGGACGGTCGTGCGATCGGCTACGTACTCCCTCACCATCCTTTTACAGTGCTCCCGCCGACTCAGCCTTGACTGGGGAGCGGTGACACAGTCTTGCTGGGGAGCCAGAAAGCT
Source organism: Eleutherodactylus coqui (assembly GCF_035609145.1). NCBI lineage: Eukaryota > Metazoa > Chordata > Amphibia > Anura > Eleutherodactylidae > Eleutherodactylus > Eleutherodactylus coqui. The sequence goes on along the minus strand of NC_089840.1, from coordinate 202,797,864 downwards.
GTCAAAGGCCTTAGAGAGTGTTCCCCTGCCTGTGCTGTACATGCTGCCTGATCTCCGCGCCTCCCCTGCTACCTGGCCCTCGGAACTGCGCCTTCGGCCACTAGCGCTATCGGATGGGAATTTTACTAGAGATGAGCGAACGCGTTCGTCCGAGCTTGCTATTCGTGCGAATATTAGGGTGTTCGGGATGTTCGTTATTCGTAACGAACACCATGCGGTGTTCTGGTAAATTAAACTTTCTTCCCTGAGACGTTAGCGCTTTTTTTTGGCCAATATAAAGACAGGGAAGGCATTACAACTTCCCCCTGCAACGTTTAAGCCCTATACCACCCCCCTGCTGTGAGTGGCTGGGGAGATAAGGTGTCACCCGAGTATTGAAATCTGCCCCTCCCGCTGCTCGCTATGGATGCATTCTATATGCGCTCAATGGGGCCAGCGGCAGCAGCGCTGACCCCATTGAGAACATATAGAAGACAAATCCTTCTTCTCTGGCACAGCTGTAACAGCTGTAGCAGAGAAGAACGATGTTTGCCCATTGAATTCAATGGAACCGGCAATACAGCCGACTCCACTGAATGCAATGGGCTGCCGGCGATCGCAGGATGAATGGTCGGAAAGGGGTTAAATATATAACCCCTTTCCTGCAATTCATCCAGAAATGTGTTACACTAAAAATATATACCGGCGTATAAGGCGACGGGGCGTATAAGACGACCCCCCAACTGTCACCTTATACGCCGGTAATACAGTGGAGCAAAGAATAAAAAGCATTACTTACGTTTTTAGATGATCTGCGGCGCTCCTGCAGGCTGTCACTCCCTCCTGGTCCACGGCAGACAAGCTTTCTCCACGAAAGACTTTAAATCCCTGCCTCCAGAAGCACATGTGCCTTCAGCCAATCACAGCCAATGACAATGATGTCATTGAATGGCTGTGATTGGCTGTGTTTCTGGAGGCGGGGATTTCAAGGCTTGAAATCCCCGCCTCCAGAAACACAGCCAATCACAGCCATTCAATGACATCATTGTCATTGGCTGTGATTGGCTGAAGGCACATGTGCTTCTGGAGGCAGGGATTTAAAGTCTTTCGTGGAGAAAGCTTGTCTGCCGTGGACCAGGAGGGAGTGACAGCCTGCAGGAGCGCCGCAGATCATCTAAAAACGTAAGTAATGCTTTTTATTCTTTGCTCCACTGTATTACCGGCGTATAAGGTGACAGTTGGGGGGTCGTCTTATACGCCCCGTCGCCTTATACGCCGGTATATATTTTTAGTGTAACACATTTCTGGATGAATTGCAGGAAAGGGGTTATATATTTAACCCCTTTCCGACCATTCATCCTGCGATCGCCGGCAGCCCATTGCATTCAGTGGAGTCGGCTGTATTGCCGGTTCCATTGAATTCAATGGGCAAACATCGTTCTTCTCTGCTACAGCTGTTACAGCTGTGCCAGAGGAGGACGATCTTTATGCTGACAGTGGGGGGGGGGGGGGCACTCTTGCCGCTATTGTGGCTTAATAGTGGGACCTGTGAACTTGAGATGCAGCCCACCATGTAGCCCCTTGCCTGCCCTATCCGTCACTGTGTCATTCCCATCACTTTCCTGAATTGCCCAGATTTTCACACATGAAAACCTTAGCGAGCATCGGCGAAATACAAAAATGTTCCGGTCGCCCATTGACTTCAATGGGGTTCGTTGTTCGAAACGAACCCTCGAGCATCACGGGAAGTTCGTTACGAATAACGAACACCCGAACATTTTGGTGTTCGCTCATCTCTAAATTTTACCATCAGTTTGTCCGCCAGGGTCCAGTAGTATAGCATCACTCTCGAACCCCTTTCCTCTTCGGGTATGAGAGTGGAAAGGTTCTCCTTATACCGTGGGTCGAGCAGTGTGTACACCCAGTAATCCGTAGTGGCCAGAATGCGTGTAACGCGAGGGTCACGAGAAAGGCATCCTAACATGAAGTCAGCCATGTGTGCCAGGGTACCTGTATGCAAAACATGGCTGTCCTCACTAGGAAGATCACTTTCAGGATCCTCCTCCTCCTCAGGCCATACACGCTGAAAGGATGACAGCAAGCAGCATGGGTACCCTCAGCAGTGGGCCAAGCTGTCTCTTCCCCCTCCTCCTCATCCTCCTCATGCTCCTCCTCCTCAACGCGCTGAGATATAGACAGGAGGGTGCTCTGACTATCCAGCGACATACTGTCTTCCCCCGCCTCTGTTTCCGAGCGCAAAGCGTCTGCCTTTATGCTTTGCAGGGAACTTCTCAAGAGGCATAGCAAAGGAATGGTGATGCTAATGATTGCAGCATCGCCGCTCACCATCTGGGTAGACTCCTCAAAGTTTCCAAGGACCTGGCAGATGTCTGCCAACCAGGCCCACTCTTCTGTAAAGAATTGAGGAGGCTGACTCCCACTGCGCCGCCCATGTTGGAGTTGGTATTCCACTATAGCTCTACGCTGCTCATAAAGCCTGGCCAACATGTGAAGCGTAGAGTTCCACTGTGTGGGCACGTCGCACAGCAGTCGGTGCACTGGCAGATGAAACCGATGTTGCAGGGTGCGCAGGGTGGCAGCGTCCGTGTGGGACTTGCGGAAATGTGCGCAGAGCCGGCGCACCTTTCCGAGCAGGTCTGACAAGCGTGGGTAGCTTTTCAGAAAGCGCTGAACCACCAAATTAAAGACGTGGGCCAGGCATGGCACGTGCGTGAGGCTGCCGAGCTGCAGAGCCGCCACCAGGTTACGGCCATTGTCACACACGACCATGCCTGGTTGGAGGCTCAGCGGCGCAAGCCAGCGGTTGGTCTGCTCTGTCAGACCCTGCAGCAGTTCGTGGGCCGTGTGCCTCTTCTCTCCTAAGCTAAGTAGTTTCAGCACGGCCTGCTGACGCTTGCCCACCGCTGTGCTGCCGTGCCGCGCAACACCGACTGCTGGCGACGTGCTGCTGCTGACACATCTTGATTGTGAGACAGAGGTTGCGTAGGAGGAGGAGGAGGAGGAGGGTGGTTTAGTGGAGGAAGCATACACCGCTGCAGATACCACCACCGAGCTGGGGCCCGCAATTCTGGGGGTGGGTAGGACGTGAGCGGTCCCAGGCTCTGACTCTGTCCCAGCCTCCACTAAATTCACCCAATGTGCCGTCAGGGAGATATAGTGGCCCTGCCCACTTGTGGTTGTCCACGTGTCCGTTGTTAAGTGGACCTTGGCAGTAACTGCGTTGGTGAGGGCGCGTACAATGTTGCGGGAGACATTGGTGGATGGGGCCGAGGTCAGCGGAGTTGAGGGTGTGGGTGCAGGCCAGGAGACGGTAGTGCCTGTGTCCTGAGAGGGGGGTTGGATCTCAGTGGCAGGTTGGGGCACAGGGGGAGAGGCAGCGGTGCAAACCGGAGGCGGTGAACGGCCTTCGTCCCACCTTGTGGGGTGCTTGGCCATCATATGTCTGCGCATGCTGGTGGTGGTGAGGCTGGTGGTGGTGGCTCCCCGGCTGATCTTGGCGCGACAAAGGTTGCACACCACTGTTCGTCGGTCGTCTGCACTCTCAGTGAAAAACTGCCAGACCTTTGAGCACCTCAGCCTCTGCAGGGTGGCATGGTGCAAGGGGGCGCTTTGGGAAACAGTTGGTGGATTATTCGGTCTGGCCCTGCCTCTACCCCTGGCCACCGCACTGCCTCTTCCAACCTGCCCTGCTGCTGCTCTTGCCTCCCTCTCTGAAGACCTGTCCTCAGTAGGCGTAGCAAACCAGGTGGGGTCAGTCACATCATCGTCCTGCTGCTCTTCCTCCGAATCCTCTGTGCGCTCCTCCCTCGGACTTACTCCAATTACTACTACCTGAGTGATAGACAACTGTGTCTCATCGTCATCGTCCTCCTCACCCACTGAAAGCTCTTGAGACAGTTGCCGGAAGTCCCCAGCCTCATCCCCCGGACCCCGGGAACTTTCCAAAGGTTGGGCATCGGTCATGACAAACTCCTCCAGTGGGAGAGGATTCGGAACCATTGCTGCCCATTCTGGGCAGGGGCCCAAGAACAGTTCCTGGGAGTCTGCCTGCTCCTCAGAATGTGTCATTGTAATGGAGTGAGGAGGCTGGGAGGAAGGAGGAGCAGCAGCCAGAGGATTCAGAGTTGCAGCAGTGGACGGCGCAGAATTCTGGGTGGTCGATAGATTGCTGGATGCACTCTGCCATCCACGACAGGACCTGCTCACACTGCTCATTTTCTAATAAAGGTCTACCGCGTGGACCCATTAATTGTGAGATGAATGTGGGGACGCCAGAAACGTGCCTCTCTCCTAATCCCGCAGCAGTCGGCTGCAATACACCTGGATCAGGAGCTCGGCCTGTGCCCACACCCTGACTTGGGCCTCCGCGTCCTCGCCCACGTCCACATCCTCTAGGCCTACCCCTACCCCTCAGCATGCTGTATTACCAGTAGTGCAGAAACAGAACGCTGTAATTAAATGTGCCGCTTATTGGCCTGTGGTTGGAGGCTGACTTCCCTTACGGAACGCACAGCAGAGCCAGGAAACAATTTTGCGCACGCCTGTAGTGAGACGTAGGTGCGTATTACTGAGCTAGTGGAATCACAGCGCAGAAGCAGTCAAGTGGCCAAAGGCCAGTAGTAGGCCTTAAGTATTTTGCTTCTATTTTTTTTAAATGCTGAGCTGATACAGCAGACAGATACTGTCAGCAGCGTAAAATATTATGTATACTGTTTCCCTCTGGCGGGATGACGGCGGTGATGTAACGGAGACAGCAGAGCCAGGAAACAATTTTGCGCAAGCCTGCTGAAACGCTTAGCTGCGTATTAATTTGGACTACTACCCCCAGCAGACAGATACTGTAGGTAGCGTATAATATTATGTATACTGTTTCCCTCTGGCGGGATGACGGTGGTGATGTAACGGAGACAGCAGAGCCAGGAAACAATTTTGCGCAAGCCTGCTGTAACGCTTAGCTGCGTATTAATTAGGACTACTACCCCCAGCAGATAGATACTGTAGGCAGCGTATAATATTATGTATACTGTTTCCCTCTGGCGGGATGACGGCGGTGATGTAACGGAGACAGCAGAGCCAGGAAACAATTTTGCGCAAGCCTGCTGAAACGCTTAGCTGCGTATTAATTAGGACTACTACCCCCAGCAGATAGATACTGTAGGCAGCGTATAATATTATGTATACTGTTTCCCTCTGGCGGGATGACGGCGGTGATGTAACGGAGACAGCAGAGCCAGGAAACAATTTTGTGCAAGCCTGCTGTAACGCTTAGCTGCATATTAATTAGGACTACTACCCCCAGCAGATAGATACTGTAGGCAGCGTATAATATTATGTATACTGTTTCCCTCTGGCGGGATGACGGCGGTGATGTAACGGAGACAGCAGAGCCAGGAAACAATTTTGCGCAAGCCTGCTGTAACGCTTAGCTGCGTATTAATTAGGACTACTACCCCCAGCAGACAGATACTGTAGGCAGCGTATAATATTATGTATACTGTTTCCCTCTGCCGGGATGACGTCGGTGATGTAACGGAGACAGCAGAGCCAGGAAACAATTTTGCGCAAGCCTGCTGTAACGCTTAGCTGCGTATTAATTAGGACTACTACCCGCAGCAGACACGCAGTAAACTGAAGACGGTCACAGGCAGCCCAAATGTAGTATTTTCCCCCAATTTTTTTTAAAAAGCCCACTGCCTATATAGCCTGTATATCTCTTTCTCTGCCTCACCAGTACTGGCCCTATACTCTGTACAATGACTGCAGACTGAGGACGCAATGCTCTGCACGCCCGATATACAAAAAAAATAATTGTGCAACACTGCTAAAAGCAGCCTCAACAGTACTGCACACGGTCAGATGTGGCCCTAAGAAGGACCGTTGGGGTTCTTGAAGCCTAAAATCACTCCTAACACTCTCCCTATAGCAGCTCCGGCATCGGCAGCACTTTCCCTGATCTCTGTCAGAATGCATCTGTGGCGAGCCGCGGGAGGGGCCGATTTATATACTCGGGTGACACCTGATCTCGCCAGCCACTCACTGCAGGGGGGTGGTATAGGGCTTGAACGTCACAGGGGGAAATTGTAATGCCTTCCCTGTCTTTCTATTGGCCAGAAAAGCGCGCTAACGTCTCAGAGATGAAAGTGAAAGTAACTCGAACATCGCGTGGTGCTCGCCTCCAGTAACGAGCATCTCGAACACGCTAATACTCGAACGAGTATCAAGCTCGGACGAGTACGTTCGCTCATCTCTAGTTATTACACAACATTTAAGTACACAAACCCTTGTATGGAGCCATATATTGTAAATGCTCATTTGTTCAGCAAAGTTTATAATGAAAAAGATGTGCTGCTCCGTCTGTCACCGCCACGCCATTACGTAACACCACCTTGCTTCACCATTCTCCCCTAGATATAAGAACTATGAATCCAATGGAACATGACATTTTTTTTTCTCTAGAAACTACGGCACAACCGTAACGTCTCACACAGCGTAGGCGTATTTTGTGCGCCTCTGAGCGCAGCATATTACTGGACTGAACAATCTCTTTTTGCACGCACATCATTGTATCTCATTTTACTTTTTGTGCCCGCAGGAATGGCTAATTAGTTTAATGAGTACTTTATTATGCAGCCGTGATTATTATGGCCGCATAAGGAGACAAAACCATGTTCGTCGGATCCACCTTTAGGGAGGTTTCAAATCTGTGACAGGGATTCCCCTTTTATAGAGTGGAAAAGGGGGATCCCCACGGACAAACAGTTCTGTCTCTGAATGGAACCGAACAGCGTTCGATAGACCCCACTGACTATAATGGGGTCCGCCTGCTTTCCACCCATCTGCCCAGCTTTCTTCTGGTATTTTCTAGCCAGATCTGTGACAGAACCTACAACCGGAGGTGCTGACACAGATGTGCAGCCAGCTTTATATCTGTGACTGTTATCATTGGCATATATTGTATTTTTCAAGATGCGGTTCTATGAAATGCTCATAGAGATGCTATGCACTGTGGTATTGTATACAATCAAAATCTCATAATAGCATATATAATTGCAACAAAAGCCTATTGGTCTTTGCAATTGAGTATCATGGTCACGTAAAACGGCATTTATGCCCTACGACCTTTTGAAGTCTCATAGTCATAGAGAATAAATGATCATATGCACTGTGACTTCATATGCCTGTATAGTGATAATTGTGCCCATTTAGTCTTCGTAGAGCCATACACTTTGTCTTATTTAGGGGTCTGGGGTGAGTTATGTTATTTAATACCTTGTGTTGCGATCTCATATACTTTTTTATATGACCCCACTAGAATACATTACATGCAGTATAACATTGAGCTCTAACACAATCACTTCAGTGTGAGTCTTTGCCCCGAATTCTTTTTCACACATTACAGTCATATTGTGATTTATGTCGCTGTTTTAACATGGTTTTGGAAAAATGAGAGAGAAACTGCAACATGAGCGTGAAATGTGAATTAATCCGTAGGCTGAGGCTACATAGACACTTGTAATGAGATTTTCCAATTACAACCATCCAGCTTCAACTGCTGCTGAAGGGAACACATTGGGGCTGATATAGTAAGTCTAGTATTTCATGTGCCAATCTTAAAAGGAAATAATGTGGGGTGAAATACATGAAAGTTATTCAAATATATACAACTCCATAAATCTGGTGTAATTTGGAACATTTTGGACTGTCTTTAACCTTTTCATGACCAATGGTCATTGATGCTCCTGTGTCCCATTTTCCATTTCTGGTATGCCATCCCAACTTTCGCAAAATCATACTTTTTTTTCTGGTGACTTAAAGGGGTTATCCAGCCAGCACCCACCGGGATACTCCAGGGCAGAACGGAAGCAGCTGCTCCAACTCCTGTGTAGTGGGCGGCACTCATAATTGCAGGTGCAGCTGTCATTAAAATCAATGGGACCCCAGCCTACAATTACAAGTATAGCTCCCATTGATTTCAATGAGAGCCATGTCTGAAATAACGAGCACCGGCCACTGCACAGAGATTGGAGCAGCGGTTTCTGCTCCGACCCCGGTGTATCCTAGCAGGCGGTTGTATTTTTCAATAGTATCATTTAATTTATTGCAAAACTTTTAAACATGAATAAGTGAGGTGAAGTGGAAATAAAACAGGAATTCTTTCGGAGGTTTGTTTTTACTGCGTTCGTGGTGCAGTAAAAATGACATAATATCTTTATTCTGTGGACCGGTACGATTACAGCGATAACAAGTGAATATATTTTTTAATGTAGCCCTACTTTTAAAAAAAAATTAAAAAATTTGCTGTCACTGTCTTTTGACCCCCATAACAGCTGTGCGAGGGCTCGTTGTTTGCAGCACGGCCTGTAGTCTTTATTAGCATTATTTTGGGGTACATACAACTTTTTCATAGCGTTTCATTTAATGTTTTTCTTGGAGATTGGGTAAACTAAATGCCCAATTCTGGTATTGCATTATTTATTTCTACTGCGTTCACCGTACAAGATATTATTAATAACCTATGGTGTTCAGTAATGAATAAGCGGCGCTCACCGGGGTAAAATCTTACAATGCAGCAAATATATTTATTCCATTCGAGGAAACAAAATGCAGATAGACATCGAACAATAGACGACAGCTGTTTCGCGTCGGCAGACGCTTTCTTAAGCCTTTCCACGTGTAGCGCTCAATAGGAGGTCCATTTAAACGGAACATCTGGTTGCTACCATTTAAACATTATAGAAACACATGCAAATGATTGTGATCACTTAATCCTAAGGTACCGAGCGCGTTCGTCTTTGCACCCATTTAGCTTCTCTCCTGAGTAAACTTTTATGCCTAGCTCCACCATTTTTTGGATAAATGACATGTTCAATACTCACAAAATGTAGTATACTCCCATTACCTCTGCTTTTGTTCTCTCCCTGTTTAGGCCCCACATTCAGTACGGAGTGTAGCTGCACCTGAATAAAGCCCTGAGGCTCAATAAGGGCAAAAACACATGCGGAACGCGCAACTACGCTTGCCACGATGGAGTAAGAAAGATTGGACAAGTCCTATCGTTTTTCGGGCGTAGTATATATGCCCAAGAATCACAATAGTGAAAACAAAACCATTCAATTCAATGGTTTCCTTTTATTCCATTATATGACTGTGATTTTCACGGCCGCATACAGGACTAAAACACCCCCATCTGAAGAAGCCCCAAAGCCATGATTTTATGGATGCTGTGACAAAAGTTGGACTATTCTGATCAGCAATCTGAGTGGAGCTCTGACTGATGTCCATACCGAAACCAACCTCAGGATAGATGGAGTAGAATACGCAAGATTAGTAGTTATAAAGTCTTCAGTTCTGATCTGATAGGCATCTTGCTGCTCTAAGGGAAAAACACATGGGAGTATGCACAACTACGCCCACCACTACGGAATGTGGTTGTCCATGAACAGGGATTTTTTTCTCTGACTTTTCAATCTCCGCGCTGAAAGTGCTGAATTTTTTTGCATGCTTGAAATGTTCACAAAGTACAGAAATGTGTGCAAACCAATTGAAGCCAATGGGTCCTATTCTCTGCATATTGTGCACATGCAAATACATCCTTGTGAGAGTATAGTAAAATATGCCAACACACACGCAGATGAACCTTGTTCATAGCATAAATACGTTGTGCTGTGGCATGTGCAATTGCATATATGCCCATGGAAGGTGCACTAAATAATGTTGATAAAAGTTAAAGATATTTCATGCTCAGGTCTTAAACAGCCTTGAAAATCACGGCTGCATAACAGGATGAAATGAAACCATTGATTTCAATGGTTTCATTTCCACTATCTGGATGCCTGATTCCCTTTTATTACTATGCGCGAGAAAAACTAGGACTTGCCCTATCTTTCTTGCACGTAGTTTTTCTTTTTTGATCTGAAGGGCTGTCCCAGTACAGAGGCATCAGCCCTATTCCCATCTGTAGAAAGAAAGACTAGAAGCAATGGGATGGAAACTGAAAGGGAGGAGACACAGATTAGATATTAAAAAGTGAGGGTGATCAATGAGTGGAACAGGTTACCACGGGAAGTTGTGAGTTCTGCTTCAATGGAATTCATCTGTCTGGGATGATTTAGTGAATTCTGCATTGAGCAAGGGGTTAAACCCGATGACCCTGAAAGGTCCCTTCAAAATCTACCATTCTGATGACTCTATAATGCATCCATGTGTAGTGGTTTCAGGCAAAGGGGGGAACCTTCAGGTGTAGTAGCTGCAGGTCTGGAGAGTAGTTGGGAAATCACAGTTTTCAGTACAAATGGAGGAGGCGGGTAGCGTAGTCAATAAGGAACCCAGAAGTCAGCAATGGGAGGTCTCAGTTTGCAGTGCAGATGGAAGCGGTGAGTAGCATAGTCGGAAGGGAAGCGAGAAGTCGGTATCAGGAAGTCTTGTAGAAACACCAGAAAAATAGGCAAGTAGAGCATGATCAAACGGTGCTGTGGAGCAGAATAATCACGTACTGAGATAGTGGCAGGACCAGGCTTTTCTAGGAAATGCAATCAAGACTGAGGACTAGGAGGACAGGAACTAGGTAACTGGGATCAGGAAACACAGCTGATAGCTCAGTATTGAAAGGTATGGACTGCAGCACAGGAGGTCTTGGGATCAATCCCTGACACCATGTGATGTCTATGGAATACAGAGACTTCACATAGCCCAACTATATACCTGTCTGAATGGGCTCTTAAGCTAAAGTTTTTCAGCTAAGATTTCATCCCTTTAAATAAGGGATGTGAAATCCACATGTAATTTACATGGAATTTGTCACAGATTCATTGCAGACAATGGGGTAAATTTACTATTTAACATAAAGCTATTTTCTATTACAAATTGCGCAAAAAAAACTGTCTTACATGCTTTGCACCACATTTACTTTGTGTTTTTAAACACCTTTTGACACTTCTTCTTACTCACCTGAAAAGGGCGTGGCTTTGTGAATGGGATGTGGTCAAAATTGCACCCAACTTGTGCTAAATAGTGCCACAATTTTGGCGCTTTTATTTTGCCAAAAACTAAACCTACTATGAAGTGTTATAAACTTAGACCTGAAAGTCTGAAAAGTCAACAGATTTACCATCCTGCATGAGTCACTCTTTTAAGAATATCTGCCTTAGTTTGCAATGTCTAACTTTTAAACAGTATAAATAAATGTGCCATAGTATGGTTCATATAGGCGTAACCTGAAAATGAGTACAATTAATTAAAACTAAATCTGATGCATTCTTGCATTTTCTGCCTCCAACTCGTTATTTCCCATGATCTGATAACAAAAACGCTGTAGGTGTTTTATGTGAATGGGAAGCGATAACTATTGTAGATGATACATTGGAACTTACAAGATACAATGAATCCTTTTAACATGATTTTCTTTTGCTCCTGATCTCATCATTATTTATTCTACTCTATTCTACAGTGTAGCACCTCGCTGCGGTTGTACTCCACCATTGAATCCTTTACTTAGAGGGAGAAAACATTTGTTCCACCATTTAGTGAATGTTTGATTAACTTTTACTTTGCAATTCTTGAGGAATTCCTAAACTTTTATAAGTATCACAGTTTCATTTTCTTCTTCTTAAGGGCTTGGTCAGACGAGCGTGTTTTACATGCTGCTACAGTAGCGTGTAAAACCACGCTTCTATAGGAACCAATAGGTTGCTATTAGAGATGAGCGAGCACCAAAATGCTCGGGTGCTCGTTACTCGGGACGAAATTTTCGCGATGCTCGAGGGTTCGTTTCGAGTAACGAACCCCATTGAAGTCAATGGGCGACCCGAGCATTTTTGTATTTCGCCGATGCTCGCTAAGGTTTTCATGTGTGAAAATCTGGGCAATTCAAGAAAGTGATGGGAACGACACAGCAACGGATAGGGCAGGCGAGGGGCTACATGTTGGGCTGCATCTCAAGTTCACAGGTCCCACTATTGAGCCACAATACCGGCAAGAATGGACCCCCCCCCAACAACTTTTACTTCTGAAAAGCCCTCATTAGCAATGCATACCTTAGCTAAGCACCACACTACCTCCAACAAAGCACAATCACTGCCTGCATGACACTCCGACACTTCTCATGGGTTACATGCTGACCAACCACCCCACCCACGACCCAGTGTCCACAGCGCACACCAAACTGTCCCTGCCCAGCCTTCAGCTGCCCTCATGCCACGCCACACTCATGTCTATTTATAAGTGCGTCTGCCAGAGGAAAAGCAGGCACACACTGCAGAGGGTTGGCACGGCTAGGCAGCGACCCTCTTTAAAAGGGGCGGGGCGATAGCCCACAATGCTGTACAGAAGCAATGAGAAATATAATCCTGTGCCACCGCCATCAGGAGCTGCACACGTGGGCATAGCAATGGGGAACCTATGTGCCACACACTATTCATTCTGTCAAGGTGTCTGCATGCCCCAGTCAGACCGCGGTTTTTAATTCATAGACACAGGCAGGTACAACTCCCTATTGTGAAGTCCCTGTGGACCGCCAGCATGGGTGGCTCCCTGGAACCCACCGGCGGTACATAAAAATATCCCATTGCATTGCCCAACACAGCTGAGGTAGTAATGTCGTGCTTAATGCAGGTGGGCTTCGGCCCACACTGCATGCCCCAGTCTGACTGGGGTTCTTTAGATGTGGAAACAGATGCATTTATAATTCCCTGTGGACCCACAGCATGGGTGGCTCCCTGGAACCCACCGGCGGTACATAAAAATATCCCATTGCATTGCCCAACACAGCTGAGGTAGTAATGTCGTGCTTAATGCAGGTGGGCTTCAGCCCACACTGCATGCCCCAGTCTGACTGGGGTTCTTTAGATGTGGAAACAGATGCATTTATAATTCTCTGTGGACCCACAGCATGGGTGGGTGCCAGGAAGTCACCAGCGGTACATAAATATATCCCATTGCATTGCCCAACACAGCGGATGTAACGTCAGCTGTAATGCAGGTGGGCTAAAAATTCATTTGATTACACTGTAGGCGAGGGCCCACAAAAATTGCTGTATCAACAGTACTAATGTACATCCAAAAAATTGGCCATGGCCAACCAAGAGGGCAGGTGAAACCCATTAATCGCTTTGGTTAATGTGGCTTAAGTGGTAACTAGGCCTGGAGGCAGCCCAGTTTAACGAAAAATTGGTTCAAGTTAAAGTTTCAACGCTTTTAAGAGCATTGAAACGTATAAAAATTGTTTAGAAAAATTATATGAGTGAGCCTTGTGGCCCTAAGAAAAATTGCCCGTTCGGCGTGATTACGTGAGGTTTCAGGAGGAGGAGCAGGAGGAGGAGGAGGAGGAATATTATACACAGATTGATGAAGCAGAAATGTCCCCGTTTTGGATGGTGAGAGAGAACGATGCTTCCATCCGCGGGTGCAGCCTACGTATTGCTTACGTATCGCTGCTGTCCGCTGGTGGAGAAGAGAAGTCTGGGGAAATCCAGGCTTTGTTCATCTTGATGAGTGTAAGCCTGTCGGCACTGTCGGTTGACAGGTGGGTACGCTTATCCGTGATGATTCCCCCAGCCACACTAAACACACTCTCTGACAAGACGCTAGCCGCAGGACAAGCAAGCACCTCCAGGGCATACAGCGCGAGTTCAGGCCACGTGTCCAGCTTCGACACCCAGTAGTTGTAGGTGGCAGAGGCGTCACGGAGGACGGTCGTGCGATCGGCTATGTACTCCCTCACCATCCTTTTACAGTGCTCCCGCCGACTCAGCCTTGACTGGGGAGCGGTGACACAGTCTTGCTGGGGAGCCAAAAAGCTGGCAAAGGCCTTGGAGAATGTTCCCCTGCCTGCGCTGTACATGCTGCCTGATCTCTGCGCCTCCCCTGCTACCTGGCCCTCGGAACTGCGCCTTCTGCCACTAGCGCTGTCGGATGGGTAGTTTACCACCAGTTTGTCCACCAGCGCTCTGTGGTATAGCATCATTCTCGAACCCCTTTCCTCTTCGGGAATGAGAGTGCAAAGGCTCTCCTTATACCGTGGATCGAGCAGTGTGTACACCCAGTAATCCGTAGTGGCCAGAATGCGTGTAACGCGAGGGTCACGAGAAAGGCATCCTAACATGAAGTCAGCCATGTGTGCCAGGGTACCTGTACGCAACACATGGCTGTCTTCACTAGGAAGATCACTTTCAGGATCCTCCTCCTCCTCCTCTTCCTCCTCCTCAGGCCATACACGCTGAAAGGATGACAGGCAAGCAGCATGGGTACCGTCAGCAGTGGGCCAAGCTGTCTCTTCCCCCTCCTCCTCATGCTCCTCCTCCTCCTCCTGAACGCGCTGAGATATAGACAGGAGGGTGCTCTGACTATCCAGCGACATACTGTCTTCCCCCGGCTCTGTTTCCGAGCGCAAAGCGTCTGCCTTTATGCTTTGCAGGGAACTTCTCAAGATGCATAGCAGAGGAATGGTGACGCTAATGATTGCAGCATCGCCGCTCACCACCTGGGTAGACTCCTCAAATTTTCCAAGGACCTGGCAGATGGCTGCCAACCAGGGCCACTCTTCTGTAAATAATTGAGGAGGCTGACTCACACTGCGCCGCGCAAGTTGGAGTTGGTATTCCACTATAGCTCTACGCTGCTCATAGAGTCTGGCCAACATGTGGAGCGTAGAGTTCCACTGTGTGGGCACGTCGCACAGCAGTCGGTGCACTGGCAGATTAAACCGATGTTGCAGTGTCCGCAGGGTGGCAGCGTGCGTGTGGGATTTGCGGAAATGTGCGCAGAGCTGGCGCACCTTTACGAGCAGGTATGACAAGTGGGGGTAGCTTTTCAGAAAGCGCTGAACCACCAAATTAAAGACATGGGCCAGGCATGGCACGTGCGTGAGGCTGCCGAGCTGCAGAGCCGCCACTAGCTTACGGCCGTTGTCACACACGACCATGCCCGGTTGGAGGCTCAGCGGCGAAAGCCAGCGGTCGGTCTGCTCTGTCAGACCCTGCAGCAGTTCGTGGGCCGTGTGCCTCTTCTCTCCTAAGCTGAGTAGTTTCAGCACGGCCTGCTGACGCTTGCCCACCGCTGTGCTGCCACGCCGCGTGACACCGACTGCTGGCGACGTGCTGCTGACACATCTTGATTGCGAGACAGAGGTTGCGTTGGAGGAGGAGGAGGAAGGTGCTTTAGTGGAGGAAGCATACACCGCCGCAGATACCACCACCGAGCTGTGGCCCGCAATTCTGGGGGTGGGTAGGACGTGAGCGGTCCCAGGCTCTGACTCTGTCCCAGCCTCCACTAAATTCACCCAATGTGCCGTCAGGGAGATATAGTGGCCCTGCCCGCCTGTGCTTGTCCACGTGTCTGTTGTTAAGTGGACCTTGGTATTAACCGCGTTGGTGAGGGCGCGTACAATGTTGCGGGAGACGTGGTCGTGCAGGCCTGGGACGGCACATCGGGAAAAGTAGTGGCGACTGGGAACCGAGTAGCGCGGGGCCGCCGCTGCCATCATGCTTTTGAAAGCCTCCGTTTCCACAAGCCTATACGGCAGCATCTCTAGGCTCATCAATTTTGCAATGTGCACGTTTAACACTTGAGCGTGGGGGCGCATGGCGTCGTACTTGCGCTTGCGCTCAAACTGTGGCGCTAGCGACGTCTGGACGCTACGCTGAGAGACATTGCTGGATGGGGCCGAGGACAGCGGAGGTGAGGGTGTGGGTGCAGGCCAGGAGACGGTAGTGCCTGTGTCCTCAGAGGGGGGTTGGATCTCAGTGGCAGGTTGGGGCACAGGGGGAGAGGCAGTGGTGCAAACCGGAGGCGGTGAACGGGCATCGTCCCACCTTGTGGGGTGCTTGGCCATCATATGCCTGCGCATGCTGTTGGTGGTGCCTCCCCAGCTGATCTTGGCGCGACAAAGGTTGCACACCACTGTTCGTCGGTCGTCAGGCGTCTCTGTGAAAAACTGCCACACCGTAGAGCACCTTGACCTGTGCAGGGTGGCATGGCGCGAGGGGCCGCTTTGGGAAACAGTTGGTGGATTATTCGGTCTGGCCCTGCCTCTACCCCTGGCCACCACACTGGCTCGGCCTGTGCCCACACCCTGACTTGGGCCTCCGCGTCCTCGCCCGCGTCCACGTCCTATAGGCCTACCCCTACCCCTCAGCACGGTGTATTACCAGTGATTTGATTTCCCAGGCAGGAAAGAAAGTGGCGCAAGCCTGCAGCCAAATACAATTTTTTCCCTTGTTTTTCAAAGGACAAGCCACACTGCGTGTATTCAATGAATACTACTAAGTTTAATAACTGTGTTGCGGCCCTGCAAAACTGTCACAGAACTTTACTGTTGCAGAGTTACTAACTGTGGCAGAGCAGGTATTTCCCAGGCAGGAAAGAAATTGGCGCAAGGCTGCACTGAACCGTAGCTGGTTGCGTCTGATTTTTTTACGTTCTCCACGCAGCACACACTTACCCAGAGCCCTGACGGCTGTCAGAGGCAGGGCAAATATACTTTTTTCCCTTTTGTTTAAAAGAATAGGCCTACTGCGTCAATTCACTGAATAATAATTTTAATAACTGTGTTGCGGCCCTGCAAAACTGTCACAGAACTTTACTATTGCAGAGTTACTAACTGTGGCAGAGCAGGTATTTCCCAGGCAGGAAAGAAATTGGCGCAAGGCTGCACTCAACCGTAGCTGGTTGCGTCTGATTTTTTCTGAACGTTCAGCGTACAGCACACACGTACACAGAGCCCTGAGTACTGTAAGAGGCAGGCCAAATAGAATTTTTTCCCTGCTTTTTACAAGGAACACCCACACTGCGTGTATTTAATGAATACTAAGTTTAATAACTGTGTTGTGGCCCTGCCAATTTGTCCCAGAACTGCAGTGATGCAAAGTAATTCGCTACCTACAGCAGATCAGGGATTTCCCATGCAGGAAAAAAATTGCCGCACGCCTACGGTAAAACGTAGCTGACTGCGTCTGATTTTTTCTGAACGTTCAGCGCACAGCACACACGTACACAGAGCCCTGAGTACTGTAAGAGGCAGGCCAAATAGAATTTTTTCCCTGCTTTTTACAAGGAACACCCACACTGCGTGCATTCAATGAATAATGTATGTCTTCTGGCCCTGCCTACACAATTCTATCCCTGTAGTATTAATGCCGGGTGCAATGCTCTGCACAGCCGGTTTTGAGAAAAAAAAAAAAATATGCAACACTGCTAACAGCAGCCTGGACAGTACTGCACACGGATAGATATGGCCCTAGAAAGGACCGTTGGGGTTCTTGAAGCCTACACTAACTCCTAACACTCTCCCTGCCTAACCCCCACTTCTGTCCCTATTGCAGGGTGCAATGCTCTGCAGATCCAATTTTGGAGAAAAAAAAAAAAACTATGCTAACACAGTACTGCACACTAGTAGATGTGGCCCTAAGAAGGGCCGTTGGGGTTCTTGAAGCCTACACTGACTCCTAACGCTCTCCCTACAGCAGCTCCAGCACGATAGTACTTTCCCTCAGCTAAGTCACAAGGCATGTGTGGCGAGCCGCGGGAGGGGCCGATTTTTATACTCGGGTGACATCAGATCTCCCCAGCCACTCACAGCAGGGGGGTGGTATAGGGCTTGAACGTCACAGGGGGAAGTTGTAATGCCTTCCCTGTCTTTCAATTGGCCAGAAAAGCGCGCTAACGTCTCAGAGAGGAAACTGAAAGTAACCGGAACACCGCGTGGTGCTCGTTACGAGTAACGAGCATCCCGAACACCCTAATATTCGCACGAATATCAAGCTCGGACGAGTACGTTCGCTCATCTCTAGTTGCTATGGAAGCGCTCACACGGACCCTTTTCAGTAGTGCAGAATCTGTGCTTCTAAAAAAGAACGGACAGCAAGTGCCAACTCATCTGTCAGCTCCGTGGTGCGCGCTGTCCAGGGTGTTTACCATAGGCTCCTATGGGAGCCATGGAAGCAGGCTGCCCACACCACAGACATGTGACCAGGCTGTTCCATGGAGCTAGAGACAGCCCGGTCACACGATCTTTTCCTGTATGTCAGGAGCATGATTTTACACGCTTTATTCCACCTTCTCGCCCCCCCCCCCCCCCCCCCCAAATATCAACAACCTTTCTATAATACCTCAACACAACTATCATTGCTACAGGAGAGCCCTATGAAAATCTAAACCTTTGTTCAAAGATGCTTTAAAACCATTATTAACCCCAATACACACACACAAATACAGTAGGTATTACTGCAATACTTACAGTTTGTTGACTCAAACTCTGATGTTTTGACACACACAGATGACTTTTCAGAGACAGCCGGCCTATATTGAAGATGATGTTCTGATAGCACACTGACCCTCATCATGACCATCAGTGGGGGAGTTATGGATATTCCTGCTTTATGTGTCCTTCTTTATTATGAATATACCCTAATGACCCCATCAACCACCTATATGAGAGAAATGTGTTGGGGTGGATGTGGTATTGGCCTTAGGGGTTTTTAGGGTTACAACATGGTTAGCCTTCATTGAATGGGGGTGCTCTTGTCAGGACGATTACCCCACAGTTAGGCAGGGTGATCATAGGTCTTGTATAGGGTCAATGTGCTATCAGAACGTTGCCTACATTTTATGTTTATTATCATTTTGTGTGTATATTGAGGTTAACAATAGTTTTAAAGTATCTTTAAATAAAGGTTTAGATTTTAAAGGGGTATCCTTTAGCATTGATAGTTGTCCGGTTGTTGGCCTCTGCCATTATATATCATTGCTGCAATGATAATATAATACTTCAATGCAAACACCACTTGATGTGAACTCTCCACTATATATCAGTCCTCTCTTATTTTTACAACAAAATCTCTTACTGTTGGAGGGGGGGAAGCTGCATCCAATGAGTAGTAATCAACTTCCATGCCTAATATAATGCCATCTGAATTCCCAAAAAAGTATACCCATCAAGCCCATCAACATTATACAAATTTTAGCATCATGACCAGTATTGACAAGATATATTTTTTAAATTATCTCTAATACAACATTCCAAAATTCACGCAATTTTACACAATCCCAGACCATATGCATCAAATCTGCACCATCCATGTAACCTTTTGGACAGATTTCAATCTAAATATCCATGTTAAACAACCTTAATGCAGTCTGGTAAGCTCTTTGCACTATTGTTACGATCATGTGGGCAACTAAGCATGGGGCCCACACGATCGTGACCAAGATGGATACATACGGGTTTCAGACAACTAGCCCTGTGCTACAGGGAGAATGACATGGCCCTACCTGAGCAGGGACGTCGCCCTGATAAAGGGCGGCCCAGTGTTCTTTGGAACTGGGCCCTAGCTGCTCCTAGGAACCACGCACCAGAACAGGATACATAAACATGCCACATGACAGGGACTACTGAACAAAACATAAGGGACAGCATACAGCAGCCAAAATGCAAACACTAATAGCAGATAGTAAAACTGAATATAGATACCAGGTATTAGTTGACATTTTGATCAAAACATGGAAGCTAGAGTGCCACTTCAAGGCTCTTGGCTAAACCGCTAGTCCCTACACTAACCAGGAGTCCAGTGGCACTGGACACCGTTCACACCACATGCTGCCACAGCACAGGCGACAGAACACAAGTCAAACAGCAAGCTGTACAGGACAAACAACAGGGCACTGACTTACAGGCACTGGCTCACAGGCACACAGATAAAAATCACACCAAGTCCAAAAGTGTCCATATACCAGGGGAATAGACAGTCAGCCACAAAGCTGACATAGGGAACTGTGTCAGGGATCACCCAACTGACACACAGATGAGACATAAGACATTTGGAGGCCGCATATGTAAGGGCAAGGGAAGAGGGGATCTGCATATGATACAGACAAGGACTACAAGTGTCCAACCATCTTTGGGAAGCAGAGAGACACAACAGACCTACATGCAACCACAGATCTGAGTGGGAACAAAACAGATACATCCAAACAGTACAAGACCAGCATCAACTACTGACAGGAGCTGGGTTTATATGTGCTGCAGGCTAAAGGGGATTGGCTGCTGGAGAATACCACACCCAGCCAGCTCAATTAACCCTCACCTGAGGAGCTGTGCTGCTAGGAACCTTAGTACTACAGATCCCAGCAGCACAACCTGACAAGTAAGTACAATTGCAATGCCCATTGATCTTCAGACAGGGACATCATTGTAATTATGCACAACACTACAGCCCATTTAGCGTCACAAATATGGCTTAAATCTTTTCCCCATTTTTCATTTACCTTTATTAGGAATTGCTGTAAATAATAAGAAAACATCTGCCTGATTAGTGGGAGAATATATTTATGCTTGCTCTAAATCCAAAGCTCATTGCTGAAGGACCCTAGTGACATCCCAAAATTTAAACTTATGTAAGCTAATCTTCTGCATATGATGACCAAATATAAGTGCCTTCATAGCATCCCACACTACTTACCCGAGGAAGAGCCAATATTAATCTAAAAAAATTCCATTAGAGCCTCCTCTGTTTTAGCATTACCATCAAGTAGGCTCAACCAAAAGCGATTTAACCTCCAAACTATATCCAAACCAAATCCCCCACAATTCATAATCAATGACAAATATAATGGAGAGTGATCAGACAAAGTTTGTGGTAGTTATTTTACTCTATGAACATAAGGAAGCATAGATGGAGTACCTATCGGGAGATCTATTCTAGAAAGTATATTATGTGAACTGGAATAACAAAACTATTGTTGAACTTCTGGATTTCTCAACTTCCACAAGTCACATCAACCTAATTTGATTAATAAGAATGCAAAAGCACTTGGGGAAGGAGAATCCATTATAATACCTTTATTCAATCTATTCAAACAGGGATCCAGACAATTAATAAAGTCATCCACAATTACCATAGGAACAGCAGGGTATATAGCCACAAATTCCATGACCTTTTTATTACATTTACTGGAATATGGATTGGGGATATATACTAGCACAAAAAAAACATTTTTTTTCTGCAATATTACATTTAAGACAAACAAATCTCCCCATGGAATCTACTAAAGATGAATAACACTTAAAAGAGATATTTTTATGCACTGGTAAACTTACTCCATGCAAATAACTCGAGTACACAGAATGAAAAGAATGTGTCTATACAGAGTGGTGAAGCAAGTGTACAGTATCTCCTGTTAATAATCAATAAACAATGTATCTTTTAGTTTTATCCCCCATACTCTCCATGAAATAATATTAACCTCTTGGATACTGGAGCAGAGAACACCAGGTTTTGTGTTTGATAAATGAGCAATTGGAGCTCTGAAACGCGTTGCACCCTTCTCTTTTGTCAAATAAATATTTGTCTTTTTTTAACTTTATCACCAAGGTCTCATTACTCTTGACTATTATGCATTGATCACACAACAGGTGTACTTTTTGTAGCCCCTCCAATTGTGTTTATTTTTTGGTGTCTTCTGGTGTGTTCCAGGTTTCCCTGAGCGCAAGAGTTTTTTTCTCTTTATCTAGGACCATGGTAAATGATATTCATTATTTATGTTTTACACATATATATTTTAAATTGTTGGCTGTATCACATGATAGAGGAGAAAAAGGAGAGTGAGGGGAATAAAAAAGACACCACACCCAACCCTATACAATAACCCATATCCCCATGGCTTTGATCACCTAGACAAAAAAAAAATTCCAATATCACAGTAAGATCTTTAATATTAAAGAGTAGTACCCAGGAAGCTCTCATCTATTCACCAAATAATTTCATTTCAGGTGGTCAAATACTTAACCAATTATCCACTAATAAAAAGGACTACCTAAAATGACTAGAGATGAGCGAATATACTCACTAAGGCACATTACTCGAGCGAGGAGAGCGGGGAGGAACGGAGGGGAGATCTCTCTCTTCCTCTCTTCCCCGCGCTCCCCCCTGCTCCCTGCCGCAACTCACCTGTCATCGGCACCGGCCCCCGAATCTTTAGGGAGGAGCGGGGAGATACTCGGTTAAGGCACTACTCGCTTGAGTAATGTACCCTTAGCGAGTATACTCGCTCATCTCTAAAAATGACTACTTATTACTGTTTTATAATTAGTGTTCATGTTTATCAATCAAGGAGGCAGCATTCCCATATTAAAGAAAAAAGTTTCCTCCTACATCACAACTCTCAGCCATGCCAGATACAAAATAGCATAAATCAGCTGTAAACTTCGTAAACTTCTATTAATGTTTTGAATTTGCACACATTTTTTGTATGTCCACTGAATAATCTAGAAAGACAGCTATACGATAACCATCCATAGTTATCACATTCATTTTTCTTGCTCTCTTTAAAATAATGTTCCAATCTTTATAATCTAGAAGTTTTATGAAAACAGTTCTCAACGAGGAGGTAGTTTAGCAGCGACTCTATGAGCCCTTTCTACAGGAAAGAAAGCTGACAATACCTCTTCCCGAAGAGTTGATTTCAGCCATCCCTCAAAAAAATATCTCAGCTCCAATGCTTCCACCTTTTCTGGGACCCACACCAGTTGTAAATTATTTCTTCCTAGTCTATTTTCCAGATCATCAACTTTATATTGCACAAAACTACTCATATTTATTAATTATATCTTGCATAGGAACAATTTTTTTCTTCTATTTCATTAATATGCATCTCTGCTTTAGACAATCTGTCAGTAACTTACTGCAAATCGTGTTTCATAAATTAAACATCCTCTTTCAGGCTAACAACCTGAGCAGAGAGGGAGGCCAAAACAGTACTACTTTTAGTCACAGCTAGAAATACATCATGTAGAGTAGGTTCATTTTGTATGTCCACACCACTAGCCTGTGCTGAAATGGCCAACATAGTAGTATTTGCAGAGTTAGATGAAGCATATAAAACAGGGCCACGCTTACCCTTCATAGCAAAGTGAGATAAAGTTTTAAAAGTTCCATCACAGGAGGCAAATACAACTGAGGCAAATACAACATGAGCATTCCTTAGCAGGGTTACAGGAGGAGTTGAGCAAGCAAATTCTGCTAGTCTGTTCGTTGTATCGTGGCATTCCTCAGTACAGTGATCAGAATGGTCAAAGCATTCCGTGCATTCTGCATGATCACGAAGTTATATATTTTCATTTAATAAAAACAATGGTAGTAAACTGACTTTCATAAATTATCGATATGTATATGAAATTAGTCTTGTGTCAAAATATCTCACTTCCAGCTTCTACTATATTGTACTAGATTGTACTATATTAAAGGGGTTGTCTCGAGGAACCAGTGAATTTTTTTTTTGCCCAGTCCCCCTTATTAAGCATACATTACTAATCACCCATGTAAATGACTTTTCTAGCCAGTTTCTACTTACAGTTCCAGCGTTTCAGCAACTTATAAAAAGTTTCCCCAAGATGGCCGCCGGCTCTTTTCCCGTCGCTTGCTGTAGCCCGACGTGCGCGCTCCCGAGACGCTACCAGCTGTGTCTCCCTGACAACCAGACGCCCCGCAGCCGCCGACCGGACCCCGGGATTGAACGCGGCCGACCAGTCACCCACCGCCAGGCAGCAGGTAACCGGCGCTAGGCCCCGGCTCCCCTGTGCTACGCCCCGGCTCCCCAGCGCTACGCCCCGGCTCCCCAGCGGTAGGCCCCGGCTCCCCAGCGGTAGGCTCCGGGGCCCAGCAGTAGGCCCCGGGGCCCAGCGGTAGGCCCCGGGGCACAGCGGTAGGCTCCGGGGCCACAGCGGTAGGCCCCGGGGCCCAGCGGTAGGCTCCGGGGCCACAGCGGTAGGCCCCGGGGCCCAGCGGTAGGCTCCGGGGCCACAGCGGTAGGCCCCGGGGCCCAGCGGTAGGCTCCGGGGCCACAGCGGTAGGCCCCCGGGGCCCAGCGGTAGGCTCCGGGGCCCAGCGGTAGGCTCCAGGGCCACAGCGGTAGGCCCCGGGGCCCAGCGGTAGGCTCCGGGGCCACAGCAGCAGTCCATCACGCGTCACCCCCATCAGTCTGTAACCCATCACTTACCTGGGCGGCTGGGCTGGGCGGCTCTGCTGGATGGCTGGGCGGCTCTGCTGGGCGGCTGGGCGGCTCTGCTGGGTGGCTCAAGTTTCTGCACCTTCCTCTAAGAGAGGATGGTAGCAGAATGGCCGCTCCAGCGCGCTCCCGAGAAGATACAGCTCGTCTGCGCATGCGCAGAAGAGCTGTAGCGGCGATCACACTGAAGCGGCTCGTGCTCAGAGCAGAAGACCGGACTGCGCAAACGCGCCTAAAAAAAGCAAGCCGCCAGCGAACTTAGACAGAACCATGGAGACGAGGACGCTAGCAACGGAGCAGGTAAGTGAATAACTTCTGTATGGCTCATATTTAATGCACGATGTACATTACAAAGTGCATTAATATGGCCATACAGAAGTGTATAACCCCACTTGATTTCGCGAGACAACCCCTTTAATATAAAAAATGGGATCTTATTTGAAACATTCATAACATGCTTAATTCTCATACATATGGGAAATCTAAAGACTAACAGGCCATGAAATTATTTTTATTTTAAGTAAAACTTAAAATATATAACTTAAAAAGATCTATCTTGTAGAAGAAATTAAGTCTCAGATCTGGTTTTCCAGAACTGTTGAATAATTAGAAAATTAGTTTTGCTTGTGCTTCAAAAAGGTTGTATTAGTTTTTTGACACTGGCAAATACAGCTCTGCCCCTTATGTTCTTTAATTTGTTTTTCCCTACAATGAATTTAATTAAAATATTAAAAGCTTAACCCCTTAGTGACCAGCCCACTGCCTTTTTACGTCCTGGTCTGCTGGGCTTAATTCCCAGAGAACGCAAAAACATGCTTCTTCTGGGAATAAAAGCCCTGCAGGCTCTGCGTGTGCCAGCTCCATGCTGCCAGTTACTAGAGGTAGCCGACAGCATGGAGCTGTCATCCCGGGCTGCGGGAACCCACTCCTGGTCATGTGATCGCCTGTATCCACCTGATACCGGCAATCGCGTTAAAGTCAATGAAACATAACTAAAAGTTAAAGTCTCAGCTCCCCTTATGGATAGTCCTCCGCGATGTCTGGCGTCTTCCTCGTCCTCCCCGGACCTGCTGCCGGCGTCTGCGCATGCGCGCCAGACGCATTAGGTCACGCGCATGCACAGTGGGCTGGGAGGCCCGGGAAATGTAAAAACTTTCTGCTCCCGGCTAGTATGAGTAGCTGAGAGCAGTGAGCTGTCACCGGCAGCCGCTGTATGCAGTTCCCGGTCACATGATCGCTGCTATCCAATGGTTGGATCATGTAAAAGTTTTAAAAAATTGAAAAAGTATAAAAAAAGAAGAAAAAAAGTTTGTTTTATCTCCCCTCATGGATCATATCCATGAGGGAAGATGAAATTAGGTACCTAAGGCCCCTGAATTTATCCGCAGACTTTACCCCAGCTTCTCTGCAGGCGTTCGTTGCCAAAATGGTGGCCACACCTGGCTGTTAAATGTAGCCAAGAGCCCACAGTACATGGTTCCCAGTCACGTGACCGCCATTATCCAATGGATAACGGTAGAGATGAGCGAGCACCAAAATGCTCGGGTGCTCGTTGCTCGAGTCAAGCTTTCCGCCATGCTCGAGAGTTCGTTTCCAGTAACGAACCCCATTGAAGTCAATGGGTGACTGGAGCATTTTTGTATATGACCGATGCTCGCTAAGGTTTTCATTTGTGCAAATCTGCAAAACCTATGAAAGTGATGGAAACGACACAGAAACAGATAGGGCAGGCGAGGGGCAACATGCAGGGCTGCATCTCAGGTTCCCAGGTCTCACTATTAAGCCACAATAGCATCAAGAGTGGCCCCCCATCCCCCTCAACAATTTTTACTTCGGACAAACCCTCATTAGCTAGGCACACCTTAGCTAAGCACCACACTACCTCCAACCAAGCACAATCACTGCCTGCGGGACACACCGCTGCCTCTTCTCCCGGGTTAGAAAGAAATCCCATTGCAGTGCCCCGGATAGCTGAGGTTTCGTGAGAGGAAATACATGTTGGCTGCGGCCCACACGCCATGCCCTAGACATTCAGTTTTTTTTAAAGTGCCTGGCAGGTACAACTCCGCTATGGCAAGTCTGTGTGCACCAGCAGCATGGGTGGCTAGCAGGAACACACAGACGGTACAGAAAGAAATCCCATTGCAGTGCCCCGGATAGCTGAGGTTGCGTGAGAGGAAATACATGTTGGCTGCGGCCCACAATCCATGCCCTAGTCAGTCTTGGGTTTTTTTGGGGCCAGATAGGTAGAACACCGCAATGGGAAGACTTAGTGCACCCATAGTATACACAGACCCCTGTAATATTCCTGTAGCTGGAAAAAGGCCTAGCTGGGTAATAGTGAGCCACTACAACTCCCAGCGGCCGCGTAGTAAAATGTACACGGTCACAGGTAGCCCTAAGAAGGAGCTTTTTTTCAATTTTTTTTAAAAAAGCAAACAGCCTAGATAGCATGTATATGTCTTTCCCTCTATCAGCGGCTGTGGGTGTACGCTGTGCATGAAGTTGACGGGACGCACAGAGCGGTGTAAAAAATTAGGCAATTATTGGCCTGCAGTTGGAGAGTCATAGCGGTTATGTAACGCACACTGTAGGCCAAAAAAATTATACGCTGGGCTGCAGAAAGTCGTAGCTGGCTAATAGTGAACCACTACAACAGTAATGCACATAGGTAGCCCTAAGGAGGAGCTTTTTTGGGGTACTTGTTGACAGGATTCTACACTACCACTGGCCCTGCCTGACCAGTACTGCCCCTCTACTCTGTATAATTGGCTGCAGACTGACAACGCAATAGTCTGCATAGCCCAAGATGAAAACAAACAAAATTGTGCAAAACTGCTCCCAGCAGCCACAACAGTACTGCACACGGTCAGATGTGGCCCTAAGAAGGACCGTTGGGGTTCTTGATGACGCTAACACTCTCCCTATAGCAGCAGCAGCACTCTCCCTAATCTCTGCCAGCATGTGTCTGAGGCGAGCAGCGGGCGGGACTGCTTTATATACTCGGCGGTCACTTGATCTCGTCAGCCACTCACTGCAGGGAGTGGGATAGGGGGGGAATGTCACAGGAGGAAGTTGTAATGCCTTCCCTGCATGTCTATTGGCCAGAAAATGGCGCAAAGCATGCATTGAAGGAAATGGATATGACTTGAGTACCACGTGGTGCTCGTCTTGAGTAACGAGCATCTCGAGTACCCTAATTGTGCAACACTACTCCCAGCAGTCTCAACAGTACTGCACACGGTCAGATGTGGCCCTAAGAAGGACCGTTGGGGTTCTTGAAGACTAAAATAACACCTAACACTCTCCCTATAGCAGCAGCAGCATCAGCAGCACTGTCCCTGATCTATGTCAGCATGCATCTGTGGGGGGCAGATTTAAATACTCGGGTGTCATCTGATCTCCCCAGCCACTCACTGCAGGGGGGTGGTATAGGGCTGGAACGTCACAGGAGGAAGTTGTAATGCCTTCCCTGTCTTTCTATTGGCCAGAAAAGCGTGCAAATTTCTCAGAGATGAAAGTGAAAGTAACTCGAACATCGCGTGGTGCTCGTCTTGAGTAACGAGCATCTCGAACACCCTTATACTCGTGCGAGCATCAAGCTCGGACGAGTACGTTCGCTCATCTCTAGATAACGGCGATCGCTGAAAAGTAAAAAAAAGGTAACATTTCACCTCACGTCACGGATCTGATCTGTGAGGGGAGGTGAAATTACTTAACCAAGGCCACTGGCGATGTCCCCCGATGGGATCCTTATTCGTGGATCTTTCCCTAGCTTTGACACATGCGTCCGTCACTAAAATGGCGGACGCAAGCGCAGAAGCTGGGGAGGGCAAGAGGAAATTTAAAATCTCCTTGCTTCTGGCTACTAAAGGTAGCCAAGAGATTGGAGATGTCACAGGGGGCCGTGGTAAGTATTCCTCAGTCACGTGATCACGTAAAAGAAAAAAGACAATTAACGTTTGATGCTCTGTTCAGTTTGGGCCCCGTTGTGCAGCCAGACATAAAATTAGGGCCACAATGGGTATGTTTCTGAACACAGGACAAACAGGCGTATCCATTTTGGGGTGAAAATCTTCATTCCTATGTATGCTGTACAAAAAAAAAATTTTTAATCACACAATTGCCAAAAAAAAAAAAAGTTATAATTTTTTTCCTTCTGCTTTGCATGATTCAAAAACTGTGGGGTCAAAATACGCAGCACACCCCTAAAGGGAAATCTTTAAGGGGTCTAGTTTTCAAAATGGGGTCATTTGTGAGGGTTCTATATCGTTTTGGCCGCTCAAGGGATCTACAAGTGGGCAATGGGGCCTAAAACGCCTTCAAGCAAAATGTCTGTTCTGAAAACCACCCGCTGCTCCTTTCGGTTTGGGCCCCATTGTTCATAAAGACAGAAGATTAGGGCCACAATGGATATAGTTTTGAATACGGTACAAACAGCGGTATCAATTTTGGGGTTCAAATCCTCATTTTCATGTGTACTATAGAAAAAAATCCTGTGTTTAAAATGACATATTTGCAAAAATATGATTTTTTCTTTTTCTCGTCTAAATTGCATTAATTCCTGAAAAGAATATATATATATAGTAGCGGTGCATTACACAGAATGACCTGCAGAGTGTGCTAGTCAGGCATTCTAATACCTGCAAGAGGGCGAGAAAGCAGCAGAGCTGAGGTGCTGCAGGCTGGTGGCCAAGCAAAGGCCAGAGTCCGACAGGGACGACAACCCTGGACTCACACCCAAGGTGGGGTGCATATGAACTGTGTTTTCATTGTATGCTTTGTGCTGTGAAAATAAAGTCTGGCAGGAACCAGAGATAAAGAAATCCACGTCTCTGGAGTTTCTACATGTGTGGTGCGCCATTTCCATATAAGAGAGGGCAGCGATCCCGAGGCGAGTGCACCCCGCTTGCTACAATATATATATATATTATTATATAATAATATATAATGTTTGCACATATGTAAGATATTGCAGTTGAAAATGTGAAAAAAATGATGTTTTTTTTCACAATTTTCACAATTTTGGCACTTTTAATAAATATCCACAAATTCTATCAGTCTATTTTTGTCTGCCTAAATGAAGTAGAATATGTGGCGAAAAAACAACGTCAGAATCACTTGGCTATGCAAGACCTTTACGGAGTTATTCTATGTTAAAGTGACACACGTCAGATTTCCAAAATTTGGCCTGCTCATTAAAGCGCAAACAGGCTTGATCACTAAGGGGTTAATTATAGTTTCTGCTGTAATAGCCTATTGTGGTTTTTTTTAAATCATACATCTTCATAATATATATATATTATAATGAGACTATGCCCTGTTGCAGATATGTAGTGGTCATGGGGGGTGGTAGTTTAATATATACAGGATATCTTTTTATGTGACTGGACAATTAAAAACCTGAGAAGGCTCAGAGTTCGGCACTGCTGGCACTTAGGGTTTGTTATTCAAATGGAATTAGAAAGCTAACGAAGGGGATACAGATCCTGCTAGACACAGTGTATAACATATCAAACCAACCAATTCTGGGGTGCCATGTCAGATGTTATGAGTTATGCCATCAGACGGGGCTCTCGTTAGCATCTGGAAAGCTTGGTTAAGTGCTGATGCTCAAGGAGGCTGGGGGAGGGGGCACCTCATTTTCAGAGGTGGGTTTCCCCGTCTGTTTTTACAAGTGCCCACTGGGAAGGACAAGAGGCAGACAGGGATGTCTCAGTAATAATCTTCTCTTGGGGGTAGTCACATGTACCCCAAAATGTTTTTAATAAAAATTACAGATTGCCACACAAAAAAGGAGCCTTCACATGAGCCAATCAACAACAACAAAAAAAGTTTAGGGGGTCAAAAGATGGCGACAGAAAGCAACTTAAATTAAAAAAACAATGTTTTTTAAAGTTGTACTACATTTTAAAAAACTGTAAATTTGGTATCACTGTAATCCCACAGAATACAGATAACACATCATCAGTAAATTTACCTCCCTCCCAAAAAAATAAAAAGAATTATAAAATCTGGCAATTCCCCTTTTTTTCGTTTTTCCCTATTTATAAAAAAAGTTCCAGTTTTCCATCGCATTATATGGTAATTTAAATGGTACCACAGAAAAATACATGTCCTGCAAAAAACAAGCCCTCATGTAGCTATGTAACCAGAAAAATAAGAGCTATGATTTATTAAAAGTAGGGAGGGAAGAAAAGAAAATGAAAAAAAAACAAAAAAGAGCTTCATCAACAAGGGTTAAATAAATTCATATTCATCACAAACCACTAGTAGCTTATTTTGTTAATTACTGAAAAATTGACAATTTGGCTGGTGTATTGAAATGAATGAGCTGTAGTATATATTACTCCTTCAGTATTACTTTTTCGCCAGTTCATATAACATCTATAGTAGATACATAGATTGGCTAACTTAAGATTGTTAGAGCAAATATGTATTCATTTTGTATCTTGTATCCATTTTAAATGCTTCAGTGGGACATTTTATAAACTTGTAATTTTCCATACCTGGAGCATTCCAGACATAATATCTTAGCTTTGTCAAAGTTTTAAAAAAGAACGTCAGTTAATAAGCAATGTGTGACAAGAAATCCAGACTTGCGACCTAGACAATATCCGCAACAGGTTTCAAGAAAATTTTCTGTTTTAGGCCTCAGTCAGACTGGCGTTTTTTCGCGCGACTTGCGCATGCGTCCGGCGATTTTATAAAACCATTGCTTTGCAATGGTATCGGACACATGAGCGCTTTTTATGCGCTCGTCCGATAAATTATAGAACAGAAATCGCAGATCGCACCTATCTGCGATCTGCGATTCCTGTTCTCTTCTCTATATGCGCTCAATGGGGCCGGCGGCAGCATCGCCGGCCCCATTGAGAATATATAGAAGACAAATCATTCTTCTCTGCCACAGCTGTAACAGCTGTGGCAGAGAAGAACGATGTTTGCCCATTGAATTCAATGGAGCCGGCAATACAGCCGGCTCCATTGAAAGCACTGGGCTGCCGGCGTGCGCGGGATGAATTGTCGGGAAGGGCTTAAATATATAAGCCCTTCCCTGCAATTCATCCAGAAATGTGTTAAAATTTAAAAAAAATGTATACTCACCTTTCCGCTGCAGACGGAGTCCAGCCGCGGCCGCCGGCAGTTCTCCTGAACGGATTCTCTGTACTATTCAGCCGGCGGGGCTTTAAAATCCCCGCCTGCTGAATGAGCTGCCTCTGATTGGTCACAGCCTGACCAATCAGAGGCAGCTCTCACTAACACACCCATTCATGAATTCATGAATGAGTGAGTGACTGCTGCCTCTCATTGGCTCAGCGGGACCAATCAGAGGCAGCTCATTCAGCAGGCGGGGATTTTAAAGCCCCGCCGGCTGAGTAGTACAGAGTAGCAGTTTAGGAGAACTGCCGGCGGCCGCGGCTGGACTCCGGCTTTTAACACATTTCTGGATGAATTGCAGGGAAGGGCTTATATATTTAAGTCTTTCCCGACAATTCATCCCGTGCTCGCCCGCAGCGAATTGCTTTCAATGGAGCCGGCTGTATTGCCGTCTCCATTGAATGCAATGCGCTGGACAGCTCCAGCCCGTTTCTAATGAAACGCGGCTAGGAGCAGATTTTTGGGCGATTTTTGGGCCCCAGTCACGCGATTTGCGGATGCGCATCCGTAATGCGATCCGCAAATCGCGGAAAAAAACGCCCATGTGACTAAGGCCTCACTTAACACTAGAAACTGAGATGCAGCATTAATAAAGGAGAGAACTATCTCAACTACACCAAGCAGAGTGTGATATGTCTTAGTTCTGTGAAGTACTTCATCTCATTTGAAAGCCCAAAATATACCTGGAGCGTAGGTATTGTGCTAACATGATTTATATATCATTTACCCCCTACAGGTGCACGTCATAGTATTGCATAGCTGATCTCACCAGTCAGCACTTAATAAGGCTATGAGGTGATGGTCATCCTAGGTCCCTAAATGTAATAAGCCAACAATTCTGTGAAATATAATATAATATACACAAGTTATTGTCAACTGACCAAAAATGGGTGCATCTAGTTACGAGGTGGAACCCAAATATGTGTCTTCAATACTGCTTATTTTATTCTATAATTCCCTCTCTATCACCTCCGCTCTCAGAGGCTTTTAAATAGTTAACATAACCGCACAGTAGTTAATTTAACAATCAAGTCACTTTGCTGCATAAATGTCAAGTGCACTCAAAGAAATCTATGGAAGAACCAGCAATTCTATTCTATTTGGTTCTGTGAGCATATTCGCAGAACTGTCACAATAAAGAATAGGACACACTTTTCAAAAATGACATTTATACATAATACTGAAAAATTATACAAATTTTCAGAGAATGCATTTCCATACTCGCAACAATTGCCATAATTGCAGGTTTTTACTTGGCGAAGAGGAAAAAAGTGAATCTTTGCCATCTTTTTTTCACATTGTTTACCGCACTTCATTTCTCACATGCTGCGATGCTGTTCATTTTTGAAACATCTTTCTTCTCTAGGCTTTTTCCTTAGCCTAGCTACTGTATATTGCAATTCTTTTTCTCTCTTTAACTGATAGAATAGTTTTCAGGTAGAGTAAATATTGAATCATTTGCCTTTTAACACCTGAGACAAATAAATAGTTGCTCTCCATATCTAAATTCCAATCTTGCTGGAAATGTAGACAGAATCCTCAATACAATGACATGAGAAGTTACTATTAATGTTGATGGATGAGCTAGATTTTTGACATTGAAATCAAAACATAAACCTGATAAGCAGTTGCTGCTGGGTGCAGAATAATAGCCAGAGATATGTTTATATATATCAGCCAGTTAATTATTAGGTATGATTTCTGTCACATGAAAACTAGTCTTAAGGCGTCTTTGCAAGTAGTGTAAATGCTGAGGAATTTGCTGCAGAAATTTTGCAATATTTGCAGTACAAACCATGTGGAGGTGATTTCTAAGATCTGGTGTGGAAACTTACCACAACGATTCTGCAACATTTTTGAAAATCGCTGAAGATTCTAAATCTGCAGCATGCTTATTTCTACAAATCGTGTCTTATAAATCCAACATCTTCTTTCAGGCTACCAACGTAAGCAGAGAGGGAGGCAAAAACAGTATGACTTAGTCACAGGTAGAAAAATATCACATAGCGTAAGTTCATTTTGTATATCCAAACCCCTTAGTGGGGTTGAAATGAGCTGCTTAATAGTCTTTTCAAAAGCAGATGAAGCATATAAAACAGGGCAATGCTAAGCCTTCTCAGTAGAGCGAGGTAACAGAGCAGTGCTGTTTCCACAGCTCTCATTGAAGTGAATAAGCTATTGAAACAATGCAGCACAAAGTACTATGCTGTTTTTGTAACATCGTGAATTATGAAAATAGCATAACGCACTGTGCTTTGCTGTTTCTGTAGCTCCCATTCTCTTCAATGAGACCTACAGAAACAGCACTGTTATATGTATATATATATATATATATATATATATATATATATATATATATATATATATATATCATATGATATACAAAAAAAGTTGCTACACAGGAATATAAGTGTATACAGACATACACAACAAGACAGTATTTTAAAATACAATAAGGGGAAAAATAAACGCAAGATACCAGATTTGGGATGTCTGTCCCAAGGGTCTGATTCGGGCAGAGTCACTGAAGCAATAGGAACAGCCTTACGCTGAGCCGTATCTCCGAAGTTTGATAATAATTCTTTCTGATTCCCCTAGTTTTTAAAGTTTCTCTCAGGACACACCTTCCCCCGCCCTCTCTGATGTCATTCAGGAGGGTTGGGGTGGGGCATGCATCCCTTGTGGAAAAATCCTAATTCCCCATTTTTCCTATATCTCCGCAAGTGATACTCTGATTGGGAATTTGTGCCTGGCATATTTCCAGTCATGATTATACTATTCAGCGATACCAAGCAAACATGTAAATTATGCCCAGGTATGCAGATATGCCTTTTAGGGGTGTTCTGGGCCATGTACATGAAAATATAATACATATCTAGTTAAGACCTTCACACAACGAATTACTCTTATTAAAAGATTTTTCCCTAATTTGAATTTTGGCTCTGGTGTGTCTGCGAGAAGTCATCTTCTAGGTGAATGATTTTTCTAAGACTTCATTAACAAGTACATGGTCATGTAATGTGGTTCATGCTAATTCTACACTAACAAACAAGAGAAGAAAAGAAAGGACAGGGGTTATTTACACACAGCAGAGCTCTTGTCCATGGGAAATGTCAGACAATTAACTTTTAAATGCAAATATCAACAGGCAGGAGTGAGTAATGGGTGGAGGGGGAAGAACTGAAAACGTATACTGCATTCTCACTACTCAAGGCCTGAATGGGATAACAGTGGCACAACATGGATGATGATATGGCTAGGTCTAACACACACACAAAATTGCTGACAGCCTAGTAGTTTCTATATCACAACCCAGCCTTCTCTACATCCTTGTAATGTGGCGCCCACAGGCCGCGCATGGGTGACAGCAAATAGCAGTGGCGATGGCTCTGCTACTCCCCTTCTCACAGATGCAGCAAAAATGTGACCTGCGGGAAAAAGCCACAGTGTGAATGTTTTTCTACGTTTTGCACTGGGTACAACCCATGAAGTTGGGCTGGGTATGATGGTGGTTTGTCAAGTCCATGACGCCAGTCCATATGTAGGCCAAGACCTACTCCAGACAAAATAATAAGTAAAAATAAAATAAAAAAGGGAAATTGTCCTTTTTCCATAGAGTGTAGTGTGGTACCCCAGTGCAGATGTTGGTAGTGGTGGGAAAGCACTCCAAGGAGGCAGGTTGAACAGTAAAACAATGGAAAGCTTTATTTGTAGAGAGAAAAATCTTCACTTAGGGACAGTTACACAAGTTGCATTATGGTTACTTAGGGTAAATGATTACAATTGATTGATGGGAATACTTCTTGATCCACATTGATTTGTATTGCAGCTTTTCCCTCTGGGGTTCTCTGTGGAGTTTCTCTTTTGCTCTATCTCTCTCTTTATCCTCAGGACTGTTAAATTCTTCTTACTATCTTGTCCTGGAGCCAACTGCTCTCTCTTGTCGTTCTATCCTTCACTCGTAAACAAGCTTTTGGTACTCGCACTTTCCTTTCTTTCCACCGCACTGGCTTACTCCCGATGTTCCTTCTTCTGACTAGCCTTGACTCTTCTGAACTTTCTTACTTCTCTAGGCTCCCTCTAATCTCCACCCAATCTCCCTTTTATCTGTCTCCTCTCACCCAACTCGTACGGGGGAGGGGGGGGGGTCTGATCCTCCAATCATGGGCTCTCTTTCTTCCTACTACCTGGCTAACCACTGCTTATGCTGTCATGGAAACCCAATGAAAATAGGGGATCTGTCAATCAGAACAGTGGTGAAGTAAAATGTAAATGGAAAAACACAACTTTTAACACTTATTTAACACTTACAGCAATAAACATATTTGACCATAAAGGGACCATGTAAGTGCTGTATTGACCCTAATACAGGTCTCTACAGTACAGCAAATAATATCCTAAACAACAGTTCTTTGTGGGTGTTAACTAGAGATGAGCGAACGTGTTCTTCCGAGCTTGATATTCGTGCGAATATTAGGGTGTTCGGGATGTTCGTTATTCGTAACGAACACCATGCGGTGTTCTGGTTACTTTCACTTCCTTCCCTGAGACGTTAGCGCGCTTTTTTTGGCCAATTGAAAGACAGGGAAGGCATTACAACTTCCCCCTGTGACGTTCAAGCCCTATACCACCCCCCTGCTGTGAGTGGCTGGGAAGATCAGGTGTCACCCGAACATAAAAGTCGGCCCCTCCCGCGGTTCGGCTCAGATGCCGTGTGAGTTAGTGAGGGACAGTGCTGTTTGTACCGGAGCTGCTGTAGGGAAAGAATTGGTAGTTAGTGTAGGCTTCAAGACCCCCCAAAGGTCCTTATTAGGGCCACTGATAGCTGTGTGTTGGCTGCTGTTAGCAGTGCCATTTTTTTTTTCTCAAAATCGGCTCTGCAGAGCGTTGCACCCGGCATTAGGGACAGAAGTGCTGCATAGGCAGGGAGAGTGTTAGGAGTGAGTGTAGCCTTCAAGAACCTCAACGGTCCTTTCTAGGGCCATATTTATCCGTGTGCAGTACTGTCCAGGCTGCTGTTAGCTGTGCTGCATTTTTTTTTGCTTCTCAAAATCGCCTCTGCAGAGCATTCCACCCTCCATTGATACTGCAGGGAAAGAATTGTATAGGCAGGGCCACAACACAGTTATTATTCATTGAATATACGCAGTGCTGCCTTTTGGTGCAAAAAAAAGGAAAATAATTCTATTTGTCCTGCCTCTGTCCGTACTAACGCCGGTGGACACGTGTCGGCTGCGTGTGCAACCTGTAAAAATCATACGCACCCAGCTACGTTTTACTCCTGGCTTCGCCATTTGCTTTCCTTAATTGGGAAAAAAAATACCTGCTCTGCCACAGTTAATAACTCTGCTACCCTCACGTTCTGTGGCACATTAGCAGGAAAACAGCACAGTTATTAAACTTAGATTATTCATTCACTAGAGGCAGTGGGGCCTTTCGTTTTCAAAAAAGGGAAAAAATTATATTTGGCCTGCAGTCTTGCGCCAATTTATTAGCTGCCTGTGAAATCAAATCACTGGTAATACAGCATGCTGAGGGGTAGGGGTAGGCCTAGAGGACGTGGACGCGGCCGAGGACGCGGAGGGCCAAGTCAGGGTGTGGGCACAGGCCAAGCTCCTGATCCAGGTGTGTCGCAGCCGACTGCTGCGCGATTAGGAGAGAGGCACGTTTCTGGTGTCCCCACATTCATCGCCCAATTAATGGGTCCACGCGGGAGACGGTTATTAGAAAATGAGCAGTGTGAGCAGGTCCTGTCCTGGATGGCAGAAAGTGCTTCAAGCAACCTATCGTCTACCCGCAGTTCTGCGCCGTCCACTGCTGCCAATCCGAATCCTCTGTCTGCTGCTCCTCCTTCCTCCCAGCCTCCTCACTCCACTACAATAACACCTGCTCAGGAGCGGGAACACTCCCAGGAACTGTTCTCGGGCCCCTGCTTAGATTGGGCAGCAGCGGTTCCTCTCCCACCAGAGGAGTTTATCGTCACTGATGCCCAACCATTCGAAAGTTCCCGGGGTCCGGGGGAAGAGGCTGGGGACTTCCGCCAACTGTCTCAACAACTTTCTGTGGGTGAGGAGGACGATGACGATCAGACACAGTTGTCTTGCAGTGAGGTAGTAGTAAGGGCAGTAAGTCCGAGGGAGCAGCGCACAGAGGATTCGGAGGAAGAGCAGCAGGACGATGAAGTGACTGACCCCACCTGGTGTGCAACGCTTACTCAGGAGGACAGGTCTTCAGAGGGGGAGTCAAGGGCATCAGCAGGGCAGGTTGCAAGAGGTAGTGCGGTGGCCAGGGGTAGAGGCAGGGCCAGACCGAATAATCCACCAAGTGTTTCCCAAAGCGCCCCCTCGCGCCATGCCACCCTGCAGAGGCCGAGGTGCTCTAAGGTCTGGCAGTTTTTCACAGAGACGCCTGACGACCGACGAACAGTGGTGTGCAACCTTTGTCGCGCAAAGCTCAGCCGGGGAGCCAACACCAACAGCCTCACCACCACCACCATGCGCAGACATATGATGGCCAAGCACCCCGCAAGGTGGGACGAAGGCCGTTCAGCGCCTCCGGTTTGCACCCCTGCCTCTCCCCCTGTGCCCCAACCTGCCACTGAGATGCAACCCCCCTCTCAGGACACAGGCACTACCGTCTCCTGGCCTGCACCCACACCCTCACCTCCGCTGTCCTCGGCCCCATCCAGCAGTGTAGTTCAGCGCACCGTCCAGCCGTCGCTTGCGCAACTGTTGGAGCGCAAGCGCAAGTACGCCGCCACGCACCCGCACGCTCAAACGTTAACCGTCCGCATAGCAAAATTCATCAGCCTTGAGATGCTGCCGTATAGGGTTGTGGAAACGGAGTCCTTCAAAAGTATCATGGAGGCGGCGGCCCCGCGCTACTCAGTTCCCAGTCGCCACTACTTTTCCCGATGTGCCGTCCCAGCCCTGCACGACCACGTCTCCCGCAACATTGTACGCGCCCTCACCAACGCGGTTACTGCCACGGTCCACTTAACTACGGACACGTGGACAAGCACAGGCGGGCAGGGCCACTACATCTCCCTGACGGCACATTGGGTGAATTTAGTGGAGGCTGGGACAGAGTCAGAGCCTGGGACCGCTCATGTCCTACCCACCCCCAGAATTGCGGGCCCCAGCTCGGTGGTGGTATCTGCGGAGGTGTATGCTTCCTCCACTAAAGCACCCTCCTCCTCCTCCTCCTCTGTCTCGCAATCAAGATGTGTTAGCAGCAGCATGTCGCCAGCAGTCGGTGTCGCGCGGTGTGGCAGCACAGCGGTGGGCAAGCGTCAGCAGGCCGTGCTGAAACTACTCAGCTTAGGCGATAAGAGGCACACGGCCCACGAACTGCTGCAGGGTCTGACACAGCAGACCGACCGCTGGCTTGCGCCGCTGAGCCTCCAACCGGGCATGGTCGTGTGTGACAACGGGCGTAACCTGGTGGCGGCTCTGCAGCTCGGCAGCCTCACGCACGTGCCATGCCTGGCCCACGTCTTTAATTTGGTGGTTCAGCGCTTTCTGAAAAGCTACCCACGCTTGTCAGACCTGCTCGTAAAGGCGCGCCGGCTCTGCGCACATTTTCGCAAGTCCCACACGGACGCTGCCACCCTGCGCACTCTGCAACATCACTTTAAGCTGCCAGTGCACCGACTGCTGTGCGACGTGCCCACACGGTGGAACTCTACGCTCCACATGTTGGCCAGGCTCTATGAACAGCGTAGAGCTATAGTGGAATACCAACTCCAACATGGGCGGCGCAGTGGGAGTCAGCCTCCTCAATTCCTTTCAGAAGAGTGGGCCTGGTTGGCAGACATCTGCCATGTCCTTGATAATTTTGAGGAGTCTACCCAGGTGGTGAGCGGCGATGCTACAATCATTAGCGTCACCATTCCTCTTCTATGCATCTTGAGAAATTCCCTGCAAAGCATAAAGGCAGCTGCTTTGCGCTCGGAAACGGGGGCGGTGGAAGACAGTATGCCGCTGGATAGTCAGGGCACCCTCCTGTCTATTTCTCAGCGCGTACAGGAGGAGGAGGAGGAGCATGAGGATGAGGAGGAGGGGGAAGAGACAGCTTGGCCCGCTGCTGACGGTACACCGGCTGATTGCCTGTCATCCTTTCAGCGTGTATGGCCTGAGGAGGAGGAGGAGGAGGATCCTGAAAGTGATCTTCCTAGTGAAGACAGCCATGTGTTGCGTACTGGTACCCTGGCACACATGGCTGACTTCATGTTAGGATGCCTTTCTCGTGACCCTCGCGTTGCACGCATTCTGGCCACGACGGATTACTGGGTGTACACACTGCTCGATCCACGGTATAAGGAGAACCTGCCCACTCTGATTCCCGAAGAGGAAAGGGGTTCGAGAGTGTTGCTATACCACAGGACCCTTGCGGACAAGCTGATGGTAAAATTCCCAGCCGACAGCGCTAGTGGCAGAAGGCGCAGTACCGAGGGCAAGGTAGCAGGGGATGTGCGTAGATCGAGCAGCATGTACATCCCAGGCAGTGCAACAGTCTTTAAGGGCCTGGCCAGCTTTATGGCTCCCCACCAAGACTGTGTCACCGCTCCCCAGTCACGGCTGAGTCGGCGGGAGCACTGTAAAAGGATGGTGAGGGAGTACGTAGCGGATCGCACGACCATCCTTGGTGACGCCTCTGCCCCCTACAACTACTGGGTGTCGAAGCTGGACACGTGGCCTGAACTAGCGCTGTATGCCCTGGAGGTGCTTGCTTGTCCTGCGGCTAGCGTCTTGTCGGAGAGGGTGTTTAGTGCGGCTGGGGGAATCATCACAGATAAGCGTAGCCGCTTGTCAACCGACAGTGCCGACAGGCTAACACTCATCAAGATGAACAAAGGCTGGATTTCGCCAGACTTCTGTTCTCCACCAGCGGACAGCAGCGATACGTAAGCAATACGTAGGCTGCACCCGCGGATGGAAGCTACGTTCTCTCTCACCATCCAAAACGGGGACATTTCTGCTTCATCAATCTGTGTCTAATATTCCTCCTCCTCCTCCTCCTGCTCCTCCTCCTGAAACCTCACGTAATCACGCTGAACGGGCAATTTTTCTTAGGGCCACAAGGCTCACTCAAATAATTTTTCTGAACAATTTTTATAAGTTTCAATGCGCTTAAAAGCGTTGGAACTTTAACTTGAACCAATTTTTCGTTACACTGGGCTGCCTCCAGGCCTAGTTACCACTTAAGCCACATTAACCAAAGCGATTAATGGGTTTCACCTGCCCTCTTGGCTGGCCATGGCCAATTTTTGGGATGTACATTAGTACTGTTGATACAGCAATTTTTGTGGGCCCTCGCCTACAGTGTAATCAAATTAATTTTTAGCCCACCTGCATTACAGCTGACGTTACCTCAGCTGTGTTGGGCAATGCAATGGGATATTTTTATGTACCGCCGGTGGGTTCCAGGGAGCCACCCATGCTGTAGGTGCACACGGAGTTTTTAATACATCTGTCCACTTCTAAAGAACCCCAGTCTGACTGGGGCATGCAGTGTGGGCCGAAGCCCACCTGCATTATGCACGACATTACTACCTCAGCTGTGTTGGGCAATGCAATGGGATATTTCTATGTACCGCCGGTGGCTTCCTGGCACCCACCCATGCTGTGGGTCCACAGGGAATTATAAATGCATCTGTTTCCACTTATAAAGAAACCCAGTCTGACTGGGGCATGCAGTGTGGGCCGAAACCCACCTGCATTAACCCTTTCCAGTCCACTGTGTGACCTGTGAAGACATTAGGGTTTAAGGCTGTACAGCTCCGTTGTTGGTAGACGTCCGTCGGGGTTCTCTTACTGTATATTGCCAGCCTCTCTGCTGTCGGAGCCTATCCTACGTGTCAGCTCATGCAGTACTGGCTTTAGCCAGCATATCGTGCCGTTGTATAACGGCAGAAAAAGAGTAAGCCCCCTAGGAAAACCATATACAAATTGGATTGGAAAGGGTTAAGCACAACATTACTACCTCAGCTGTGTTGGGCAATGCAATGGGATATTTTTATGTACCGCCGGTGGGTTCCAGGGAGCCACCCATGCTGTAGGTGCACACGGAGTTTTTAATACATCTGTCCACTTCTAAAGAACCCCAGTCTGACTGGGGCATGCAGTGTGGGCCGAAGCCCACCTGTATTACGCACGACATTACTACCTCAGCTGTGTTGGGCAATGCAATGGGATATTTCTATGTACCGCCGGTGGCTTCCTGGCACCCACCCAGGCAGTGGGTCCACAGGGAGTTTAACCTACATGTGTCCACTTCTAAAGAACACCAGTCTGACTGGGGCATGCAGTGTGGGCCGAAGCCCACCTGTATTACGCACGACATTACTACCTCAGCTGTGTTGGGCAATGCAATGGGATATTTCTATGTACCGCCGGTGGCTTCCTGGCACCCACCCATGCTGTCGGTCCACAGGGACTTCACAATAGGGAGTTGTACCTGCCTGTGTCTATGAATTAAAAAGCCCGGTCTAACTGGGGCATGCAGACACCTTGACAGAATGAATAGTGTGTGGCACATAGGTTCCCCATTGCTATGCCTACGTGTGCAGCTCCTGATGGCGGTGGCACAGGATTCTATTTCTCATTGCTTCTGTACAGCATTGTGGGCTATCGCCCCGCCACTTTTAAAGAGGGTCGCTGCCTAGCCGTGCCAACCCTCTGCAGTGTGTGCCTGCGGTTCCTCCTCATGGCAGACGCACCTCTAAATAGACATGAGGGTGGTGTGGCATGAGGGCAGCTGAAGGCTGTGCAGGGACACTTTGGTGTGCGCTGTGGCGGGGAGGGGGGGCGGTTGGTCAGCATGTAACCCAGGAGAAGTGGCAGCGGAGTGTCATCCAGGCAGTGATTGTGCTTTGTTGTAGCTAGTGTGGTGCTTAGCAAAGGTATGCCATGCTAATGAGGGCTTTTCAGAAGTAAAAGTTGTTGGGAGGGGGGGGGGGGGGCCCACTCTTGCCGGTATTGTGGCTTAATAGTGGGACCTGTGAACTTGAGAGGCAGCCCAACATGTAGCCCCTCGCCTGCCCTATCCGTTTCTGTGTCATTCCCATCACTTTCTTGAATTGCCCAGATTTTCACACATGAAAACCTTAGCGAGCATCGGCGAAATACAAAAATGCTCTGGTCGCCCATTGACTTCAATGGGGTTCGTTGTTCGAAACGAACCCTCGAGCATCGCGGGAAGTTCGTTCCGAATAACGAACACCCGAACATTTTGGTGTTCGCTCATCTCTAGTGTTAACACCTAATTAGAATCACGAAATCATAGAATGGTAAAGTTGGAAGGAACCTCCAGGGTCATAGGGTCCAACCCCCTGCTAAATGCAGAATCACTAAATAATCCCAGACAGGTGTCTGTCCAGCCTCTGTTTGATGACTTCCATTGATGGAGAACTCATCACCTCCCATGGCAAGCTGTTCCACTCATTGATCACCCTCATTGTCAGAAAGATTTTACTAATACCTAACCCGTTTCTCCTCCCTTTCAGTTTCATCCAATTACTTCTAGTCTTTGCTTGTGCAAATGAGAATAGGGCTGATCCCTTTGCACTGTGACAGCCATTCAGGTATTTGTAGACAGCTATTAACTCTTTCCAATCCACTGTCTGACATCTACCTACATTCTGATTGAAGCTTGTACAGCTCCAATGTCAGAAGACATCCAACAGGGTATTCTTACTGTCTATTGCCAGGCACTCCAGTGTTGGAGCCTCTATGGCGCACACACACTGACTTTAGCCAGCAGATGGCACTGTTGTATAGCAGCCAGAAGAGAAAGCCTTTTAGGAAACACTGAATCCAAAATTGGATTGGAAAGGGTTAAGACTCCTCTTAACTTTTTTTTTTACAAGCGAAACATTCCCAGATTCTGTAACTATTCCTCATAGGACAGGATTTGCAGACCACTCATCATCCTGGTAGCTCTTCTTTGAACTTGCTCCAGTTTGTTTATCTCTTTTTAAAGCAGGGTGCCCAGAACTGGACACAGTATTCCAGATGAGGTCTGACCAAGGAAGAGTAGAGAGGAGTGATTACCTGATATGATCTAGACTCTATATTTCTCCTAATACATCCCAGAAATGTGTTTGCCTTTTTTGCTGCTACATCACACTATTGACTCATGTGCAATCTGTGATCTATTAGTATACCCAACCCTTTTTTACATGTGCTGCTGCTTAGCTCAGTTTCTCCTATTCTGTATGTGCTTTTTTCATTTTTCCTGCGCAGATGTAGGACTTTGCATTCGGTTAGTCACTGGTCATTGTTCAAGCTTGTCCATATCTTTTTGAATCCTCTCTCTTCCCTAGTGTTAGCTATTAGGGATGAGCGAGCATACTCGTCCGAGCTTGATGCTCGTTCGAGTATTAGGGTGTTCGAGATGCTCGTTACTCGAGACGAGCACCACGTGATGTTCGAGTTACTTTCACTTTCATCTCTGAGAAATTTGCGCGCTTTTCTGGCCAATAGAAAGACAGGGAAGGCATTACAACTTCCTCCTGTGACGTTCCAGCCCTATACCACCCCCCTGCAGTGAGTGGCTGGGGAGATCAGATGACACCCGAGTATTTAAATCTGCCCCCCACAGATGCATGCTGACATAGATCAGGGACAGTGCTGCTGATGCTGCTGCTGCTATAGGGAGAGTGTTAGGTGTTATTTTAGTCTTCAAGAACCCCAACGGTCCTTCTTAGGGCCACATCTGACCGTGTGCAGTACTGTTGAGGCTGCTGGGAGTAGTGTTGCACTTTTTTTTTTTTTTTGTATATCGGGCGTGCAGACCATAGCGTCCTCAGTCTGCAGTCATTTTACAGAGTATAGGGGCAGTACTGGTGAGGCAGGGAAAGAGGTATACTGGCTATATAGGCAGTGGGCTTTTTCCCAAAAAGTTCAAAAAAATACAGTATTTGGCCTGCCTGTCACTGCCTTCAGTTTACTGCGTCTCTGCTGGGGGTAGTAGTTGTTGAATTAATACCCAGCCTTGTGCATAATTGTTGCCTGCCTCTGCAGTGCGTTACGTACGCGAAGTCAGCCTCCAACAGGGAAATCGAAATACAGTGTATATCACAGGCAGTGTGGTTGTTCCCAAAAACTTCAAAAAAATACAATATTAGGCCTGCCTGTCACTGCCTTCAGTTTACTGCGTCTTTGCTGGGGGTAGTAGTTGGTGAATTAATACCCAGCCTTGTGCATAATTTTTGCTTGCTTCTGCAGTGCGTTACGTACGTGAAGTCAG
This sequence comes from Eleutherodactylus coqui, assembly GCF_035609145.1. Taxonomy (NCBI): domain Eukaryota; kingdom Metazoa; phylum Chordata; class Amphibia; order Anura; family Eleutherodactylidae; genus Eleutherodactylus; species Eleutherodactylus coqui. The sequence continues at coordinate 202,753,458 of NC_089840.1, read as the reverse complement.
CCTCCAACCACAGGCCAATAAGCGGCACATTTAATTACAGCGTTCTGTTTCTGCTAATCTCGTAATACACCATGCTGAGGGGTAGGGGTAGGCCTAGAGGACCTGGACGGGGACGAGGACGCGGAGGCCCGAGTCAGGGTGTGGGCACAGGCCGAGCTCCTGGTCCAGGTGTATCGCAGCCGACTGCTGCGGGATTAGGAGAGAGGCAAGTTTCTGGGGTCCCCAGATTCATCTCACAATTAATGGGTCCACGCGGTAGACCTTTATTAGAAAATGAGCAGTGTGAGCAGGTCCTGTCGTGGATAGCAGAAAGTGCATCCAGCAATCTATCGACCACACCGTCTTCTAGGCCGTCCACAGCTGCAACTCTGAATCCTCTGGCTGCTACTCCTCCTTCCTCGCAGCCTCCTCACTCCATGAAAATGACACATTCTGAGGAGCAGGCAGACTCCCAGGAACTGTTCTCGGGCCCCTGCCGAGATTGGGCAGCAATGCTTCCTCTCCCACCACAGGAGTTTATCGTGACCGATGCCCAACCTTTGGAAAGTTCCTGGGGTCCGGGGGATGAGGCTGGGGACTTACGGCAACTGTCTCAAGAGCTTTCAGTGGGTGAGGAGGACAATGGCGATGAAACACAGTTGTCTATCAGTGAGGTAGTAGTAAGGGCAGTAAGTCCGAGGGAGGAGCGCACAGAGGATTTGGAGGAAGAGCAGCTGAACGATGAGGTGACTGACCCCACCTGGTTTGCTACGCCTACTGAGGACAGGTCTTCAGAGGGGGAGGCAAGTGCAGCAGCAGGGCAGGTTGGAAGAGGCAGTGCGGTGGCCAGGGGTAGAGGCAGGGCCAGATCGAATAATCCACCAACTGTTTCCCAAAGCGCCCCCTCGCGCCATGCCACCCTGCAGAGGCCGAGGTGCTCAAAGGTGTGGCAGGTTTTCACTGAGAGTGCAGACGACCGATGAACTGTGGTGTGCAAGGTTTGTCGCGCCAAGATCAGCCGGGGAGCCACCACCACCAGCCTCACCACCACCAGCATGCGCAGGCATATGATGGCCAAGCACCCTACAAGGTGGGACAAAGGCTGTTCACCGCCTCCGGTTTGCACCACTGACTCTCCCCCTGTGCCCCAACCTGCCACTGAGATCCAACCCCCCTCTCAGGACACAGGCACGACCGTCTCCCGGCCTGCACCCACACGCTCACCTCCGCTGTCCTCGGCCCCATCCAGCAATGTGTCTCAGCGCAGCGTCTAGCCGTCGCTATCGCAACTGTTTGAGTGCAAGCGCAAGTACGCCGCCACGCACCCGCACGCTCAAGCGTTAAATGTGCACATAGCCAAATTGATCAGCCTAGAGATGCTGCCGTATAGGCTTGTGGAAACGGAGGCTTTCAAAAACATGATGGCGGCGGCGGCCCCGCGTTACTCGGTTCCCAGTCGCCACTACTTTTCCCGATGTGCCGTCCCAGCCCTGCACGACCACGTCTCCCGCAACATTGTACGCGCCCTCACCAACGCGGTTACTGCCAAGGTCCACTTAACAACGGACACGTGGACAAGCACAGGCGGGTAGGGCCACTATATCTCCCTGACGGCACATTGGGTGAATTTAGTGGAGGCTGGGACCGAGTCAGAGCCTGGGACCGCTCACGTCCTACCCACCCCCAGAATTGCGGGCCCCAGCTCGGTGGTGGTATCTGCGGTGGTGTATGCTTCCTCCACTAAACCACTCTCCTCCTCCTCCTCCTACGCAACCTCTGTCTCGCAATCAAGATGTGTCAGCAGCAGCACGTCACCACCAGTCGGTGTTGCGCGGGGTGACAGCACAGCGGTGGGCAAGCGCCAGCAGGCCGTGTTGAAACTACTCAGCTTAGGAGAGAAGAGGTACATGGCCCACGAACTGCTGCAGGGTCTGACAGAGCAGACCGACCGCTGGCTTTCGCCGCTGAGCCTCCAACCGGGCATGGTCGTGTGTGACAACGGCCGTAACCTGGTGGCGCCTCTGCAGCTTGGCAGCCTCACGCACGTGCCATGCCTGGCCCACGTCTTTAATTTGGTGGTTCAGCGGTTTCTGAAAAGCTACCCACGCTTGTCAGACCTGCTCGGAAAGGTGCGCCGGCTCAGCGCACATTTCCGCAAGTCCAACACGGACGCTGCCACCCTGCGGACCCTGCAACATCGGTTTAATCTGCCAGTGCACTGACTGCTGTGCGACGTGCCCACACGGTGGAACTCTACGCTCCACATGTTGGCCAGGCTCTATGAGCAGCGTAGAGCTATAGTGGAATACCAACTCCAACATGGGCGGCGTAGTGGGAGTCAGCCTCCTCAATTCTTTACAGAAGAGTGGGCCTGGTTGGCAGACATCTGCCAGGTCCTTGGAAACTTTGAGGAGTCTACCCAGATGGTGAGCGGCGATGCTGCAATCATTAGCGTCACCATTCCTCTGAAATGCCTCTTGAGAAGTTCCCTGCAAAGCATAAAGGCAGACGCTTTGCGCTCGGAAATGGAGGCGGGGGAAGACAGTATGTCGCTGAATAGTCAGAGCACCCTCATGTCTATATCTCAGCGCGTTGAGGAGGAGGAGGGGGAGGAGCATGAGGAGGAGGGGGAAGAGACAGCTTGGCCCACTGCTGAGGGTACCCATGCTGCTTCCCTGTCATCCTTTCAGTGTGTATGGCCTGAGGAGGAGGAGGATCCTGAAAGTGATCTTCCTAGTGAGGACAGCCATGTGTTGCGTACAGGTACCCTGGCACACATGGCTGACTTCATGTTAGGATGCCTTTCTCGTGACCCTCGCGTTACACGCATTCTGGCCACTACGGATTACTGGGTGTACATACTGCTCAACCCACGGTATAAGGAGAACCTTTCCACTCTCATACCCGAAGAGGAAAGGGGTTCGAGAGTGATGTTATACCACAGGACCCTGGCGGACAAACTGATGGTAAAATTCCCATCCGACAGCGCTAGTGGCAGAAGGCGCAGTTCCGAGGACCAGGCAGCAGGGGAGGTGCGGAGATCAGGCAGCATGTACAGCGCAGGCAGGGGAACACTCTCCAAGGCCTTTGCCAGCTTTATGGCTCCCCAGCAAGACTGTGTCACCGCTCCCCAGTCAAGGCTGAGTCAGCGGGAGCACTGTAAAAGGATGGTGAGGGAGTACGTAGCCGATCGCACGACCGTCCTCCGTGACGCCTCTGCTCCCTACAACTACTGGGTGTCGAAGCTGGATACGTGGCCTGAACTTGCGCTGTATGCCCTGGAGGTGCTTGTTTGTCCTGCGGCTAGTGTCTTGTCAGAGAGGGTGTTTAGTGTGGCTGGGGGAATCATCACGGATAAGCGTACCCGCCTGTCATCTGACAGTGCCGACAGGCTTACACTCATAAAGATGAACAAAGCCTGGATTTCCCCAGACTTCTCTTCTCCACCAGCGGCCAGCAGCGGTACCTAAACAATACGTAGGCTGCACCCGCGGATGGAAGCATCGTTCTCTATCACCATAAAAAACGGGGACCTTTTAGCTTCATCAATCTGTGTATTATATTCATCCTCCTCCTCCTGCTCCTCCTCCTGAAACCTCACGTAATCACGCCGAACTGGCAATTTTTCTTAGGCCCACAAGGCTCAGTCATATTACTTTTGTAAACAATGTTTATACGTTTCAATTCTCATTAAAGCGTTGAAACTTGCAACTGAACCAATTTTTATTTTAACTGGGCTGCCTCCAGGCCTAGTTACAAATTAAGCCACATTAACCAAAACGATTAATGGGTTTCACCTGCCCTCTTGGTTGGGCATGGGCAATTTTTCTGAGGTACATTAGTACTGTTGGTACACCAATTTTTTTGGGCCCTCGCCTACAGTGTAATCCTAGTAATTTTTATGGGCTTCGCCTGTACTCATGCTACAGCAAGGTATGTGGGGTTGGCCTACACTTTTGCTACATAAATGTAACTGGGGCCTTGTCTATACTGCAACTACTGAAATGTGAAAGAGTCTGTTATCTCCCTAAACTGCTGCAACGGGAATGTTACTGTGGCCTGTCTTGACTGCTACTACTACTGAAATGGATCTAATACTGTGCTCCCCCTATACTGCTGCTTCGGAATTGTTACTGGGGCCTGTCTTGACTGCTACTATTACTGAAATGGAACTAATACTGTGCTCCCCTATAATGCTACTAGTGATATGTTACTGGGGCCTGTCCCTAATGATACTGCTGAAATGTTACTGATTCTGGGCTCTGCCTATACCGCTGCTAATGCTATGTCACTGGGGTGTGGAAACGGAGGCTTCCCAAAGACATGATGGTGGCGAGGCCATTTCCCACCAACGCGGTTACTGTTAAGGTGCATATAACCACGGACACGTGGAGAGGACATGTAGTGCCTCAAAAACATCCCCCTCCTCCTCCAACAATGAAAACATTCTTGGCAAATACCTTTGCATTGGTCCGGCTGGTGGCAGTCCAAGAATTTCACCTTTACCGACACAACAAGAGAGCCCCCCCACCATCCCCCTGCCACGGCCCACTTAATCCTGGCCACATTCCAAAAACCAACTAAATAAAACCGCGCTACTAGGTCCGCAGTCGCCACCACATTCCCACCAACGCGGTTACTGTTAAGGTACATATTACCAGTCTGACTGGGGCATGCACTGTGGGCCGAAGCACACCTGTATTGTATGTGATGTTAGCTCTGCTGAGTAGGGCACTGCAATGGGATTTATTTATGTACCGCCGGTGGGTTCCAGGGAGCCACCCATGCTGTGGGTCCACAGGAACTTCACATTAGGGATTTGTACCTGCCAATGTCTATGTATTAAAAACCCCGGTCAGACTGGGGCATGCAGTGTGGGCCGAAGCCCACCTGCATTTAATCGGACGTAACCTCAGCTGTGCTGGGCAATGCAATGGGATACTTTATGTACCGCCGGTGGCTTCCTGGGACCCATCCATGCTGTCGGTCCACACGGAGTTGTAACTGCATATGTCTACTTATAAAGAACCCCAGTCTGACTGGGGCATGCAGTGTGGGCCGAAGCCCACCTGCATTAAACCTGACGTTACCTCAGCTGTGCTGGGCACTGCAATGGGATTTATTTATGTACCGCCGGTGGGTTCCAGGGAGCCACCCATGCTGTGGGTCCAAAGGGACTTCACATTAGGGATTTGTACCTGCCAGTGTCTATGTATTAAAAACCCCGGTCAGACTGGGGCATGCAGTGTGGGCCGAAGCACACCTGCATGTCACCGGACGTAACCTCAGCTGTGCTGGGCAATGCAATGGGATATATTTATGTACCGCCGGTGGCTTCCTGGGACCCACCTATGCTGTCGGTCCACACGGAGTTGTAACTGCATGTGTCTACTTATAAAGAACCCCAGTCTGACTGGGGCATGCAGTGTGGGCCGAAGCCCACCTGCATTACACCTGACGTTACCTCAGCTGTGCTGGGCACTGCAATGGGATATATTTATGTACCGCCAGTGGGTTCCAGGGAGCCACCCATGCTGTCGGTCCACACAGACTTCACATTAGTGAGTTGTACCTGCCTGTGTCTATGTATTAAAAACCCCGGTCTGACTGGGGAATGCAGTGTGGGCCGAAGCCCACCTGTATTAAATCTGACGTTAGCTCTACTATCCGGGGCACTGCATTGGGACAAACTACAGGAGCAATACAGCGGTAATGAGACGTGCACAGCTACGCTAGCATAGGAGTCCGCTGTAGGCCCGCGATTGCTGAGGGTTTGTGCACAGGCCTATGTCCTTGGTGCAGTGAAAGTCCGCTTATTGCCTAGGATTGCTGAAGCTGTGGGCCGAGGCCTATGTCGTGGGCGCTGCAAGTCTGCCATGCTTGGTCGCTCAGATCAATTTTTGGTTCATGTCTTGGGCTTTCTAGGACCCCCCTATGCTGTTGGTGCAAACTTAGTTCCCATCGCGGTGTTTGACCTGTTTGTCACAAAGGCACTGACTGACTTGGGTAGAGGGCAGAGCGCTGACGGCTTTCCCCTTGCAGTGTGGATTGAGCTATGCGACACCTTGACAGAATGAATACTGTGTGGTACATGGATTCCCCATTGCTATGCCCACGTTTGCAGCTCCTGATGGAGGTGGCACAGGATTGGAGTTCTCATTGCTTCTGTACAGCATTGTGGGCTATCGCCTCGCCCCTTTTAAAGAGGGTCGCTGCCTGGTCCTGCCAACCCTCTGCAGTGTGTGCCTGCGGTTCCTCCTCATGGCAGACACACTTATAAATAGACATGAGTGTGGTGTGGCTGTGAGGCCAGCGTGTGGCATGAGGGCAGCTGAAGGCTGCACAGGGACACTTTGGTGTGCGCTGTGGACACTGGATCGTGCGGGGGGGGGGGGGGGGTTGGGCAGCATGTAACCCAAGAGAAGCGGCAGGGGTGTGTCCCGCAGCCAGTGCTTGTGCTTTGTTGGAGCTAGTGTGGTGCTTAGCTAAGGTGTGCCTTGCTAATGAGGGTTTGTCCGAAGTAAAAATTGGTAGGGGGGGGGCCCACTCTTGCCGCTATTGTGGCTTAATAGTGGGACCTGGGAACCTGAAATGCAGCCCAGCATGTTGTCCCTCGCCTGCCCTATCCGTTTCTGTGTCGTTTCCAGCACTTTCTTGGGTTTTGCAGATTTTCACAAATGAAAACCTTAGCGAGCATCGGCGATATACAAAAATGCTCGAGTCGCCCATTGACTTCAATGGGGTTCGTTACTCGAAACGAACCCTCGAGCATCACGAAAAGTTCGACTCGAGTAACAAGCACACGAGCATTTTGGTGCTCGCTCATCTCTATTAGCTATCCCTCCTAGCTTTGTGTTGTCGGCAAATTTGATCTGTTTCCCCTCAATTTCCTCAGCTAGATCATTTATAAAAATGTTGAACAACACTGGGCCAAGGACAGATCCTTGTGGTACCCCACTTGATACATTCTTCCACTTTGATGTGCAGCCATTTATGACCACTCTTTGAGTACGATCTTGCAGCCAGTTGTGAATCCACCTAACAGTTGTCTTGTCAAACCCATATTTGGTAATTTTTCAATTAAATTATATTTAGCTTAGAATAAGAAATCATATAGAACTTTAAGTGCAAAGATGCACATTCTAATGATACTAGATCATGGAATGACAAGGAGTTGGCAAATTATTAATTAAGAGGAACTGGCTCATACATGTATATGTGTATAGTTTGTTAAATTGCCTGTATTGTGAAATTCACTGCTTTTAATCTATATTCTACATATATGTATGCTGGATGTGATTATTTTTTCTCTCCTGTATATATTGTAGCTTTATTATCTTTATACTGATTAATGCCTACTTCCAGATTCTGTACTGTTTCATACCCCAAAATGTTTGCTTTTTTCTGCTAATGTTAGTCTTTCTATAGAATTTGAGTGTGATAAATGAAGGGCCTTATGCACTGTTTTTCACTTTTAGCCAAATCATTGAGTATAATTTAAGGTATTTTTTATACTTTTATACAACTAAAAGTCACTTGTTTACTGTATCACGTAACATAGCTTTTCCATTATAAGCAATAAATCTGTGGAATATATGTAATGTAGAGGTCTGATGCAATCCAACATTATACTTCTTTTTTGTACTGTACATAAAATGTAATGAACATTGGAGAAAAAAATCAAAAAGGTGTCATATCACACTTGATACAAATGTTTGAAACAACTAACTTTAGTCATGTAGCCCTATGCTGTATCTCTAGCAAAAATAGGAACACTAGGCTAGTAGGTACAATTGGAGTATATCAATCCCATGCCACATACCAACTACCAAAGACAATAAATACCATGTTGTTTTAAACAATACGTGACAGCTTTATAGGAAAGGTCTTGGGTTCTTCATGTTAAGTGATAGAAACCCTTCACCAATCGCTCTTTACTGGTTTTTGCAGTATGGTTTTTTTGGTTGCTCCAAATTCAGGTCCGGACACCTGCGATAATGCCGGGACACACTTCAGAAGTCGGTATGCTAAACGGATGGTGCACAAGATAGTGTAGTTAGAACCTTAGGGAATTAAGAACACTTTCATTTTTTTCCTACATAGTAGCCCTTCCATCTACCCACTGTGCAAGTTTGCAATACAGCTTTGTTTTTGGTAACAGATGTCTATTGAGAATTGTTAAAGGGGTTGTCCCACTGTAAACAAAAATGTAACAGCTGGGCATAGCATAAAATAAAAAAGAGACAATACTCAACTTTCTTCAGCCCCCTGGAAAATAGCTGAGTGGCTACAGCTCCTTGTATGTATATCCAGAAGAAGTGAGGTGACTGCTGTAGCCAATCAGAGGTCACAGTGTTGCCTTCCCAAACTTCTGGCATCATGGTGCCTAGGATATGAGTGCTGATGCTAGCAGTTAAGAATGGTGACATTGCATCCTTTGAATGGCATCAGTGGTCACCTGACTTTGGATGGCTGTACATACTGGGAGTCAGAGCAGCTCAGCTGTTTCCCGGAAGGCTAAAGAGAGGTGAATATTGCCTTTTTTTAATTTTATGCTGTGTCCAGCTGTTTAATTTTTTCTTTTAGTGGGACAACCATTAACATTTATAAGAAGTGTCTAATCAATTATTTGGTTTAAATGAAAGTTAATAAATGCTGAAAATATAAAAGCAATCTACTATAAAGCTATAATTTGTAAAAATTGTTAAGAATTTTCCAGCTTTATGTATAGGGGTATTCCCATCCTGGACTTTCATGGCATATCCTGTCTGAAAAATGTCTGATAGCTGTGAGTCCTAGAGGTGGGAGCCACATCTATCTCAATAAAGCGGCCTGATGACCCTGGGCCCAGATGTATATAATGTTTGAGAGTTACAGAAATAACTAAGCAGATTGTCTGATGCAATTTCCGTAAATCCCATAAAAACGAATGGAAGTTACTAAAACTGCAGTAGTTATGGTGTTTCTGCAGCTCCTTAGATATAGAAACAGTGTAGCTCACTTTCCTACACTGTTTCCCTTTCACTAATTCACTTCTTTGACAGTTACAGTGATGGTGAGGCACAGCCCTCTCAGCTGTTTCTGTACTGCCGGCTAGTCTAGCGCCGGCAACCAGAGTTCACCTCTCATTTGGGCCAAGTTTGGAATACCCCTTTAAATATAATTTTAGTTGTTGTATCATGTAAGAAAAAAGAACCATGACTTCATTTTAGTGATTGGGCGTCTGCATCTGACCAATTGGCAAGCTGTTGCATGTTCTAGGAATATGCCATAACTAGCTGTTACCTTGCAATGGCACTGGGAAAACTGGGTTTGAATCCCACCACAAGCAATGTCTGCATTAAGTTTATAGGTTCTTCTTGTGTTTATGTTGGTTTCCTCCCACACTACAAAAATAAACTGATTGGTTAATTGTCTGAGAGATGAAAATAATAGTAGGAGCCCCATGGACTGATGACATTTCCCTCTACAGCGCATTGGGGTGTGTTGGAGCTGGGTAAGCAATGAGAAATAAATTAATCTGCACATCCTGTAATTAATGAGTGTATATAAATACAATCTGACATTTTCTGAAGTACATCACCACTATTTTCTGCAAATAAAGATGTTGCTTTATGACAGGCAATCAGCTTTGTCCATTTTTGTACAAACTGTTCTTTAGTTTCCAGTAAATGTGCTTTGTTTGTTTCATCTTAATCATCTTTCATTAGACGCAAAGGGCTGCAGATCTAATCACAAGATATTTCACTTTTATTTAGGCTGGGATTTCATATTCATTTGGGCTGAATACCAATAGGTAAACTTTATTTTCATCTTAGAATGATGTACTTGGTAGTGGCAAGTGAAGAATCCCTTAGTGTAATGGCTAGAAAGATTATTTCTGACATGAAAATAATTTTTTTTCCTGTTTTGACAAGTTATTTATCTTCATCAGCAGTCAGTTTGAAAAGCTACAAACCATTTAAGATCTAAAGAGAAAGATTATATAAATGTCATATTCCCTTATGAAGCATTGTTCTATCAGACATGTGGATGTTTCACTTGTGAGATCAGTACTGGAGTGTGTTTTTGTAAGATTTGAAAGCCTAAAGGGGTTGTTTAGTTGCACACTATTGATGGCCTATATGTAGGACAGATCAATAAAAGATCAGCGGTGGTTTGCTGCTCAGGACCCCCACCAATCAACTTTTGCCAGGTCACTTGCGCACTGAGCTAATTTCTGCAGGAAATAAACAGCTTGGTTCTCACTGCAGTGGTCAAACTTGGTATTACATGCATAGTTCCAAATGAAGTGAATAGCCTGTAATACCAGGCTTGGCCACCTCAGTGTGAACAGAACTGTCTGTTTTCTGCAAAAATTAGCTGAGTGCATGAGCACAACAACCTGGCAAACAGATGATCAGCATGGATCCCAGTCAGTGGAGGATATATGATGCTCTGCCAGGTACACCTTGAGGCTAAATGCATTGCCTCTGAATTGGCGTTGCAACTTACAAGATTAATCCTCACACACAGCTATTTCTCTTTTCGCAAAGAGATATACTCTTACCGGAACCTCCATGGGCAGTAAAATAGCACTGCAATATGCCAAGGTTTTCATGGCAAAATAGGAGAGCGAATTCCTGGCCTCCTGCTCCATCAAATCATTTACTTACTTCCGCTACATTGATGACATTATAATCATTTGGACCAAATCCAAAACAAGAACTAATAAAATTCCATGAGACATTCAATGCATTTCACCCCACCATAAATCTCACATTAATCTACTTGTATACAGAAATCAACTTTTTGGACACCGCCATGGAAATTTTAAACAACTCAGTACAGACATTCCTATACCAAAAACCAATTGATCCGCCCACATACCTCAGATGGGACAGTTCCCATCCTAAACACATCAAAAAGTCCATCGTCTACAGCACTTTTTTAAATCGGGGCTACCATCTCACCTCAATTGATGATCAAATCATCAGTGCCACCAGGATGCCCAGAAATCAACTGCTCTAACACACAATGAAAGAGGAAAATGATTGTATACCTCTAGTAGTGACTTATAATTCACAGCTAGAGATACTAAGAAAAACCACAAAAAAAAAACTCCATCATACCCTACACAAGGATGACCATCTGAAAACCATATTTCCAGACCCTGCCCACCTGTGTTACAGACAACCCCCAAATTTTAGAAACTTTATAGTCAGGAGTGCATTGCCCTCTGACACACAAAAAGGAACTTATCCCTGTAGGGTTAAGAGCTGCAAGACCTGCTCACATGTACTGACTGAGGACAGGATACGGATCCCCAACACACACAGCAAGACTATAAGATCCCGGGGGCATTCACATGTTCCACGTCTGATGTTGTGTACCTGATCCTGTGTAGTAAAGTCCTGTTAGGGGACTTTATGTTGGAGAAACAGGACAAAAACTGAAAGCAAGAATGAGATCTCACCACACCACAATTAATGAAAGAAAGACCGAACTACCTGCAGCGGAGCATTTTTCTAGTCACAGACACAACGTAGAGCATATGAAAGTTACTATATTAAAAGGCAATTTCAAATCTCAATGTCTTAGACGAATTTGGGAGTAAACATTTATAACCATCTTTGAGACTCTCAACACAGGCAACAACATCTCAAAACACTTCATGCAACATTGGAGAGTATGAGAAATCTATAGCACAGATAACACGCTGGCCTGGCGATCCTCTAACACCAATTTAGAGACATAAAACTTTCACATCTCTTATCAGTGGAATAATTCTTTACTCCTCTGTTCATCTTGTTCTGGTATTGTCTTATATGCAAATTAATCCCACCATGCCTTTTCATATGTATTTGTGTATACATATGCATGCGCCTTCAGATCTATTCCACTAAGTCTAAAGAAGAACCCAGCTTACGTTTGAAAGCTGCTATAACATCATGTCTTTTTGTTAACCAATAAAATATATCATATCTACAAGATTACTTGGTTTCTCTTACTGAGAACAATCACATCATACAGATTTACTGGAAGTAGTGAGCTTTCTGAACATGTAGGGAAAAGTAAGTACAGACAGAAAGGGTGAGTTTGCCCATGACAGCTATTTAAACTTCATGTTTCATTATCAAACCCAGAGCATTCCACGAAACAAAAACAGAGATGTGGATATTATTGGCAATGCTGACAGTTTCCTTTTAACAAGGCTCTTCCTCTTGTACTTTGTTCTGCAGCTATTGCATCCTCTCCTTCTACAATTTTTGGGGGACTTGAATTTATTAATACAATGTAAGTTGGAAATTGGCATAGAATCAAAATTACAATCTGCTCATTATTACACAGCCGGTTGGAAACTTTCAATTGAAGTTGCCTAAAATAACTAATGTTGGAGAAAGATAAGACTCCTCCTCAATTTGTGCCTGCAGCAACTTTGTTTCTTGAGTGATCGGTTTCTTTGACAACACAGTAGAGAAAAGATAGGGCTGGCAGTAGAGCAGACATAGATTGAAGTATCTTTTTCGTGTCCGTCTTAGAATTGGCACTAAAACATTGTTTCAGTATCTAACGATCATCTGATGACAGCCATTAGAATGTGCTGAGATGTATTTCCAATCGTTACCAAGATATTACTATTGTATTCAGACTATTAATAAGTCTACATTTCCCTTATAGCATGGAGATCATTAATTGCTCAGTAATAGAAGATATCAATTCTATAATGAGCAAAATACATATTCTATATAGTTAATAGAAATGAGCGAGCACCAAAATGCTCGGGTGCTCGTTGCTCGAGTCGAACTTTCCATGATGCTCAAGGGTTCGTTTCGAGTAACGAACCCCATTGAAGTCAATGGGCGACTCGAGCATTTTTGTATATCAGCCATGCTCCGCTAAGGTTTTCATTGGTGAAAATCTGCAAAACCCCCAAAAAGTGATGGAAACGACACAGAAACGGATAGGGCAGGCAAGGGGCAACATACTGGGCTGCATTTCTGATTCCCAGGTCTCACTATTCAGCCACAATAGCGGCGAGAGTGGGCCCCCCCTAACAATTTTTACTTCGGACAAACCCTCATTAGTAAGCCACACCTTAGCTAAGCACCACACTACCTCCAACTAAGCACAAGCACTGCCTGCGGGACACACCCCTGCCTCTTCTCCTGGGTTACATGCTGCCCAACGCCCCCTCCTCCCCGCACGACCCAGTGTCCACAGCGCACACCAAAGTGTCCCTGTGCAGCCTTCAGCTGCCCTCATGCCACACACTGGCCTCACAGCCACACCACCCTCATGTCTATTTATAAGTGTGTCTGCCATGAGGAGGAACCGGAGGCACACACTGCAGAGGGTTGGCATGGCCAGGCAGCAACCCTCTTTAAAAGGGGCAGGGCGATAGCCTACAATGCTGTACAGAAGCAATGAGACATCCAATCCTGTGCCACCTCCGTCAGGAGCTGCAAACGTGGGCATAGCAATGGGGAATCCATGTGCCACACAGTATTCAGTCTGTCAAGGTGTCGCATAGCTCAATCCACACTGCAAGGGGAAAGCCGTCAGCGCTCTGCCCTCTACCAAACTCAGTCAGTGTCTTTGTCCTAGACAGGTCAAACACCGCGATGGGAACTAAGTTTGCACCAACAGCATAGGTGGGTCCTAGGAAGCCCAAGACATGAAGAAAAAATTGATCTGAGCGGCCAAACATGGCAGACTTGCACTGCGCCCACGACATAGGCCTCGGCCCACAGCTTCAGCAATCCTAGGCAGGAAGTGGACTTTCACTGCACCAAGGACATAGGCCTGTGCACAAACCCTCAGCAATCGCGGGCCTACAGAGGACTCCAATGCTAGCATAGCTGTGCACGTCTCATTAGCGCTGTATTGCTCCTGTAGTTTGTCCCAATGCAGTGCCACGGATAGTAGAGCTAATGTCAGATTAAATACAGGTGGGCTTCAGCCCACACTGCATGCCCCAGTCTGACCGGTTTTTTTTATAAATAGTCACAGGCAGGTACAACTCCGCAATGGGAATTCCGTGTGCACCCACAGCATGGGTGGCTCCCTGGAACTCACCGCCGGTACATTGATATATCCCATTGCAGTGCCCTGGACAGCAGAGCTAACGTCAGATTAAATGCAGGTGGGCTTCGGCCCACACTGCATGCCCCAGTCAGACTGGGTTTTTTTATAAGTAGACACAGGCAGGTACAACTCCCTATTGTGAAGTCCGTGTGGACCGACAGCATAGGAGGGTACCAGGAAGCCACCGGCGGTACATAAATAAATCCCATTGCATTGCCCAGCACAGCTGAGGTAACGTCAGATTAAATGCAGGTGGGCTTCGGCCCACACTGCATGCCCCAACCTGACCGGGGTTTTTAATTCATAGACACAGGCAGGTACAAATCCCCTATGTGAAGTCCCTGTGGACCCACAGCATGGGTGGCTCCCTGGAACCCACCGGCGGTACATACATATATCCCACTGCAGTGCCCAGCACAGCTGAGGTAACGTCAGATTAAATGCAGGTGGTCTTCGGCCCACACTGCATGCCCCTTTCTTTATAAGTAGACACATGCAGTTACAACTCCGTGTGGACCGACAGCATGGGTGGGTCCCAGGAAGCCACCGGCGGTACATAAATAAATCCCATTGCATTGCCCAGCACAGCTGAGGTAACGTCAGATTAAATGCAGGTGGGCTTCGGCCAAGAATGTTTTTATTGTTGGAGGAGGAGGACGGGAAAGTTTTTGAGGCAGTACGTGTCCTGTCCCTGTGTCTGTGCTTATATGCACCTTCTCAGTGACCGCGTCGCTGAAAAGTTGTCGCGCCTGTGGAACCTAGTAGCATGGCCTCACCACCATCATGTCCTAGGGAAGCCTCCGTTTCCACTACCCTGTAACATTGCAGTAGCAGCAGAATAGGCAGAGCTGAGAATTAGTAACATTTCAGCGGTAAGATTATGCACAAACCCCTGTAACATTTCATTGGCAGCAGTGAGGACAGACCCCACTAACATTTCATTTGCAGCAGTATACACAGACCCCAGTAACATTTCAGTAGTATCAGTATAGACAGACCCCAGTAACGTAGAAGCAGTATGGGCAAAGCAGCAGATTCACATTTTCCTGGCAGCAGTGTAGGGAGAGCATAGTTTTGGTACGATTTCAGCAGTAGGAGTACAGTCAGGCCCCAGCAACAGTAACGTAGAAGCAGTAGGGACAAAGCAGCAGATTCACATTTCCCTGGCAGCAATGTAGGGAGAGCATAGTATTGGTAAGATTTCAGTAGTAGGAGTATAGTCAGGCCCCAGCAACAGTAACGTAGAAGCAGTAGGGACAAAGCAGCAGATTCACATTTCCCTGGCAGCAGTGTAGGGAGAGCATAGTATTGGTAAGGTTTCAGTAGTAGGAGTATAGTCAGGCCCCAGCAACAGTAACGTAGAAGCAGTATGGGCAAAGCAGCAGATTCACATTTCCTTGGCAGCAGTGTAGGGAGAGCATAGTTTAGGTACGATTTCAGTAGTAGGAGTATAGTCAGACCCCAGTAACATTAACGTAGAAGCAGTAGGGACAAAGCAGCAGATTCACATTTCCCTGGCAGCAGTGTAGGGAGAGCATAGTATTGGTAAGATTTCAGTAGTAGGAGTATAGTCAGGCCCCAGAAACAGTAACGTAGAAACAGTAGGGACAAAGCAGCAGTGTAGGGAGAGCGTAGTATTGGTAAGATTTCAGTAGTAGGAGTATAGACAGGCCCCAGTAACATTAACGTAGAAGCAGTATGGGCAAAGCCCACTATTAGTTACATTTCTGTTATAGCAGTATAGACCTGCTCCAGTAACATTTCCGTTGAAGCGTTATGGGCAGAGCCCAGTATTAGTAAAATTACAGTAGGAACAGTATACACCAACCAAGGTAACATTTCAGGAGCAGAAGTATCGGCAGACCGAAGTAACATTTCTGTTGCTGAAGTATAGTCTGAGCCCTGTAACATTACTGTGGCAGAAGTATAGGTAGGCAGAACAGAGTTACATTTCTGTAGCAAAAGTGTAGGCCAACCCCAGACACAGTGGTGTACCATGAGTGCAGGTGAAGCCCATAAAAATTACTTGGATTACATTGTAGGCGAGGGCCCGAAAAATTGTTGTACCGACAGTACAAATGTACCCCAGAAAAATTGCCCATGCCCAACCCAGAGGGCAGGTGAAACCCATTAATCGCTTAGCGTACTGTGGCTTAATTTTTAACTAGGCCTGGAGGCAGCCCAGTCTAAAAAACAATTGGTTCAGGTGGAAGTTTCAATGCTTTAAAGGGGTTGTCCCGCGCCGAAACGGGGTTTTTTTTTTTTCAACCCCCCCCCCCCCCGTTCGGCGCGAGACAACCCCGATGCAGGGGTTAAAAAAGAACACCGGACAGCGCTTACCTTAATCCCCGTGCTCCGGTGACTTCTTCCTTACCCGGTGAAGATGGCCGCCGGCATCTTCTCCCTCTGTGGACCGCAGGGCTTCTGTGCGGTCCATTGCCGATTCCAGCCTCCTGATTGGCTGGAATCGGCACGTGATGGGGCGGAGCTACACGGAGCTCCATTGAGAAAAGCAGAAGACCCGGACTGCGCAAGCGCGTCTAATTTGGCCATTAGACGGCGAAAATTAGCGGCAACCATGGAGACGAGGACGCCAGCAACGGAACAGGTAAGTGAATAACTTTTGATAACTTCTGTATGGCTCATAATTAATGCACAATGTACATTACAAAGTGCATTAATATGGCCATACAGAAGTGTATAGACCCACTTGCTGCCGCGGGACAAGCCCTTTAATGAGAATTGAAACAGATAAACATTATTTAGAAAAGTTATATGAGCCTTTTGGCCCACAGAAAAATTGCCCATTCGCGGTGATTACGAGAGGTTTCATGAGGAGGAGCCAGAGGAGGAGGACGAATACCATACACAGATTGACAAAGTTTTTAGGTAGCGCTGCTGTCCACTGGTGGAGAAGAGAAGTCTGGGGAAATCCAGGCTTTGTTCATCTTTATGAGTGTAAGCCTGTCGGCGCTGTCAGTTGACAGGCGGGTACGCTTGTCCGTGATAATTCATCCAGCTGCACTAAACACCCTCTCTGACAAGACGCTAGCCGCAGGGCACGCCAACACCTCCAGGGCATACAGCGCGAGTTCGGGCCACGTGTCCAGCTTTGACACCCAGTAGTTGTACGGAGCAGAGGCGTCACGGAGGACGGTGGTACGATCAGCTGCGTACTCCCTCACCATCTTCTTACAGTGCTCCCTCCGACTCAGCCTGGACTGGGGAGGTGAGAGACAGTCTTGCTGGGGAGCCATAAAGCTGGCAAATGCCTTGGAGAGTGTCCCCCTGCCTGCGCTGAACATGCTGCCTGATCTCCGCACCTCCCCTTCTACATGGCCCTCGGAACTGCGCCTTCTGCCACTAGCGCTGTCAGATGGGAAGTTTACCATCAGTTTGTCCACCAGGGCCCTGTGGTATTGCATCACTCTCAAACCCCTTTCCTCTTCGGGAATGAGAGTGGGAAGGTTCTCCTTATACCGTGGGTCAAGCAGTGTGTACACCCAGTAATCCGTAGTGGCCAGAATGCGTCTAACACGAGGGTCACGAGAAAGGCATGCTAACATAAAGTCAGCCATGTGTGCCAGGGTACCTGTACGCAACATATGGCTGTCCTCACTAGTAAGATCACTTTGAGTATCCTCCTCCTCCTCCTCCTCCTCAGGCCATACACGCTGAATGGATGAGAGGCAAGCTGCATGGGCACCCTCTGCAGTGGGCCCAGCTGTCTCTTCCTCCTCAGGCTCCTCCCCCTCCTCCTCCTCCACGCGCTGAGATATAGACATGAGGGGGCTCTGACTATCCAGCGACATACTGTCTTCCCCCGCCTCTGTTTCCGCCCGCAAAGCATCAGCCTTTATGCTTTGCAGGGAACTTCTCAACAGGCATAGCAGGGGAATGGTGACGCTAATGATTGCAGCATCGCCGCTCACCATTAGGGTGGACTCCTCAAAGTTTCCAAGGACCTGGAAGATATCTGCCATCCAGGCCCACTCCTCTGTAAAGAATTGAGGAGGCTGACTCCCACTTCGCCGCCCATGTTGGAGTTGGTATTCCACTATAGCTCTACGCTGCTCATGCAGCCGGGACAACATGTGAAGCGTAGAGTTCCACCGTGTGGGCACGTCGCAAAGCAGTCGGTGGACTGGCAGATTAAACTGATGTTGCAGGGTGCGCAGGGTGGCAGCGTCCGTGTTGGACTTGCGGAAATGTGCGCTGACCAGGTGCACCTTGCCGAGGAGGTCTGACAAGTGTGGGTAGCCTTTCAGAAACCGCTGAACCACCAAATTAAAGACGTGGGCCAGGCATGGCACGTGCGTGAGGCTGCCGAGCTGCAGAGCGGCCACAAGGTTACGGCCGTTGTCACACACGACCATGCCCGGTTGGAGGCTCAGTGGCGAAAGCCAGCGGTCGGTCTGCTCTGTTAGACCGTGCAACAGTTCGTGGGCCGTGTGCCTCTTCTCTTCTAAGCTGAGTAGTTTCAGCACGGCCTGGTGACGCTTGCCCACCGCTGTACTGCCGCACCGCGCGACACCGACTGCTGGCGACGTGCTGCTGGTGACAAGTCTTGATTGCGAGGTAGAGGTTGCGTTGGAGGAGGAGGAGGAAGGTTTAGTGGAGGTGGCATACACCGCCGCAGATACCAGCACCGATCTGGGGCCCGCAATTCTGGGGGTGGGTAGTACATGAGCGGTCCCAGGCTCTTACTCGGTCCCAGCCTCCACTAAATTCACCCAATGTGCCGTCAGGGAGATATAGTGGCACTGCCCGCCTGTGCTTGTCCACGTGTCCGTTGTAAAGTGGACCTTGGCAATAACTGAGTTGGTGAGGGCGCGTACGATGTTGCGTGAGACGTGGTCGTGCAGGGCTGGGACAGCACACCGTGAAAAATAGTGGCCACTGGGAACAGAGTAGCGCGGGGCTGCCGCCACCATCATGTTTTTGAATGCCTCAGTGTCCACCAGCCTGTAGGGGAGCATCTCCAGGCTGATCAATTTGGCTATGTGGACATTTCAAGCTTGAGCGTGCGGGTGCGTGGTGGCGTATTTGCGCTTTTGCTGCAATGATTCTCTTAGCGACAGCTGGATGCTGCATTGAGAGACATTGCTGGATGGGGCCGAGGACAGCGGAGGTGAGGGTGTGGGTCCAGGCCAGGAGACGGTCGTGCCTATGTCCTGAGAGGGGGGTTGGATCTCAGTGGCAGGTTGGGGCCCACGGGGAGAGGCAGTGGCGCAAGCTGGAGGCGGTGAACGGCCTTCGTCCCAACTTGTGGGGTGCTTGGCCATCATATGCCTGCGCATGCTGGTGGTGGCTCCCCGGCTGATCTTGGCGCGACAAAGGTTGCACACCACTGTTCGTTGGTCGTCCGGCGTCTCCGTGAAAAACTGCCACACCTTAGAGCACCTTGGCCTCTGCACAGTGGCTTGGCGCGAGGGGGTGTTTTGGGAAACAGCTGGTGGATTATTCGCTCATGCCCTGCCTCTACCCCTGGCCACTCCACTGCCTCTTCCAACCTGTCCTGCGGCTGCAATTGCCTCCTTCTCTGAAGACCGGTCCTCAGTTGGCTTATCACACCAGGTGGGGTCAGTCATCTCATCGTCCAGCTGCTCTTCCTCCGAATCCTCTGTGCGCTCCTCCCTTGGACTTACTGCCCTTACTACTACCTCACTGATAGACAACTGTGTCTCATCGTCATCGTCCTCCTCACCCACTGAAAGCTCTTGAAACAGTTGCCGGAAGTCCCCAGCTTCATCCCCCGGACCCCGGTAACTTTCCAAAGGTTGGGCATTGGTCATGACAAACTCCTCCGGTGGGAGAGGAACCATTGCTGCCCAATCTGGGCAGGGGCCCGAGAACAGTTCCTGGGAGTCTGCCTGCTCCTCAGAATATGTCATTTTCATGGAGTGAGGAGGCTGGGAGGAAGGAGGAGCAGCAGCCAGAGGATTCAGAATTGCAGCAGTGAAAGGCGTAGAAGACTGGGTGGTCGATAGATTGCTGGATGCACTTTCTGCCATCCACGACAGGACCTGCTCACACTGCTCGGTTTTTAATAAAGGTCTACGACGTGGACCCAAAAATTGCGATATGAAGCTGGGGACCCCAGAAACTGTCCTCTCTCTTACTCCCGCAGCAGCTGTCTGCGATTCACCTGGACCAGGAACTCGTCCTATGCCCACACCCTCACTTGGGACTCCGCGTCCTCGACCGCGACCACGTCCACGTCCTCTGCCCCTACCCCTACCCCTCAGCATGCTGGATTAAGAATCGAGCAGAGACAGAGCGGTGTAAAAATGTTTGTGAATTATTGCCGCGCAGTTGCTGGCTGCCAGCAGTAATATAAATTACTAAATTAAGCCAGAGTTAAATTATAAGGAAGGCTGCACGCAGGCTAGGCTGTGAACTATGCAGTTTGGATGGACGTGAAGTCCCACAGGCCACGCAGGCACATGCACTGGGTAACCGGTAGCCGTAAAAAGGAATTTTAAAAAAAATCTCCATATTTTACTCTGCAATGCAGGCTGAGGCTAGGCAGTGTGTATTGTACTTTCAATCTATGGGCGTCGGGCAGACCGTGAATGTCTGAGACAGCACACGTATAACAGAGCTTTGTAGAAAATGTGTGGTTTCTTGGCGTACACTTAGAGGAACACTGCAGTGAGGCTACGCGAAGTGCGGACAGAAAAATATTTCTAAATGAAGGCTGCACACAGGCTAGGCTGTGAACTATGCAGTTTGGATGGACGTGAAGTCCTACAGGCCACGCAGGCAAATGCACTGGGTCACCGGTAGCCGTAAAAAGGAATTTTAAAAAAAATCTCCTTATTTTACTCTGCAATGCAGGCTCAGGCTAGGCAGTGTGTATTGCACTTTCAATCTATCGGCGTCGGGCAGACCGTGAACTTCTGAGACAGCACACGTATAACAGAGCGTTGTAGAAAATGTGTGGTTTCTTGGCATACACTTAGAGGCACACTGCAGTGAGGCTACGCGAAATGCGGACAGAAAAATATTTATAAATGAAGGCTGCATGCAGGCTAGGCTGTGCAATACAGAGGTACTAAAACTCCCAGCAACCACTGAGTTAAATGCACAGGGTCGCAGGTTGCCCTAAGAAGAACCGTTGGGGTACTTGTAGACAGGATTCTACACTACCACTGTACCTGCCTGACCAATAGTGCCCCTATACTGAAGTACAGACTGCAACCTGAGAACGCTACAGCCTGCACGCCCAATATAAATAAAAAGAAAAATTTGTGCAAAACTACTCACAGCAGCCACAACAGTAATGCACTAGGTGAGCTGTGGCCCTAAGAAGGGCCGTTGTGGTTCTTGAAGACGCTAACACGTCCCTATATATAGTCCCTATAGCAGCAGCACTTTCCCTGATCTCTCTTAGCGTGTGTCTGTGGCGAGCCGCGGGCGGGGCTGATTTAAATACTCGGGGGTCACTTGATCTCGCCAGCCACTCACTGCAGGGGGGTGGGATAGGGCTGGAACGTCACAGGAGGAAGTTGTAATGCCTTCCCTGTGTTTCTATTGGCCAGAAAAGGGCGCAAATTTCTCAGGGAAGGGAATGTAATGGAGTCGAGCACCGCGTGGTGCTCGCCTCTAGTAACGAGCATCTCGAACACCCTAATACTCGAACGAGCATCAAGTTCGGACGAGTGCGCTCGCTCATCTCTAATATTTAATATTAATCTCTTTAATGTTTATTGCCAGCACTGGTGTTATTTGGCATCACTGTCTTTACTGTATATCAGGGCACAAGTACAACAGCAGCATTAAACTAGGAAATTGCTCATAAAGCAACTTTTACAAGGAATTTTAAAGGGGAAATTCAGGTCTCAACTATTAATGACCTATTCTCCAGAATAGGTTATCAATTTGTTGATTAGCAGGGCTCCGTCAACCAGAGCCCTGCTGATTGCCAGGCCATGGCGAGCTGATATGTTGCCAGAAAAACACATCCCTGTATATACTGCAGTACCTGGGATTGGATTGTATGCACAGTTTTCAATCAGTTGACCCAAAGAATCTGTCATCAACACTTCAATCATTGAAAACCCCTTTACGTGTCTCCAACCATAGCTTAGCTTTACATTTTATAGTATTGATAAATTTGCTTATAGGGATGAGAAACCATTCATTTCAAGGTCCTCCTCAGAAAATTGTTCCAGATTCCATAAAGCGACCCACTAGTTTTAGGACAAAATTCAGCCCCAGGACAGGAGGGTAGAGGGTATATTACCTGCAGTTGTTCTTCTCTGCTGCTCCTCTGACTTGGTAGTTTCAGTCATCCAAAATGTCTGTAGCAATTTTTTAACTACCTAATGCACACTGCTCTGATTGGCCAGTGCTGATCCCATGAGTAGCTTTGGCCAATCAGAGAGAGGAGGTATAGTGTATTAGTAGTCTAACACTATGCACTGTGAGGATTTGGTAGTCTGAAAACTACACCAACCACCTTGGATGGCTGAAAATAGGACCTGGAGTTGGTGAATTGGAGGGACAACAGAGAAAATGACTACAAGTATTATACCCCTCACCCCTTCCAGTCCCAGGATAGAATTTTGTCCCAAAACTGGAGGGTTGCTTTAATTTTGTAGATATTGTGTCCTGCATCTTTAGTTTTAACATTAAGTTAATAAGTTTACTATTAGACCAGTTATTTTGGAAACCATGTCAGGAGTGAGACCCTTTTTGAATTTTAGAAAAATGTTATTCAATATACTGACTGATTATGCAAATACATAAGCCAGGGATCCATAGATATTGTACATTAGGTAATCAAATGTGCACTGAAAAAAACATAGCAATATTGCATATAGTTTACGCCTATGAGGTCGTTTGATATCAATATCTCAAATAAGACTGAATTCCCTTCCCCTATTTGCAACTATCACAACTTGAATATTGCATGCAAGTTCGTGTGAGGTAGCAGTGCAAAACATCAATTAAGATATGGCATGGAGCCCAACCTTAAAGGAGTTTTCTAGGTAGCACCATCTATCAGTGCCTGGATGCATCGGGGTCGGAGTGGAAGCCTCTGATGCAACCCCTGTGTAGTGGTTGATGGCCATAATTGAAGGCGATTCTCCCATTGATTTCAATGAGAGTTGCACTAGCAATTACGGGCGCCAGCCACTACATAGGGGCCAAGCAGCAGTCTCCGCTCAGACCCCGATGCAGCCCAGCACTGGCATCCAGTGCTGAATGGAAAACCCTTTTAAGGTATAGGTTCACCGTTGAACTGCATCCAGATGTGTCCTTCCTTAAATGGTCACTGACTTTTCAAACAACTTATACTGATAACTAGCAATCACTTTCTTTACCTAAAATGATGATTTTATGTTGAAAAATCCCTATAAAGTATTGGGAACGATGAATCTCTCTGCTTTCTAATTTTTTTATCCCGTCTGTTGTCAAGTAATGCCTACATTTGGTAACAAAGATGACTGAATAAAGGAAGTGAAAGAGGGGGTGAATAAAACAGCCCATAGAATTATATGATGGGGTGGAAGAGGATAACAAGACTTTATTTACCGTATTTTTCGCTTTATAAGACGCACCAGTCTATAAGACGCACCCCCGTTTTAGAGCGGGAAAATAGGGGGAAAAAAAATCATTACTCACCTCCCCCGGCGTTCTGCGGAGCTGCTGCAGGCTGTCGCTCCCTCCTGGTCCCCGGCAGAGCATTGCTTTCTGGACGCAGGGCTTGAAATCCCCACCTCCAGAAAGCTAATACTGTGATTGGCTGAAGGCGCACGTGTGTTAGCCAATCACAGCCATTCAATGATGTCATTGAATGGCTGTGATTGGCTGACGGCGTGTGTTAGTCAATCACAGTATTAGCTTTCTAGAGGAGGGGATTTCAAGCCCTGCGTCCAGAAAGCAATGCTCTGCCAGGGACCAGGAGGGAGCGACAGCCTGCAGCAGCGCCGCAGAACGCCGGGGGAGGTGAGTACTGATTTTTTTTTTTGACAGGAGGAGAGAAATCTTCTAACTGATCGCACATTTGTTCACGTGATCGCGAATTTAACGCGCAATAGCGCCAAATAAATCGCGTCCGCGCGTTAAATTCGCAATCGCGCTAAAATGGCGATCGGAACGAATTTTCGCCACATTCGCTTTATAAGACGCAGGAACTTTCCCCCCCGCTTTGGAGGCGGAAAAAGTGTGTCTTATAAAGCGAAAAATACGGTATATTCCATAGTCTTCCCTTTCAATATGAACCTACAATGTTGATAATAGAAAAAAAGCAAGACCATGGAATGTAAAGGTCTTTCAAAACTTTGGATTGGTACAGTGTGTGTATGTGTTTGTATATATGATATCCCTGACACGTGTGGACATATCCATACGGTATACTCTTGCTGCTTACTCCATTGAAGTGCTTGCTGCTGCCCCAGGTGTATACGTTACTGTATCAGCTGTGTTGTAAAGTGCCCTCAAACAGGTCTGGCCTTAAGTTGCATGACGCCCTGTGCAGAATTGCCCTTTAGTTCCTCTAGTCCATTTTATTGCTAAACACCTAACAAAGTTGCAATCAAAAGTATCCAACCCCCAATGCAAAGTAGATTAATTTGCCAAATTTACAAACTTTCATCTGTTTGCAAAATCAATCAAGCAAGAACAATTTAAATCGTTCAACACAACTAATATAACAAGTGGTTTCACCATAATCAATACAAAATGCCACTTTTAATGACTACTGCGGTCTCAGAATTATTCAACCCCTCCATGACAAGCTTCTTTAGTGCTTAGTACAGCACCTTTTGTGGTGAGGAATCATAAGCCATTTCTCATGGGTAATGGCCTA
Organism: Eleutherodactylus coqui; assembly: GCF_035609145.1. NCBI lineage: Eukaryota > Metazoa > Chordata > Amphibia > Anura > Eleutherodactylidae > Eleutherodactylus > Eleutherodactylus coqui. The sequence goes on along the minus strand of NC_089840.1, from coordinate 202,728,593 downwards.
CAGTTAACTAATCTTTTTAGGTTTGTGTGCTGCAATGGCTTTCTTCAAGTCCCACCAAAGATTTTCTATGAGGTTGTTTCTATGATGACTGTGATGGCCACTGCAGAATCTTCCTTTCCTCCTCCTCCTCCAGACATACTGTTGGTGCACAAACCCCAAAAGTTCCAGTTTTGTTCCATCATTCCACAGAACATAATCCCAAAACTTCTGTGGCCTCTTGCTATGATTTTGAGCATTTGGAGCTAACTTTTCTTGTGCTTTTAGGTCAGTAGAGGTGTACATCTTGGAGTTTGGGCATGAATACCACTAGAATTTTAAATGTGTCTTAGGCCTCATTCAAATGAGCGTTTTTATGTGGCTATTTAGCCGCGACAAAACGTTGGCCAAAAATCGCGACCATGTGAAGCATTGGATTTTCAGGCACGGGAAAAAAATTGCGTCAAAATGCTAAATTGGCGACTGTATTTGTCGCCAATTTTTCATGCTGTGTTAAAGATAGGTCTTGACCTATCTTTTGACGAAAAGCGCTAGAATCTCCCACAATCTCCTAAAGCTAAAAAAAAAAGATTTTAGATGGGCAGCGTAGTCAGTGAAGCCAGAGGTTTGTACACAGGTAGCAGTATGGAGGAGGATAGGTGGAAGAGTTTGAATATTAGCTGGGAGTACAATAATCTTGCAAGGATGGGAGGTGCTAGGCCATGTTATATTGGGTGGGCAATCACAAGACACGGTAGAGCCAAACAGGAACTGGGTTAGCAGGAACAAGGAATTGGAACAGGTTCAGCAGGGGAGCTGTTCAACAGGCCGAGAGCTCACTGGGGGAAGCCATCGCCTAGCGCGCAGGAAGTCTCAAGTTTGTTATGTTTTACCTCAAGAACATCTGATATAACTAGTCAGGGGCTTAACTGCATCAGGTGTGTTTGAGACAATATCTAATTTGCAAATGAGTGTTCTTATGGATTCTATTGAGGGGGTTGATGAATTCTGAGACTGCAGTAATCATTAAAAATGGCATTTTGTGTTAAAGGGGTTGTCCCGAGGCAGCAAGTGGGTCTATACACTTCTGTATGGCCATAATAATGCACTTTGTAATATACATTGTGCATTAATTATGAGCCATACAGAAGTTATAAAAAGTTTTTTACTTACCTGCTCCGTTGTTAGCGTCCTCGTTCCCATGGAGCCCGACTAATTTTCGCCCTCCGATGGCCAAATTAGCCGCGCTTGCGCAGTCCGGGTCTTCTGTAGTCTTCTATGGAGCCGCTCGTGCCAGAGAGCGGCTCCGTGTAGCTCCGCCCCGTCACGTGCCGATTCCAGCCAATCAGGAGGCTGGAATCGGCAGTGGACCGCACAGAAGAGCTGCGGTCCACGAAGCAAGAGGTTCCCGGCGGCCATCTTCACAGGTAAGTATAGAAGTCACCGGAGCGCGGGGATCAAGGTAAGCGCTCCGGTAAGCTGTCTGTACGTCCCTGCATCGGGGTTGTCTCGCGCCGAACGGGGGGGGGGTTGAAAAAAAAAAAAACCCGTTTCGGCGCGGGACAACCCCTTTAAATTTGGAGAAAACAATTGTTACGGTATATTAGTTGTGTTGAGCTATTTAAATTCCTCTTTCACTGTTTTTTGCAAACAGCTGAAAGTTTTTATAAATTTGGCGAATAAATGTAATTTGCAATGACGGTTGAATCATTTTGATTACAACTGCACACCTGTGACGGAATTGCAAGATATCCTACTGTATATAATCATAGGGTCCCTTTGTAAGTGAAAAAATGTACTGCACGGTATGCATATTTACACAATATCCTCATACTTTTCTATATAAGGCTAAATTCCCATGAGCGTATAAAAACCTGTCCTCCTATTTTATCTGAGCGCTGTTCCGTATGCAGTCAATGTGTCAGTATTTTTCACTTCCATATGTCATCTGTTTTTCATGTCTGCAAAAAGTATGAAACAGGCCCCAATTCATTTTTCTCTGCATCTCTTAATATTCGATCCATGACATAGGAACAGCTGTCAATTTTTGTTTTTGCTTCCCTATTAACTTGATTGAGCAAGTTTCTTCAGCAAATCGGATCAGAATAGTGTATTATATGTTTTTTTGTCATGCTATTTGCCTGAAAAATCTTATGTATGAATTAACAGATTGACTACTATGGGTCTGTGTGCTGGCAATCTAGTCAGTTGTAGACTCGGACGCATAGACAGAAAATTTGTGAGTATGAATTTGCATTGAAGTCCACTATGCTATTTATTAGGCAGCTGTATCCCCAAAGGCCCCTCTTTAAGGCCGGCTTCACACTGGCGATAGGCTTTCTTGCGATGCGAGAATGAGTGAAAACGCATGATAATGAAACCAATGATTTTCAATGGTTTCATTCTCATTTGCGATGTCTTCACTCAACCCTCGCAGCGCTTTCGCTCATTGTTTTTAATGGGGCCGGCGGCAACAGTGTCAGCCCCATTGAAAACATAGGGAGTACATTGGGCTCCCCTGACACAGCTGTCACAGCTGTAGCAGAAGTCCACGATGCTATCCCATTGCTTTTAAAGGGGTGGGCGCTGCTGCTGGCCCATGGAAGGCAGTGGGTTGCAGGCAACCCCCCCAATGATGATTTTTGGGGAAGGGCTTGAAATATAAGCTCTTCCCTGAAAATCATCCCTAGCTGCAAAAAAAGTAAAAAAAAAAAAATTAAAGGAGATGTCCCGCGCCGAAACGGGTTTTTTTTTTTTTAAACCCCCCCCCCGTTCGGCGCGAGACAACCCCGATGCAGGGGTTAAAAAAACCACCCGCACAGCGCTTACCTGAATCCCGGCGGTCCGGCGTCTTCATACTCACCTGCTGAAGATGGCCGCCGGGATCCTCTGTCTTCATGGACCGCAGGGCTTCTGTGCGGTCCATTGCCGATTCCAGCCTCCTGATTGGCTGGAATCGGCACGTGACGGGGCGGAGCTACACGGAGCCCCATAGAGAAGAGGAGAAGACCCGGACTGCGCAAGCGCGGCTAATTTGGCCATCGGAGGGCGAAAATTAGTCGGCACCATGGAGACGAGGACGCCAGCAACGGAGCAGGTAAGTATAAAACTTTTTATAACTTCTGTATGGCTCATAATTAATGCACAATGTATATTACAAAGTGCATTATTATGGCCATACAGAAGTGTATAGACCCACTTGCTGCCTCGGGACAACCCCTTTAACTCATCTAGATGAGCTGTCCAGCTCTTCTCTCCATCCCTGGCCGTCGTCTTCTGTCTTCTGGAGGCCGGGTATTAAATTCCTGTGGAATTGCGCTGTTTTTCATGCACCTGCTTGCGTATTGCATGTGCATTTTCACAACCACCATAGACTTCTATGGGGGGTGTAGTGCACAAATGTGCACAAAAGTAGAGCATGCTGCATTTATTTTTTCACACGTAGAAATAAAGTTAAAGCTGACCCATTGTAACCAATGGATTCTGCATATTGGTCACACAAAAATGCGTGTAAATACTCCCATGTGAAGGAGCCCTAAGGGCGGCTTCACATGACCATATGCGCAAATACGCTTGCCGCAGCACGATAACGAGATTGGATGAGGTTGATTTGCTTGCATGTCTGCGCACAGTACTGTACTTTTCGCGAACGCAGGGCCAGTTCACGCATGTGTAACACCCGTTACGTGGTGTTAAAGGTTATCTAGCCTAATGTGGTCCAGATGTTTCCTTTTCTCTGTGTTTTGTGCAGTGTTTCACACCTCCCCTTGCGCATTTGCATTCCTCCCATAGACTTTTATTGGAGCCTTTACTGTGTAAAAGGCAAAATGCACGCACAAAACACACTCATGAGTACAAACCAGTTTTAATCAATGGGTTCTAATCTCTGTGTTTTGTGTGCAAGGTCATGTGAAGATGCCCTAAGGGCGGACTCACTGGAGCGTATGTGCAAAAACACACTCGATAGCATAGTGCATTCGCGCCGTGAACAATGCGTTTTTGTGCAAATTTTTGCACATTACTGTACTTTTTGCGCTTCCAGGCCTTTCCTCATGGGTGCGGGACACAGCTACATCCCGATTTAAAAGGTCATTTAGCCTAATTAGTTCCAGATGTGTTCTTTTTTTCGTGAAATTACGCAGCATATTGTGTACAAACACGCACATGTAAGTCCGTCCTAAGGACATACTCCCACAGACATATTTCTGCCTGTAGAGAACGGAACCCATTGTTCATTATAATTTTTTATTTTCACATGTGCGAAAAAAAACTACACATACTCTATTTTAGTGCACATTTGCGAACTAAAGACCCTATTGAAATCTATGGGGGGTGCATATGTGCAACCCAATATCCGCATAATTGTACATTACGCTGTGCAATTTTACAGAAAAACGAACAAATCTGGAACTAATTGCACTGCCTTGTAAATCACAGCGCACGGGTGTCCTGCGCCCATTTGAAAAGTACAGTAAAATGCGCAAAAACACACACGAAAGCATGACATTCATGGCACAAATACGTCTTTCTAACATTTTTGCACATACATGAGTCCGCCCTAAGACTAGAAGAGCCCACAGTGGACAGAATTGCTCAATGTACATGGATGCAAAGGAAGATGTTACAGGTATAAAGGCCTACAAAAACTCAACAGACCAAATACGTGTGTGTGAGAAGAAGACTCTGGCTTGGCTTGCATCACTATTCATGATGTAAGGCCTGTTAAAAAGATAGCTTTCAATAGGAGGCACTGTTGAGGCCTTTTTTTTTCCATCTTCCGACTTGCATATCAATATGCAAGGGAATGCATTGCACATTTCTTCATACCTCCTCTCTTCACAGATGGGGCAATAAGCAGCAGATATTCTACCTCTTAATCCTTCATTCCCACTGGGGTTGTGTTTATATCAAGCAAAGGAGGTTGACATTTCTTGTACTGCGTTTAACCCTTAGTGATCACCTGAATGTACCTACATCTAAACTTCTCAAAATTATAACTCTTAACAAAATATTTAAAAACATGTTAATGCAATGCTGCAAAAGAGGAATTACACGCCGATTCATAGGCCTGTTAAAGTTCTTCTGAATATGGATGAATTGGGTTGCGTACAGAATTTCTAGGCTCTATTACGGCAAATGCTAACTAAACGAGCTCAAACATTGCTACATAATTTTTCATGACTTCTATGTACTGCTTGGCCATATGTTCCCAATCAGTATCTATGAGGCAATATACCATTCCTTTAGAGCAGCCTGTTGTAGAAGGTTAATGGTTTTCATTCTATGTACAGAATTTATTTCATACACTTGGAAACTGAAATCACTGAGCTAAAGATAATAGTGGAGGGCTCCATAAGTATCATACAGCATGGTATACACATTATTCTACAAGTGCCACTTGACAGTACTTTCCTGTTAAGGAGGATTCAGACAGTCAGCCTTTAATAGAGAGGAAAGAATATATATATATATATATATATATATATATATATATATATTACTTATTATATACAATTGCAAGAGTATCTGAATGTACCATGCGGAATTACTTGGATTTCTATATTAATGTCATCTGGTTAAGAAAAACACATTCTAAATTAACAACGCAGAAACAGTTGCACTGTTCTCACCATTTACTGAGCACAGCGAGTAATCATTCACAGTACACTGAGAAAAAGTAATTGAACCCTTAAAGTTAATAACCTGAAGATCCCCCTTTTTAACAGCAATTGCCTCCACCAAAGAATCATAGAATGGTAGAGTTTGACGGGACCTCCAGGGTCATCTGATTCAACCACCTGCTCAGTGCAGGATTCATCTCAGACAGACATTTGTTCAGCCTTTGTTCGAACACTTCCATTGAAGGAGAACTCACCACCCCTGTGGTAACCTGTTCCACTCATTGATCACCCTCACTGTCAGAAAGTTTTTTATAATATCTAATTTGTGTCTCGTCCCCTTCAGTTTCATCCCATTGCTTCCAGTCTTTCCTTGTACAAATGAGAATAGGGCTGATCCCTCTGCACTGTGGCAACCCTTCAGATATTTAAAGACCGCTATTAAAGGGGTTGTCCCGCAAAACAAAGTGGAGGTATACACTGCTGTATGGCCATATTAATGCACTTTGTAATGTACATTGTGCATTAATTATGAGCCATACAGAAGTTATTCACTTACCTGTTCCGTTGCTAGCGTCCTCGTCTCCATGGTGCCGTCTAATTTTCAGCGTCTAATCGCCCGATTAGACGCGCTTGCGCAGTCCGGTCTTCTCCCTTCTCTTGGGTCTCGGCAGCAGCGGAGTTCTGGCTCCGCCCCCTTCTACGCGTCATCGCGTAGCTCCGCCCCGTCACGTGTGCCGATTCCAGCCAATCAGGAGGCTGGAATCGGCAATGGAACGCACAGAAGACCTGCGGTCCACCGTGGGTGAAGATCCCGGCGGCCATCTTCGCAAGGTAAGTAAGAAGTCACCGGAGCGCGGGGATTCGGGTAAGTACTATCTGTTTTTTTTTTTTATCCCTGCATCGGGTTTGTCTCGCGCTGAACGGGGGGGGCTATTGAAAAAAAAAAAAAAAACGTTTCGGCGCGGGACAACCCCTTTAAGTCTTCTCTCAGCCTTTTTTTTTTGCAAGCTAAACATTCCCAGATCCTTTACTCGTTCCTCATAGGATATGATTTGAAGACCGCTCACGATCTTGGTAACTCTTTTCTGAACTTACTCCAGTTTGTCTGTTTTTAAAGTGGGGTGCCTAGAACTGGACACAGTATTTCAGATGAGGTCTGACCAAGGAAGAGTAGAGGGGGAAAATTACCTCATGTGATCTAGACTCTATGCTTCTCTTAATACATCTCAGAATTGTGTTTGCCTTTTTGGCTGCTGCTTCACATTGTTGACTCATGTTCAGTCTATGATCTATAAGTATAGCCAAGTCTTTTTCACATGTGTTGCAGCTTAGCCCAATTCTCCCGTTCTGTAGGTGCCTTTTTCATTTTTCTTGCCCAGATATAGGACTTTGCATTTCTCCTTGTTAAATACCATTCTGTTAGTCGTTGCCCACTGTACAAGCTTTTCCAGACCTTTTTGAATACTCTCTCTCTCTCTTCCCTAGTGTTAACTATCCATCCTAGCTTTGTGTCATCTGCAAATTTGATGTATTTCTCATCAATTCCCTCCTCCAGATCATTTATAAAAATGTTGAAAATTGGGCGGAGGACAGAGACTAGTGGTACCCCACTTGAGATATTCTTCCACTTGGATGTGCAGCCATTTATGACTACTCTTTGAGTATGATCACTCAGGCAGTTGTGAGTCCACCTATCAGTTGCCTTATCAATCCCATATTTGGTAATTTTTTCAATAAGTATGGTATGAGATATTTTGTCAAATGCTTTACTAAAGTCAAGATATACTTCATCCACCGCATTTTCTTGATAAACCCAGTCAGTGATACTATCATAGAGAAAATTAGATTCGTCTGACATGACGTGTTTGTTACAAATCCATGCTGGCTTAAGTTAATTACTCCATTTTTTTCCCCAAATACTTGCATACATGCTGTTTAATAATTTGTTCAAAGATCTTTCCTGGTATAGAAGTCAGGCTTCCAAGCCTGTAGTTTCCTGGATCCACCTTCTTCCCTTTTTTGAAGATAGGGACAACATTTGCCTTTTTCCAATCTTCTGGGACTTCTCCTATTCTCCAGGAATTTTCAAAGATTATGGCAAGTGGTTTAGCAATTACCTCTGCTGCTTGCTTTAGTATACTAGGATGTAATTCATCTGGACCTTGAAACTTGAATTCATTTAAGTTAGCTAATAGAGATGAGCGAGCATACTCGCTAAGGCACACTACTTGAGCGAGTAGTGCCTTAGCCGAGTATCTCCCCGCTCGTCTCTAAAGATTCGGGGGCTGGCGCCGGTGACAGGTGAGTTGAGGCGGGGAGCATGGGGGAGCAGGGGGGAGAGAGGGAGAGAGAGATCTTCCCTCCGTTCCTCCCCAATCTCACCCGCGCTCCCTGCCCCCCGCCGGCAGCCGAATCTTTAGAGACAAGCGGGGAGATACTCGGCTAAGGCACTACTCGCTCGAGTAGTTAGCCTTAGCGAGTATACTCGCTCATCTCTATTAGCTAAGTGTTCCCTCAACATCTCTGTGCTTATAGATAGTCTGCATTCTTTCATAGGCAGAGAGATGGTGAGGGAACAAAACATTTCCATTAGCTGCAAATAAGATTGGTACAACCAACCATTTTTGGACCATTCCCCCCTAAAAAATGTTTCAGTTCATTAATATTTCTGGGATGCCTTGTACACAAGCACTCTTCAGGGCATGCCATAGCATATTGATTGTTTTAAGGTCTTAGGTTTAATAGACTTGGCTATTTCTAAATTAAAATCTTTTTCAAGCATTCTTTAGTTGATCTGCTTGTGTAACTTTGGATTATTGTGAAACAGGTGTGAGATACAACACCATAAATAGAAAGACTTTACACAGGTTTGCCAAGTAAACAATATTTTACTGAAAATTAGATAATGAATAGAGATGAGCGAACGTACTCGTCCGAGCTTGATGCTCGTTCGAGTATTAGGGTGTTCGAGATGCTCGTTACTCGAGACGAGCACCACGCGATGTTCGAGTTACTTTCACTTTCATCTCTGAGAAATTTGCGCGCTTTTCTGGCCAATAGAAAGACATAGAAGGCATTACAACTTCCTCCTGGCTTTTTCAAACAAATTTGGGAAAAATACTATCTTTGGGCTGCCTGTGACCGTCTTGAGTGTACTGCGTCTCTGCGCGGGGGGGGGGGGGGGGAGGGTAGTAGTCCTAATTAATACGCAGCTAAGTGTTACAGCAGGCTTGCGCAAAATTGTTTCCTAGCTCTGCGTTGCCCGTTACATCACCGCCATCATCCCGTCCAGAGGGAAACAGTCTGCAGTCATTTTACATAGTATAGGGCCAGTACTGGTGAGGCAGGGACAGTGGGAAAGGTGAAAGAGATATACTGTCTATATAGGCAGTGGGCTTTTTCAAACAAATTTGGGAAAAATACTATCTTTGGGCTGCCTGTGACTGTCTTGAGTGTACTGCACCTCTGCTGGGGGTAGTAGTCCTAATTATTACGCAGCTAAGTGTTACAGCAGGCTTGCGCAAAATTGTTTCCTGGCTCTGCGTTGCCCGTTACATCACCGCCGTCATCCCGTCCAGAGGGAAGCAGTCTGCAGTAATTTTACATAGTATAGGGCCAGTACTGGTGAGGCAGGGACAGTGGGAAAGGTGAAAGAGATATACTGTCTATATAGGCAGTGGGCTTTTTCAAACAAATTTGGGAAAAATACTATCTTTGGGCTGCCTGTGACCATCTTAAGTGTACTGCGTCTCTGCTGGGGGTAGTAGTCCTAATTATTACACAGCTAAGTGTTACAGCAGGCTTGCGCAAAATTGTTTCCTGGCTCTGCGTTGCCCGTTACATCATCGCCGTCATCTCATCCAGAGGGAAACAGTCTGCAGTAATTTTACATAGTATAGGGCCAGTACTGGTGAGGCAGGGACAGTGGGAAAGGTGAAAGAGATATACTGTCTATATAGGCAGTGGGCTTTTTCAAACAAATTTGGGAAAAATACTATCTTTGGGCTGCCTGTGACCGTCTTGAGTGTACTGCGTCTCTGCTGGGGGTAGTAGTCCTAATTATTACGCAGCTAAGTGTTATAGCAGGCTTGCGCAAAATTGTTTCCTGGCTCTGCGTTGCCCGTTACATCACCGCCGTCATCCTGTCCAGAGGGAAACAGTATACATATATACGCTGCCTACACTATCTGTCTGCTGTCTCAGCTCAGCCTTTAAAAAAATAGAAGCAAAATACTTAAGGCCTACTAGTGGCCTTTGGACACTTGACTGCTTCTGCGCTGTGAATTCCACTAGCTAAGTCATACGCACCTAAGTCTCACTACAGGCTTGCGCAAAATTCTTTCCTGGCTCTGCTGTGCATTCCGTAAGCGAAGTCAGCCTCCAACCACAGGCCAATAAGCAGCACATTTAATTACAGCGTTCTGTTTCTGCATTACTGGTAATACACCATGCTGAAGGGTAGGGATAGGCCTAGAGGACGTGGACGCGGGCGAGGACGCGGAGGCCCAAGTCAGGGTGTGGGCACAGGCCGAGCTTCTGATCCAGATGTATCGCAGCCGACTGCTGCGGGATTAGGAGAGAGGCACGTTTCTGGCGTCCCCAGATTAATCTCACAATTAATGGGTCCTCGCGGTAGACCTTTTTTAGAAAATGAGCAGTGTGAGCAGGTCCTGTCATGGATGGCAGAAAGTGCATCCAGCAATCTATCGACCACCTAGACTTCTACGCCGTCCACTGCTGCAACTCTGAATCCTCTGGCTGCTGCTCCTCCTTCCTCCCAGCCTCCTCACTCCATTACAATGACACATTCTGAGGAGCAGGCAGACTCCCAGGAACTGTTCTCGGGCCCCTGCCCAGAATGGGCAGCAGTGGTTCCTCTCCCACCGGAGGAGTTTGTCGTAACCGATGCCCAACCTTTGGAAAGTTCCCGGGGTCCGGGGGATGAGGCTGGGGACTTCCGGCAACTGTCTCAAGAGCTTTCAGTGGGTGAGGAGGACGACGACGATGAGACACAGTTGTCTATCACTCAGGTAGTAGTAATTACAGTAAGTCCAAGGGAGGAGCGCACAGAGGATTCGGAGGAAGAGCAGCAGGATGATGAGGTGACTGACCCCACCAGGTTTGCTACGCCTACTAAGGACAGGTCTTCAGAGGGGGAAGCAAGTGCAGCAGCAGGGCAGGTTGGAAGAGGCAGTGCGGTGGCCAGGGGTAGAGGCAGGGCCAGACCAAATAATCCACCAACTGTTTCCCAAAGCGCCCCCTCACGCCATGCCACCCTGCAGAGGCCGAGATGCTCAAAGGTGTGGCAGTTTTTCACTGAGAGTGCAGACGACCGACGTACTGTGGTGTGCAAGGTTTGTCGCGCCAAGATTAGCTGTGGAGCCACCACCACCAGCCTCACCACCACCAGCATGCGCAGACATATGATGGCCAAGCACCCCACAAGGTGGGATGAAGGCCGTTCACCGCCTCCGGTTTGCACCACTGCCTCTCCCCCTGTGCCCCAACCTGCCACTGAGATCCAGCTCCCCTCTCAGGACACAGGCACTAACGTCTCCCGGCCTGCACCCACACCCTCACCTCCGCTGTCCTCGGCCCCATCCAGCAATGCCTCTCAGCGCACCGTCTAGCCGTCGCTAGCGCAAGTGTTTGAGCACAAGCGCAAGTACGCAGCCACGCACCCGCATGCTCAAGCGCTAAAGGTGCACATAGCCAAATTGATCAGCCTGGAGATGCTGCCGTATAGGCTTGTGGAAACGGAGGCTTTCAAAAACATGATGGCGGCGGCGGCCCCGCGCTACTCGGTTCCCAGTCGCAACTACTTTTCCCGATGTGCCGTCCCAGCCCTGCACGACTACGTCTCCCGCAACATTGTACGCGCCCTCACCAACGCGGTTACTGCCAAGGTCCACTTAACAACGGACACGTGGACAAGCACAGGCGGGCAGGGCCACTATATCTCCCTGACGGCACATTGGGTGAATTTAGTGGAGGCTGGGACCGAGTCAGAGCCTAGGACTGCTCACGTCCTGCCCACCCCCAGAATTGCGGGCCTCAGCTCGGTGCTGGTATCTGCGGCGGTGTATGCTTCCTCCACTAAATCACCCTCCTCCTCCTCCTCCTACGCAACTTCTGTCTCGCAATCAAGATGTGTCAGCAGCACGTTGCCAGCAGTCGGTGTCGCGCGGCGTGGCAGCACAGCGGTGGCCAAGGGTCAGCAGGCCATGCTGAAACTACTCAACTTAGGAGAGAAGAGGCACACGGCCCACGAACTGCTGCAGGGCCTGACAGAGCAGACCGACCACTGGCTTGCGCCGCTGAGCCTCCAACCGGGCATGGTCATGTGTGACAACGGCCGTAACCTGGTGGCGGCTCTGCAGCTCGGCAGCCTCACGCACGTGCCATGCCTGGCCCATGTCTTTAATTTGGTGGTTCAGTGCTTTCTGAAAAGCTACCCACGCTTGTCAGACCTGCTCGGAAAGGTGCGCCGGCTCAGTGCACATTTCCGCAAGTCCAACACGGACGCTGCCACCCTGCGCACCCTGCAACATCGGTTTAATCTGCCAGTGCACCGACTGCTGACCGACGTGCCCACATGGTGGAACTCTACGCTCCACATGTTGGCCAGGCTCTATGAGCAGCGTAGAGCTATAGTGGAATACCAACTCCAACATGGGCGGAGTAGTGGGAGTCAGCCTCCTCAATTCTTTACAGAAGAGTGGGCCTGGTTGGCAGACATCTGCCAGGTCCTTGGAAACTTTGAGGAGTCTACCCAGATGGTGAGCGGCGATGCTGCAATCATTAGCGTCACCATTCCTCTGCTATGCCTCTTGAGAAGTTCCCTGCAAAGCATAAAGGTAGACGCTTTGCGCTCGGAAACGGAGGCGGGGGAAGACAGTATGTCGCTGGATAGTCAGAGCACCCTCATGTCTATATCTCAGCGCATTGAGGAGGAGGAGGAGGACGAGGGGGAGGAGCATGAGGAGGAGGGGGAAGAGACAGCTTGGCCCACTGCTGAGGGTACCCATGCTGCTTGCCTGTCATCCTTTCAGCGTGTATGGCCTGAGGAGGAGGAGGATACTGAAAGTGATCTTCCGAGTGAGGACAGCCATGTGTTGCGTACAGGTACCCTGGCACACATGGCTGACTTCATGTTAGGATGCCTTTCTCGTGACCCTCGCGTTACACGCATTCTGGCCACTATAGATTACTGGGTGTACACACTGCTCGACCCACGGTATAAGGAGAACCTTTCCACTCTCATACCCGAAGAGGTAAGGGGTTCGAGAGTGATGCTATACCACAGGACCCTGGCGGACAAACTGATGGTAAAATTCCCATCCGACAGCGCTAGTTGCAGAAGGCGCAGTTCCGACGGCCAGGTAGCAGGGGAGGTGCGGAGATCAGGCAGCATGTACAGCATAGGCAGGGGAACACTGTCCAAGGCCTTTGACAGCTTTATGGCTCCCCAGCAAGACTGTGTCACCGCTCCCCAGTCAAGGCTGAGTTGGCAGGAGCAGTGTAAAAGGATGGTGAGGGAGTGCATAGCCGATCGCAAGACCGTCTTCCGTGACGCCTCTGCCCCCTACAACTACTGGGTGTCGAAGCTGGACACGTGGCCTGAACTCGCGCTGTATGCCCTGGAGGTGCTTGCTTGTCCTGCGGCTAGCGTCTTGTCAGAGAGGGTGTTTAGTGCGGCTGGGGGAATCATCACAAATAAGCGTACCCGCCCGTCAACCGACAGTGCCGACAGGCTTACAATCATAAAGATGAACAAAGCCTGGATTTCCCCAGAGTTCTCTTCTCCACCAGCGGACAGCAGCGATACCTAAACAATACGTAGGCTGCACCCGCGGATGGAAGCATCGTTCTCTATCACCATACAAAACGGGGACCTTTTAGCTTCATCAATCTGTGTATTATATTCATCCTCCTCCTCCTGCTCCTCCTCCTGAAACCTCACGTAATCACGCCGAACGGGCAATTTTTCTTAGGCCCACAAGGCTCAGTCATATAACTTTTGTAAACCATGTTTATACGTTTCAATTCTCAATTCAATAAAGCGTTGAAACTTGCACCTGAACCAATTTTTATTTTAACTGGGCTGCCTACAGGCATAGTTACAAATTAAGCCACATTAACCAAAGCGATTAATGGGTTTCACCTGCCCTCTTGGTTGGGCATGGGCAATTTTTCTGAAGTACATTTGTACGGTTGGTACACCAATTTTTTTGGGCCCTCACCTACATTGTAATCCTAGTAATTTTTAGCCCACCTGCATTAAAGCTGACGTTACTTCAGCTGTGCTGGGCACTGCAATGGGATATATTTATGTACCGCCGGTGGGTTCCAGGGAGCCACCCATGCTGTCGGTCCACACGGAGTTGTAACTGCATGTGTACACTTCTAAAGAACCCCAGTCTGACTGGGGCATGCAGTGTGGGCCGAAGCCCACCTGCATTAAACTTGGCGTTACCTCAGCTGTGATGGGCACTGCAATGGGATATATTTATGTACTGCCGGTGGGTTCCAGGGAGCCACCCATGCTGTGGGTCCACAGGGACTTCACATTAGGGATTTGTACCTGCCAGTGTCTATGTATTAAAAACCCTGGTCAGACTGGGGCATGCAGTCTGGGCCGAAGACCACCTGCATTTAATCGGACATTACCTTAGCTGTGATGGGCATTGCAATGGGATATATTTATGTACCGCCGGTGGCTTCCTGGGACCCACCCATGCTGTCGGTCCACACGGAGTTGTAACTCAATGTGTCCACTTCTAAAGAACCCCAGTCTGACTGGGGCATGCAGTGTGGGCCGAAGCCCACCTGCATTAAACCTGACGTTACCTCAGCTGTGATGGGCACTGCAATGGGATATATTTATGTACCGCCGGTGGGTTCCAGGGAGCCACCCATGCTGTGGGTCCACAGGGACTTCACATTAGGGATTTGTACCTGCCAGTGTCTATGTATTAAAAACCCCAGTCAGACTGGGGCATGCAGTGTGGCCCGAAGACCACCTGCATTTAATTGGACGTTACCTCAGCTGTGATGGGCAATGCAATGGGATATATTTATGTACCGTTGGTAGCTTCCTGGGACACACCCATGCTGTCGGTCCACCCGGAGTTGTAACTCTATGTGTCCACTTCTAAAGAACCCCAGTCTGACTGGGGCATGCAGTGTGGGCCGAAGCCCACCTGCATTAAACCTGACGTTACCTCAGTTGTGCTGGGCACTGCAATGGGATACATTTATGTACAGTCGGTGGGTTCCAGGGAACCACCCATGCTGTGGGTGCACACGGAATTCCCATTGCGGAGTTGTACCTGCCTGTGACTATTTATAAAAAAACGCGGTCTGACTGGGGCATGCAGACACCTTGACAGAATAAATAGTGTGTGGCACATGGGTTCCCCATTGCTATGCCCACGTTTGCAGCTCCTGATGGAGGTGGCACAGGATTGGATTTCTCATTGCTTCTGTACAGCATTATGGGCTATCGCCTCGCCCCCTTTTAAAGAGGGTCGCTGCCTGGCCGTGCCAACCCTCTGCAGTGTGTGCCTGCGGTTCCTCCTCATGGCAGACACACTTATAAATAGACATGAGGGTGGTGTGGCAATGCAGCCAGCGTGTGGCATGAGGGCAGCTGAAGGCTGCGCAGGGACACTTTGGTGTGCGCTGTGGACACTGGGTCGTACGGGGGAGGGGGGGTTGGGCAGCATGTAACCCAGGAGAAGTGGCAGCGGAGTGTCATGCAGGCAGTGATTGTGCTTTGTTGGAGGTAGTGTGGTGCTTAGCTAAGGTATGCCTTGCTAATGAGGGTTTTTCAGAAGTAAAAATTGTTGGGAGGGGGGGGCCCACTCTTGCCGCTATTGTGGCTTAATAGTGGGACCTGGGAACTTGAGATGCAGCCCAACATGTAGCCCCTCGCCTGCCCTATCCGTTGCTGTGTCGTTCCCATCACTTTCTTGAATTGCCCAGATTTTCACAAATGAAAACCTTAGCGAGCATCTACGATATACAAAAATGCTCAAGTCGCCCATTGACTTCAATGGGGTTCGTTATTCGAAATGAACCCTCGAGCATCACGAAAATTTCGTCTCGAGTAACGAGCACCCGAGCATTTTGGTGCTCGCTCATCTCTAATAATGAAATTATTTGAGGAAAGATGTGAATTCAAACAGCTTTTAACCAAGTATATACTTTCTTATTAGATAAATAATGGCTTTTGCATGTTCGAACTGTGCTGTGTGTACGTACATTAAAAAGAGCAGTTCTTTGAAGTCCACATCAACAGGTATTGAATACCAAATGAGAGATTTTATGAACTGCCGCTCAATCAATGTAATATATTTAATTACATGCATTTGCCTTAAACAATACATCGGCAAAACCCGCCAACAACCTCGACGGCGGGTTTTAGCCCATATAGGTAATGTGAGCAGGAAAGAGACCACATCAGTCGCCACGCATGTCTGGGAACATCATGGGGGAGACCCCGAATGTCTAAAATTTCAAGGTATGGAGTTGGTTAAATCAGACGGGAGGAGAGGTGATATCGATTCAATGCTAGTACGCAAAGAGACTGGTTGGATTTACCGCTGTGATTCTTTCCAACCAGCAGGGCTCAACGAACAAATGTCCTTTAATTGCTTCCTTTAATAAAGGTACCGTACTGTTCTGACCCCGATTTGTAATTATATTATTTTATTCCTGATGAAAAAGACTTCTAATCGCCCCTCCAATTACTGTATCATACCGCCCAAGCATTACGGCTATTGACGCACTTTGGGTATAGGAATAAGAACAAATATACTCTCTGCTCTTTATTATAACAGAAGAAAAGTGAATATACTCTTTAAATGCTTACAACATAATTTCAATATGTACGCTAATGTATATTCCTACATTATTGCTATAGGGGTTATTAGTGAACCGTCTTCTTAATTTGAATCAAGTGCACTTGATTCTATAATCCTAATATTGGCACTATTTCCGTAGTGGGCAAGTTCCATCATTCAAGATGGCGACGGTTCAGCTCCGCCAGGTTGACGTGATGACGTCCCGGATGTGACGCTGCCGCACATGACGAGGATGACATCACTTCCCTCTATGCGGCGATTGGCTGAGAACGGCGTAATGGATGCCACTCTCCTGTCATTGACTGAGTCATAACATCCGCAGCATCGAGTGCTTCCGTCACGATCGGTAAGCCTGTTTGACTACCATTAAGTGCCCGTGACTTTAAAACTTCATGTCTTGGGCCACAATTGTCTCTAAAGCACTTGGTTTAGTAGCTGCATGCCATGCCGCCAGTGTTTACATCCGAGGTAAGCGCTAATAGGTCAACTTATCTTTGTCGACTCCCTCAAGGAGGAGCCTGGCACAGAATAAGAGGGGGGCTGATCCAGCCGTCACTTCATTCCCTAGCCTACCACTAAGGCTATGGGTCACGTCTCTCCTTTTTTATTTTTGGATCTGCATTATTAGGCAATAGGGAATCTCTGAACAGCACAGGCTCTCAGTGATACATTATCATTGGCCATTGTCATTGGGCTATTATCGCTGGGATACTCTCACCTTAAGAATACTGAGCTTTGATCTCAGTCTGACATAAGAGCTGCAGAATAATGCTATGATTTAGTTAGGCATCATCCGCCGACTCAAGTGAAAAAAATCAATCTCCCTATCTTGCCAACAGAAAAATTTGCGGGGTTTCACAATTGAGAGCCCCGCCAATAGTTTTGAGAGCGTGTACAACAATCAATGGATGATTGACTCCGTCTGCGTTAGCACTAAGACTGTATCATTTAAGTGTGGCTATGTGAATAACTTTATAGTCACAATCATTTTTCACAAACTAGCTCAAATTTTTCTCCTGAAGATCCACAAACACAATGTGGTGAAGCGCGTCGAGAGCAGTTTATCTGAGCTACTAAACGAGACTGCATTTATATCTTGAGAGCGGTTTATCTGAACTATTAGAGCAGTCTATCTGAGCCACTAAATGAGACTGCATCTATACTCCGAGAGCAGTTTATTTGAGTTACTAAATGAGACTGCATCTATATATTTTTTTTCTTTATATCCAGCCCTTAACTACCCCACTGCGGGCTGGAGGTTAAAGATTCCATGACAGTAGACTTCATAATAAACATCAGAGGCATAAATTGATAATTGAAGGATAATATAAACTACTTCTTGCCACTTACCATAGTGTGGAGCCTTGACATGGTTGTCTCCTTTAGGCCGCCTGCAGATGGGCGGAAATTCCGCAGTGGGATTTCCCGCGGGATTTCCGCCGCTGGAAGCCTGCATAGGGTTGCATTAACAAACGCAATCCTATGCAGACATCCGCGGTTTGACCGCGCGAAATCTCGTGCGGCAAACAAACCGAGGCATGCTTGAGCCCCGCACAGAAACGTCACTCACCCGCCACCGGCTCCGGTCTGCACATGCGCCGGCTGCCCGGCAGCCGGCACATGAAAGAGCCGGGGCGCAGGTGAGTACGCGTTGCTCTCTGCAGGCGCTCGGGTCGGGTCCCGTGGCGAGAATTCTCGCTGCCGGATCCGACCCGGCCGTCTGTGGGCGGCCTTAGACAACCATCAACCACTTAGGGTGGATTGTTATAAAGTTGGATTATCCACAAGATAGATCTGAGTATACACACCAACGTATAGCAACATATGAGCTATAAAAGATGTTTATTACCTGCTACAAGATCTCATTTGGACAATAAACGGCCAAATCAATGACCGGTCCTAATAACTAATTTTATGTTAATTGTTAGTGTCCGTACCATTTTTCTGGCATGAGGAAGTATCTATGACCATCTGGTCACGATACACCTCACGCTTTATTGTCATTTTCTTCACGTTACTGACTGTGCCCCATGTGTATTGGTTTTAGGAATAAATAAGAAATAAAGGTTATTTATTTTAGACAAAGTCTTTTCTGTGAAAGGGCTTAGCATCCACATGCAGGGCCCAAGTTTTCCTAGCAGAACATTGAATAGGGCGTTTAGTCTGCAAAGTCTTCCCTTCTTCATATAGTGCATCCTTGTGCCATCTCTTCTCCATGTAAGTGATGTACAAGCATCTGACCATGCAAAAGTATGATGTAAAAGAGAAAGTGATTTTTCAGATCAGGCCACCGTTTTCCTTTGCTCCATGGCTCAGTTCTGCTTGCATGTCCAATTTATGTGCTTTCGGCAATAGACGGGAGAACATGAGCCGCTCTTACTGTTCTGCAACTACACACCTTTATGTGCAGCAAACTGCTGTTATGCTATTTGATGCCTTTCTAACAAAGCTACCAATAAAGGGGTTCTCTAGTCAAATATTATTAATCGACTGGGGTCCACTGCTCAGGACCCTAGTTGATCAAGTATTCAAGCACCCGCTGTCAGCACCACAACACACAGGGGTACAAAGCAGAAGCAGATCTCTCTAACTCCTGTACAGTGTATTCATAATTGTAGGTGTAGCCCTCACTGATTTTCATGGGAGCGGCGCCTGTAATTATGAGCGTTGGCCACTACAGAAGGATTGGCGCTAACTGCTCCCGCTCTATAACCCTCTGTTGTGGTGCTGACAACAGGTGCCTGATCAGCTGGGGTCTTGAGCGGTGGACCTAGCTGTAAAATTATTGATGCCCTATAGTGAGGGTAAGTCAGAAATAGTATTTGCCCGGAAAACCCCTTTAACTTTTTCAGCACTTTGGCCCTATACCACAAAGAGCTACTAGCACAGATTAGGTTTTGATTCTTGTGTGCATCAGTGATCCTTGGGCACTAACGACCTTGTTGCCAGTTCATTGGTTGTTCTTCTTGGGTCACCTTCGGAAGGTGTTAACCACGGCATATTACACTCCACAAGGCCTGTTATTTTGGAGATGCTCTGACTCTGTCATCTTGCTATCAGAATTTGCCAAAGTCATTCAGATCCTTATGCTTGTTCATTTTTTATTTCTAGTGCAGTAACTTCAAGAACTGAGAAATCCTGCCCGATATCGCGTTTTTCATGCAAAAATGCCTTTCATCACTTCAGTGAAATTGCGATTTCAATGGAAAACATCACATCGCACTCACGTGCACCTCGCACGGCATGCAATGTGTTTAACAGTTCCATTGAAAACAATGGGCCTTACATTGCGAGGGACGTGAAAATATAGAACAAACAGTGATTTTTAACCTCACAGCATCACTGTGAGGGAATAATTCCCTCGTGTATGACTCCATTCAAACGAATGGAATTCATATTTGTGCGAGTTTTGGGCGTCTCGTAATGTACAAAACTTAAGTGAGATTCGCACTCGTGTGAATGTAGTCTAAGGCAAGGAAAAAAATTGCTGCATGTCCTACTTTTTATGCGCAAAATACAGAAATTATAATGAACCCATTACAATCAATGGGTTTTATTTTCTGTGTATTGTGCATGCGAATACGTCTGTGTGAAGCTGGCTATAAACTGCAAAAATCTATATTTTACTATGAAAAAATATGATCTGCGTCTCTAAATCTCTTTTTAAAGCTCAAGATCACTGAGCTCTGCCAAGCTGCCATAAAATATGCTACATCCCTCACGAAGAAACGGATTAGAAGTAAGTACCTAATATTTGTTGGGATATGCGTACTGGACCTTGTACTCTATCCTATTCTGAGAGCTTTCATTGCCTGTCAAGTTTAGCATTCACTTAAGAATGACGATTGATGTGCAACTAAGGAAGTGACAAGTTTATTGCTAAGTGGATATTTTATCTGGATTACATAACATACTGAAGATTCGTCTGCTTGTAACACCTTCCTGTAAAATAGTTACACAACTAGTTAACAAGGTTGTCAGGAACTGTTTGGATTTCTTTTCTATTGATGACTTGCCATAGGTCCCTTAGCAGACACAGATAGTCAGCAGCACTTAAATGCAAAATAACCACTAAGGTGAAGAGGTCTGCCATAGGTCCTTGTGACATTATCTGTTGGAAATATGCCAAATGCTCCTTCGCTCGTTGGTGTGCAGATGCCCAAATCTCCTCCATCTGTAAGTGTGCGGATGTCTGAATCCTCCTTTTTCTGTAGGTGTGTGGATGCCCGAATCCTCCTCTCTTTGTAGGTGTGTGGACGCCTGAATCTCCCTCTGTCTGTAGGTGAGTGGACGCCTCAATTCCCCTTCATCCCTAGGTGTATGGATGCCCGAATTCCCCTATGTCTGTACATGTGCGGATGTCCGACTTCCCCTCTATCTCTAGGTGTGCAGATGCCCGAAGCCCCATCCATCCATAGGTGTTCAGTTCCCAAAATCCCCCTCCATCCTTAGTTGTGCAGATGCCTGAATCCCTCTCCATACGTAGGTGTGCAGATGCCCGAATTCCACTCCATCTGTAGGTGTGTGGATGCCCAAATTCCCCTCTGTCTGTAGGTGTGTAAATGCTCGAATCCACATACGGACATAGTTGTGCAGATGCCTGATTCCCTCTCCATCTGTAGGTGTGCAGATGTCCCAATCCCCCTCAGTCCATAGGTGTGCAGATCCCTTGATCCCCCTCCGTCTGTACGTATGCGGATGTACCAATGCCCCTCCATCTGTAAGTAGTGCATGGACGCCCGAATCCCCCTCTGTCCGTAGGTGTGGACGCCTGAATCCATGTCTTGTTTGGAGTGTGGGGTGAGCATGCAACATCTATGTGTTGAGTACCTATTGGGTTTATCTTGCATCTGTCGAGTTTTGTCCTCTTTCCTACTTTCCATTTAGGGACAAACTGAACCCTTTTCTTAGTTCATTCACGCAGGCAAGGTGGATAAGTCCTGCACGAACATAACTGCTAGCTCATGGAGGGGTACCTATGAAGGGAACCTCTCCTCTACAAAAAAAATCTATATAGGCAGGGATTGCATTTATGAGACAACTAGCTGATATACCCGGCTTCGCCCGAGTTAATTTGGTACTGGTGTTTATCTGGTGTTCACACGGAAAATCTTATGAAGTCGTGGTTACTTTAGAGATACCAAGGAAAAAAATATGTTCACCATTTTGCATGGTTCTTTGCGTTGCCCAGGAAACACCACGTGGAGGTAACCATGCATCATTTCTGTTATATAAAATGAAATCAGGAAGTGAGAGAATTAATTACGTACGTAAAATTTGGACGCTAGTTCTTTTGCGCTAGAATTGAATGATCGAGTTGGGACCCATTAACTTTTCCTATTTATGACATAATCAATGCTCGTGCCAAATTTCAAGTTTCTATGACATTGGGAAGTGAGAGAATTAGATTCCGTACGTAAAATTTGGACGCTAATTCTTCTGCGCATAGAATTTAATAATCGAGTTGGGACCTATTAACTTTTCCTATTTATGACATAATCAATGCGCGTGCCAAATTTCATGTTTCTATGACCTCAGTAAGTGAGAGAATTAGATTCCGTACGTAAAATTTGGACGCTAGTTCTTTTGCGCAATAATTGAATAATCGAGTTGGGACCCATTAGCTTTTCCTATTTTGGACATAATTTATGCTTGTGCCAAATTTCATGTTTCTATGACATCGGAAAGTTGGAGAATTAGTGGCGAGTCAGTGAGTCAGTCAGTGAGTCAGTGAGTCAGTAAGTCAGTGAGTCAGTGAGGGCTTTCTTCTTTATATATATATATATATATATATATATATATATATATATATATATATATATATATATGTTGTTCTTTAGAATGACAATCTCGCCATCATGCAATAAAATGAACAATATTCTGTGAACGCTCTGCTTCTACATTTGTATAAACCTTGATACTATAACAAAAATGAGGGGTCAACATTGTAAAATTTGCCTTTACTCATGAATATAAAGATTTAAGATGTTTGCTGTTTTCATGTGGCTTCATTTATTAGTACAGACTTCTGGGAGAAGAACTATTTGTTAATTGCCAAAATTTCTAGACAGAAAGTGGCCTATTTGCGCAGAAGAATCTAACTGAGGTAATTAACGGTGCTTGAAATATTATACTGCCATCCATTTAATGAGTTCTGTCCATTTACCGATGTAATTGAGGTGCAGAATTCTCTCTAGAATGCACGAATTGAAGCTCTGTATATTATTTGAGACAGTAGATTCTATTAATGATATGAACCTGTCCCCTTTCTATTTTTAGCTCATTGTATTCTTCTTTCATAATTTCCACAGTAGTATTTCCAGTATTTACTAGTAATATGCTTCACTTGCCACTCTTTTTATTACATTTAAAATTGCACTGGCCTACCAAAAAGACAAGGAATCCCCAGACAAGATAGCCAAAGTCCCGCAGGAGTGGGGATCTGCCTACCAGGCATCTTGAGGATGAAAGACTCACACTAAAAATGGTCTTACTGATTGCCCATGTAGTGCCAACATTTCTACGGTGCGGTACAAACATTGTCATTACTTACAACAAAGACTATAGCGTGGGAGGAAATTGAAGTACCTGAATACATGTACATCATTGACAGCTGCTACGTAAAGTGGATCTGAGACTAGAAATAAAAATGTACTTGTTTTCCGGAACCAGTATGATATCTGTCCGTGGACTGTGTCTAGTATTACAGATCATTCCCATTCAAGTCATTCTAACAAACTTTTTCTATTCACCATTGTTTATTGAAGTTACGCTGTCATTCTGTTTTCTGGGCATTTACTATTTATAACCTATCCTCGGGATAGGTAATCAATAGTTGATCGGCATAGATCCCCACTGATCAGTTAAAGGGGTTGTCTCGCGGCAAACATCAAAAATTTATATTAGCCCATTCCCCCTGTCACCCCCCTGGCATAAAAAAGCATTTTAAAGCGGTTTTTATACCGCTTGCTGCTCACCGATGTGATGAAAGATGAACTTATAAAATTCTTCTCCAAAGATGGCCGCCGGTCCTTTCCCAGGGATGCACTGCGGTTTTCTCCCATGGTGCACCGCGGGTCTTCTCCCATGGTGCACCATGGGCTCTGTGCGTTCCATTGCCGATTCCATCCTCCTGATTGGCTGGAATCGGCGCATGTGACAGGGCGAAGCTACGCGATGACACGTAGAAGGGGGCGGAGCCAAAACGCCGCTCGTGCCCGGACGGAGCAGAAGGAGAAGACCCTTCTGCGCAAGCGCATCTAAAAAAGCAAGAAGACCCCGAAATTAGACGGAGCCATGGAGACGGGGATGCCAGCAACGGAGCAGGTAAGTGAATAACTTCTGTATGGCTCATATTTAATGCACGATGTATATTACAAAGTGCATTAATATGGCCATACAGAAGTGTATACCCCCACTTGCTTTTGTGAGACAACCCCTTTAATCCTCTGGCTGATGTCAGTGCAGTCATGCTAGAAGTCTGCATTGCTGATCAGAGCTATTGAAATCAATCGGAGTGATGCCTATCATTACACGTCAAGCTCCTCA
Organism: Eleutherodactylus coqui; assembly: GCF_035609145.1. Classification (NCBI taxonomy): domain Eukaryota; kingdom Metazoa; phylum Chordata; class Amphibia; order Anura; family Eleutherodactylidae; genus Eleutherodactylus; species Eleutherodactylus coqui. Next base: position 202,704,580 of record NC_089840.1, on the reverse strand, counting down.
CTGCAGTCAGAGCTGGAAGTGTAATAGAAGGCATTGCTGTTATTGATTTTAACAGGAGTGAAGCTTTTCTATCTCTGACCATTGATGCAGATGGCCGGCTCTGCTGCATTGACAGCTGCTGTTGGATTAGCTGATTGATGGGGAACCAGAGTGGTGGACTCCCAATAATCAACTATTGATGACCAATACTATGGATAGGTCTTCAATAATAAATGCCTGGAGCACCACTTTAGCTCCTTAAGAACAAAGTACCACAAATTTATGGCATTTGGTCCAAAGTTTTAATCCCAGCCAACGGTAAAAATATGGTGTGGGATTAAAGCTCCTGCAATGTAGCAGGAGCAAGTTGGGTCTTCGGCTGTTATTCATATCCGAGGATCCGGAGAAGAAGGCAGAAGCAGTTTTTAATGGCTTCTTTCTTGCTGGCTATATAGCGCTCAATCAGCGCAATGTAGTGAATAGAAAAAGCTGAAGTGTCACTTTCCGTATTCGACACGGCAATCTGACTACCAGGTGCCCCTTGCTACAGCAGAGCTACAGGATCCTAGCAGATCCAGGTCAACTCTGTTAGTGACTATTGTCCCTGCAGGGGGATGTTTTCTCCTGTGACTGGGGCTCCTATTAATGCTGCTTCTATGGATGCCCCAGCTACAGTGGAAAGGTGTGAAATAATAAAAAAGACAATGTTAATGACCCCAGAGATCTTGTATGTCGTTATGGGGAATACATGTCCATCTATTCTTGATGTAGACCCAAGTTGTGGTAGACATGATGATTAGTCAGCGTAAAATGTCTATTGATCTGTAAGGAACTGGAAGTATTACGCAGCTGTAGTGATTTGACTCTATAGAGGCTAATGACTGCATAATTTCATTATGGTAGTTGCTGGACAATGGCATGGTAAAAGATGTGTGTTTTGTGACTTCAGCCTAATGTGGAACTCTGCTGCATAAGGAAAGAGTTAAATCGCAGTGCTATATGTATTGCTTGTGTTCATCTTGGATGTTTCCCCAGCCCTGCCCCCCACACAGAAACTTCTTAAATAACACTGAAACTTCTCCAACAAAGGAATTCCTTCAGTTCGACTGCATGTTGATAGAACAAAGACTTGCTTATACACTGGACTTGAGAGAAGGTGGGCAGGGAGGAGGGGGGATTCTATATGATCCAGCGAATAAGAATCTTATATGTTACTGATGTAAACTGTTGCACGCCCATAAAGGGCAGGTATCATGTGTTTCAATAAAAACCTGAGGCTCTTGTAACTCGAGAGAGAGCTGGTTAGGATTCAAGGCTGATGACTTGTGTCTGACTGCTTCATTATGTGTGCACACTATACAATTTGGAAGCTACAGAATACCCTGAAACCTGCTGGAGGAAAATATTATCCAGCACAAAGTATTATCTGTGAATACACGAATGAAAAATCTATCCGATCTGTGATAGATCCAACTTTGTATGTACATGAATGCTTCTGTTTGTGCATGGTAAATTTTGGACCTTCGAGTTACTAATTGCGGCTATAGAAGCACTCCAGATGCTCTATAAACAGCATTTATCTGATTCATCTGCAGTGTCCGAGAAGCGGGCCCTAGCTTTAGGACATAGCCGGGGTGAGCTGCAGGCCTTGTCATGGTGGCACTACTGTCTCATACCCAGAGAGTAGCTAGAGACACATCCAAGGCACCTGAGGGGAATGCCTGAGAATGGGGAAACTTGCAGGATAACCCATAGAATAGATTACCTCTTAGTCCTTGTGTCACGGGTGATGGCACCATTCCTTTCTCTGGTGTGAAGCTAGATCATGAAATGATAGTCCACATGCACAGAATATAGTTGAAAACAATGCAGGGAATGGTCAGCAATGTTGCTTTACTTGTACACTCCAACAATAACAGTTCAGCGGTACATATGCCAGTATACAGCACAGGTGCAAGTAAAACAGGTAGTGAGAAAGGGAGGCAGAACACAGGATGAATATTGGGCCCATAGCCCTAGTTATCTGTGCAGCTCTGCTCCTAGAAATGACACACTTCTTTTCCCTCCGAACTCTCAACCTGCCAACACTCACTTGCCCAAGTGTCTCTCAGTGCTGTAAGGTGATTTCCTCCTCTCTCACACACTTTAGGCTGCGACCTCCTGAGGGTAGTAGTCCTCAAACAGCCATACAGCCATCCTCTCAGCATTCTCCATTCTGGTCCTTGGTAAGGCAAGGCACGGTTTCTCCTAAAATGTAGTAGGCTCACTCATGCTCTCCTCTGCAGAACTCCAGGCAGACTCTTCTAGACTTGCTATCAGACTGACTTGCACTCATCAACTCACTAGACTCTACTGTCTAGACTAGACTCACACACTCAGCAAACATTAATATGAAGCATGGTCAGGTGACCACAGACTTACAACACAAAAGGATACATTGCTAGACAGAGACAGCTCACTTGCAGACATTAAAGGGGTTGTCCCACAAAAGCAAGTGGGATTATACACTTCTGTATGGCCATTTTAATGCACTTTGTAATATACATCGTGCATTAAATATGAGCCATACAGAAGTTATTCACTTACCCACTCCGTTGCTGGAGTTCCCGTCTCCATGGATCCGTCTAATTTCGCTGTCTTCTTGCTTCTTTAGACGCGCTTGCGCAGTCCGGTCTTCTGCTGTGTGCCCGCGCCGGAGAGCTGGTTTGCGCGTCGTCATCGTAGCTTCGCCCCGTCACGTGGTGCCGATCAGCCAATTAGGTGGCTGTATCGGCAGTGGAACGCAAGGAAGGAGAAGACATTCCATGGTGCACCATGGGAGAAGACCCGCGGTGCACCATGGGAGAAAACCGCGGTGCATCATTGGGAAAGGACCGGCGGCCATCTTTAAAAGAAGAAAAGAAGACGCTGCGCGAACGGGGATGCAGGTAAGTGATTTTTTTTTTAAATAACTAATGGAATTGATTTTAACGGGGCAGAATGCGGGGATAAGTTAAAAAAAAAAATTTGGATATCGCCGCGGGACAACCCCTTTAACCATTTCAGTGCTGCAGTGGTGCAACACCCACACTTCATGCACACAGAAGTTGCAGACAATACAAAAGCACAAGACAAACATCAAAGACATTCTGAAGTGGCCTATAAGTCTGGACATATCCCCTAATTTTATTAGGAATATCTCTCCTATAATCATACACAATGCTAAGCAGCATATAATAATAATAATCTTTACTTATATAGCGCCAACATATTCCGCAGCACTTACAATACAGGGCAAATAACACAAGACAACGGTTACATGAAGTAATCAATTGATGGAAACAGTAGGGGTGAGGTTTCTGCTCCGACGAGCTTACATACTACAGATAATGGGGTGATACAGAAGGTAAAAGGGGCTGAAGATGTGCACGGTTTGGCGAGGTGGAGAGTGAGGGATGCTATACACACAGACAATGGTCAGGCCGTATAGTGGTGGAATCGGGATGACTGCAAGTGCCGGCTGATTTGGCTAGCAGGGATTGCAGTCTGTGGGACAGTGAGCATGTTATCAGTTTTAGAGAGGTTCAGTTTTAGCTTGAGATAGGACATAGTGTTAGAGACAGCAGACAGAGAGTTAGTGGCGTTCTGAAGGAATGTTGCTAAGAGATAGCTTATAAGGCAAGAGTAAACCAGGCGTTCTAGTAGTTTGGAAATGAAGGGGAGGTTTGAGATGGGCCGATAGTTGGCAGCATCAGTCAAGTCAAGAGTCGGTTTCTTTAGCAGCGGAGATATGATATCGTGTTTGAATGAGGAGGGGGAAATGCCAGAGGTCAGAGAAAAATTAAATATAGTGGTGAGGTGGGAGATGACCAACAGGGAGAGGGACCTGAGGAGGTGTGAGGGAAGAAGGTCACTAGCGCAGGTAGTGGGGTGAGCGGAGGAGAGCAGTCTGGAGACTTCTTCCTCTGTCGTTGGTCTAAGTACAGAGAGTGAACAGGAGCTAGATGCAGATGTGACTAGGCTTGGGGCTAGTCTGGGATTGGGAGGTTATTTCCTGCCAGATGTCATCAGTTTTTTTTTTTTTAAGAAAGCAGCCAGCTCTTCAGCACTGACTTCCGTCACGGGAGGCAGCAGTTTTGGGCTGAGAAGGCAGTGGAAAGTGTCAAAGAGCCTTTTGGGTTATGGGATAGTGAGGAGATGAGAAAGGTGAAGTAGACTTGTTTGGCATGGTGGAGGGCAAAGTTGTATGTTCTGAGCATGAGTTTAAAGTGGAGAAAGTCTGCGGGCTTCTGAGACTTTCTCCACAGCTGTTCAGCACACCTAAAGCACTGCCGGATGAATCGCGTTTCAGGCGTGAGCCAGGGTTGCCACAGTCTATATTGGATGGCTTGGGTTACGGGGGGGGGGGGGGGGGGGGGCGACGCTTCATCCAATGCATGTTTGAGAGTGGTGTTGTAATGTGCGGCAGCCAGGTTGGGGCAAGAGAGGAGAGAGATAGGGGATAGAGAAGACTGTAGAGAATCGGCAAAATTTTTGGTGTGAACGGCCTGAAGGTTCCTGTACATATGGGAGGTATGAGGGTCTGGAGAAATGTTAGGGAGATTGACAGAGAAAGAGAGGAGGTTATGGTCCCAGAGTAGGAGAGGGGAGTTAGTGAAGTTGAAAGCAGAGCAGAGATGGAAGAAGACCAGATCCAGAGTATTGCCATCCCTGTGAGTGGGAGAAGCTGTGAGTTGTGAGAGACCAAGGGAGGAGGTGAGCGAAAGAAGCTGAGAGGCAGATGGGGAGATGAGATTATTAATATAACCATATATAACCATCTATATCAGTGTCCCGTTCACTATGACTATATATAACCACTTGGATGAAGTCTCATCAATATCAGAAACCTTAGTGTTTTGGTTGCTAGGACAGCAGAGTAATCTACGTCCACTATAAAAGCACTCTAGATACTCTATAAACAGCATTCTGATTCATCTCCTAATTTTATTAGGAATATATCTCCTATAATCATACACAATGCTAGGCAGCGTATAACCATCTACATCAGCGTCATGGTCGCTATGACTATATATAACCACTTGGATGAGGTCTCATCAATTTTAGAAACCTTAGTATTTTGGTTGCTAGAACAGCAAGGTAATCCACGTCCACTTTTGCTGTCCTAGAAGTGTGAGAATAGCATGGTGTCAGCACGCTGAGTGCACTCATGTGATCAATGACGCTATTGGGGGGGCGTTCCCCTCCTTCAATGAACATCACTGTAGTGGTCATGTGGCACTCTTGTGTCCACAAAGTTACAAAGAGTGGCAGCATCAACGGTGTTAAAATAAAAGAAAAAAGTCTTTATTGCTCCATGTTAAAAAGCAGGCAACATTTCGACTACTAAAGTCTTCATCAAGCCTGATCTCAGATCAAAACCATGATCTTAAATAGTTCACATAAAATACATCACATCCAATCAAAACAACACAAACATAGAAACACCCCTCGATAATCACTTACAATACCCCTCACCTGATGATTGAGGCGGCTACACGTGCAGTCCATGTCACCATCCCATGCCGACTCCATGTCCTTCAAGGTACCACTCGGAGTCTCTATTTGGCTACTGTGCATGTGCCAATTATGTCAGCTCTCCCGCGGTTAAAGAATAACAGAGACATCAGTCATATAGGTCTAGTGCCCACGGCCGTGACGAGCTCCGCAAGCGGAATTCCGCAGCGGAGTCAGTCACGGCATTCCCCCAGAGACCCCATACTCACCTCCGGATCCGCTGCCCCATGTCCGCAGTACAGCGCATGATGCGCCGGCAGCATCACATGACACGCCCGCAGCGTCACATGCGCGCACTCAAAACCGCCTAACAATATAACAATATATATATATATATATATATATATATATATATATATATATATATAAATATATATATATATATATATATATATATATATATATATATATATATATATATATATATATATATATATATAGGACAACATCACACAAGCCATTTTAACACCATTGATGCTGCCGGTCCATGGTCCCTAGATTGTGGCTTTGCATTACTCGGGATAATACCTCTGCTGGAAGACGCAGAGTGCTGCGACTGAGTGCTGCTGGACTTAGTGGAATATTTAACTGTGGCACGCTTGTGTGTCACATGACCTATGACATCACTGATGGGCGTTTCTATCATATAGATAATCCCCTGGCGATCACTACTTGGTTTTTCACACCTTCTTTGCTAATAGGAGGAAACTGTTCCGCCTATTTTACAGGAGGGATTATTGGTGGATAGCGCCGCTCCCCCCAGTGTTGGAGGGGGAGCTATGAGTACATATACCCTAGCAACTCTTAGTCTGGTTGCACATGCAGCCAACAGCCAACCAACATGGTTGTTTGGCATTTATCTCTGCTGCTGTCAGCCTGTCACTAGGGCTGTATGGTGAAAGGGAGTTAGCCTTCAGTGCAAGCTGATGGTCTTTTGCAGATGGTTGCTGTATAGGTCCATTCTTTGCTATCAGCCATACTCTTTTTTGATATCATACAAGCTCATTTTGTGTATTGATATCATCTATTTGAGTACAAATTCCAAGGTGGACCCCATGTGAACCTCCAGGTGGGGTCTGACTGTTGTACTTACCTGATGGTTTCCAGTACATAGGCTGATCCCCTTGGAAAGTAGCACACAATGAACTGAACCTCAATAGATCAGCTCTGAATTGTTTTGTATCTTTTACTGTTTACCGTATCTACTAGGTTACGGGTTATTTAAACGACTCCTGATGACGTGTCACTACATCAACACAGAAACACGCTGAGTCTTTATTAATGTTCGAGTCCTTGTTAGAACATCTGAGTTCGGAACACAATATTTTCTGTTTCCTCTGGGTCTAGAGCCAAAAGTAGAGTATTTAGGCTCTGGACACATAACCTCTTTTTGTTATTTCGACAGAAATAGGCTCAACTATATGTTGATCACTGTGATTTTTCACTACAGCTAAATTTGATATGATATGGGGTAGATAGCAATTCATCATATCTTAGTCTCTATTGTCATAACAGCTGGCTCATATTGTGAGACACTGCACACCCGTGAAGCCTCACATCCCAATTATTAATGCATCATTTAGTTCTGAGTGCTTAAATTTTAATATTATTAATAAAAGTTATATTTTAGGGGAAAATATTTTCTCCTTTTGTTTTGCTCCAACTTTGAGACTCTGTCTAATAATCGTTATTGGACCTTCAGGCCTTCTCTGATTTATGGGGAACATAGATGTAAAAAAAAAGCAAAAACAAAAACAAGTTAAAAAGAATTACAAATTAAGGTAAAAATAAATATATTTTATATCTTTATTTATATTATATATATATAATTATCCACCGTCGATGCCAACCTAAACCATCAACATATGTACCTCAAACTATTCAAATTATATATCAAAATGTCCGAAATGAGGAACCCATTCCTGTCTTTTATTTTAGTGTAAATATATACTCCTTGTAAAGATAAATAATAGAGATGAGCGAACGTGTTCGGCTCCGCCCCTTTTCGCCCGAGCACCGAACTTTGCGAGCAATTCCGTGCTCGGGCGAAAAAAGTTCGGGGGTCGCCGTGGCAGCGCGGGGGGGTGCGGCGGGGAGTGGGGGGAGAGGGAGAGAGAGAGGGCTCCCCCCTGTTCCCCGCTGCTGCCGCCCGCGCCGCCGCGCCTCTCCCCGCCCCCCGGCGCCGGCCGAATCTTTACGCGCGGACACTGAAGTCCTCGGTAAAGCCGGTGTCTGGGTGCGTAAGTGTTCGTTAAGAACACGTTCGCTCATCTCTAATAAATAACCATAAATTTAAAAAAAATTATATATTTTTTTACTTTTTACCCCTAATAAAACAAAAAAATTTGTCTGGCCTTTTGGACCAAAACACCCTGGTTATTTAGGGGTTAACTTGCATTTAATATGTTCTCTAATAAAAATATTCTAGGGGGTTAGTGACCCACTTTCCCCTATCCTGACTAAAAGGGATGCCCTACATAATAATTGAGCGTCCTGCTCACCCTACTGGTTGACCAAGATCACATCACAGCCTCCTCTTCCATTCTGGACTGCTCACATCGTATAGACATCTAAATCAGCCCAAACATTCCTTAGTACGTTTCCTCACCACGCACATTACTTTACAACCACGGTTTATCTGTCGCCTAATTTCTGCCAGATAAAATGAATTGCTCCCCATTATGAAATGTTCAGCATGGGGTAATATATCAGTTCTGTATGAATGAACAAGAACAATAATCTGGCTTGTGTACTGACACAATTCAAGCAAGGAAGATGGGAGATAAGAGAAGCTGCAGGATAAATCCTAAATAAAGAAGCATCTATAAAGAAAAATTATTTTCAGTAAATGTATGACAAAGTTCGCTATGTAAAGGAGAAGGGCTGAATGCAACCTGTAATTGGGGCCGAGTGAATGGTAGGCAACGAGAGGAAAAAGATAAAAGGATTACTAAAAAGGCTGCAGATGATAATAAATGATGAGCGTAGGTGAATTAAATTGAACTAGAAACTTGGACAGGTAACAAAAGGCTTACAAAGTGGGGGCACCGAGGACAATGGGAACATGAAAAAGACCTCAAAATCAAATGGAAAAAATTTAATAGGTCAAATTCTATATAACTTAGAAGACAAGAGTAGCTTCACTTTTCTCTTCCAGGAGATAAGAGTCTCAGCCTTATCTGGCTATTTTCAATAAGTGTTGACCGTTAAGTGTATTACAAGCCTGAACTTGATTTATTTGACACAATTTAGAGGTATTTCACTTTTCCCTGAATGTTGATACAAGTGATAGGAGTTTGTCTGAAGAGTTAGAGATTTCGCATCTATCTTACAGCAAATAGAAAAAGTTTATTTTTCCAGCTTACTTCTTCTTTATTAACCTTTTGGTAACATTCTGTGACCGAGCTTAAGTAAAAAGTGAAGAAGTTAGGCAGCTTAGCATCATATGCATGGCAAATCATTTGGAAAGTTCTTCACCGAACAGACTAGTATATACTATCTTACCAAAAGTAATTGGACATCTGAGCAAGAATCACAAGTAGAACTTATTTACATATGTTAATATGTACATATGTTACTCCCTGTGGCATGATACTACTAATATTAACCCTTTGCAATGCAATTTTGGATTCAGGGGTTCCTGGGGGGCTTTCTCTTTCTGCTATTATACAATGGTACCATCAGCTGGCTGGAGCCAGTACTGTGGTATGGGACATGCTGGGGAGGCCCCCGACAACAGAGCGGCCAGTAATCTACAGTGGGAATACCCTGCCAGATGTCTTCCGACATCAGAGGTGTACAGGCTTTAATCAGAATGTCTTCAGACATCAGACAGTGGATTGGAAAGGGTTAATGTCTAATACACTTCAGCTGGTATTTTCCATCAATTCATCCTGCAAATCTCTGACTGGTTCTTTCAAAGAAGATTGACATTGTTTATATTTCCTGGCCTGATGTGGGGACTCTATACAATCCAGTCTAATATCCTCAAACCAGTGTAAACCAATTTTGGATTTGTTACAAGGCCTGTTGCCTTGTATAAAGTATTGACATATTGTTGGCAGTCCATTATTGTCTAGAATGTCACAGTACATCTCCCTGTTCATGGTTCTTGCCACTATGGCTGACATCCCCAGACCATAATGGAACCTCCATCGCACTTAACTGTTGGCACAACACACTCAGGCCAAAGGTGTTCCCCAGGCCTACACTGCACCCAGGTTCAGCCATTAGGGCATCCCCCCAATCAAAAGTGTTATGTTCCACATTCAATGCAACAAAATGGAACATACATTAAACAAAGGAATGTATAGAGTATGCTGCATGTATGCATGACAACCAACTATAGTCTATGGAGGTTTTCATGTTTGCTGGGGGACTCAATGACTGGATATATGTTCATTTAACATTGGATCAGTGCTTTAATTATCAGTTTATTGTCAAAAAATGTTAGATTTCAGTAAAACCTGACTATTTAGGATTATTTGAGACTGGAGCTAATAAAAAAGGCCCTTAATGTTTCAAAACTGTCTAACAGAAAACCTAGAATAGATGAAGACAAAGGAATGAAGGATGGCGCAAACCCAAGGAGAGCCAAAGTCTGGGTCTCAGGCATGAGCCCATGACCAAGACTTTAGGGAGGGGCATTGATGACAAATGGTGGACGTGCTGCCAACCAGGTAAATCCACCAAATGGTGGGAGGACTGAATATGCGAATTGAAAGAACAGGTGCGCTGGTGCAGCTCTCCAGTAAGAAAAATCGCGAGGCATTGAGATAAATTTATTCCATTGACTAACACTTTTTATTGGAGAGCACCTGTTCTTTAGGCTAACAGAAAACCTGGACTTGTTGCCGTTAACAAACATTCACAATGCAGCTTTATCCAGAGCAATTCAAGAAATGAAAGATGAGGCACATTCTTATGTATTAGAATATTGCACTTTTTGAAATTCCCATATTTTCTAGCAAACCTATACCTAATTTAGACCCATAGCTAGTAGGCCATGTTTGGCAAAGTTTATCTGCAAAAACTATATTGTTACCAACAATCATTTGAAAATTATGCTAATTTATGGTAAAACTGCTTGCGGGCAGCATATTTGGCCAAGTTCAGGCTCCACCTTGCTGGACAGGGGCTACACTTTATGTCTCTTGTGTATTCTGTCCACCAAGGGCACCTTATTGTAATATAATGGGCAACCTATGGTCTCTTGTTTGGCTCTCTGGGTACCTGAAATGAATTTGAATCCCATATCACCACTTACTTGAAGTAAAAATTATTCACTAAGTGTCAGCAAGCAGATGTGGATCCGCATTACCTTTTATTGATTTGATTTAGGCCTCCTGCAGACGGCCGGGTCAGATCCAAAAATTCTCCCAGCGGGATGCGAGCCATGCCCCTCCAGAGACCACTGTGACTCACCTCCTCCCGCCATCTGCCGGCCAGCCGGCACATGCGCAGAGTGGAGCCGGCACGTCGCCAGTGACTTTTCTGTGCGGGCCTCTGAGAGGCTCGCACAGAGGTAGGACATGCCGCAATTTGTTTACCGTGCGAGATTTCACATGGTCAAATTGTGTCTGTCTGCATAGGATTGCATTATGTAATGCAATCCTAGAGCAGCGGGCAGGGGCGGAAATTCTGCGTGAAATCCCAGCACGGAATTTCCGCCCGTGTGCATTTACCCTTAGGGCTAGATCTCAAGGCAGCACTTGGGGAAACTCAGTATTTACACTTTACCCCTCCAAGCCGGATCTAGTCTTGCTGCTGAGACTCCAGGCTCTTATCGCGGCTGGTGCTCCACTAGATCGAGGCATAGTGCAAGAGGGTATTACAGAGACATAACTATAAGGGAAGCCAAAGCAGACAGCATAAAGTTCAGTCCAAGAGTTAGGCAACAGGTCAGAGCTGGCTTCACAGGTTCAGGTACAATAGATGGTCCAGGTCAGGGCAGGCAGCACGAAGGAGCACACTAAACACACCTAAGCTATCTTACACAACTGAAAGACTAAATTGCTTAAGCATACTCCTTGTTGAGAAATGCCTAATATAGCCAGACATAGTAGGTGATAGTTGGGAGATATATTAAGAAAGGGCACACTGGCCCTTGAAAAGGGCGGAACAGAGCACACACCCCTTCAGGCAGAGACAGAGGACTTGAGAAGTGGACACAGCATCTGCTGTGAGCGGGGAAACCAGGAGCAGAGGCAGATGAAGGAAAATGGTGTGTTGTGATGATGAATGGCGCGACATGACAGTAGGTACTGTATTAATATGCATCTTTGCAATTAAAACTAAAATAGTTTTGAAAGACTTATTCATTTCCCCAAAATAGAGTACATAAACATATCTCTTTTTTATTTTCATGCTAATATGTTTCTGTGAATCAAATCTATGGTGCTTTCTAGCTTGCACATAGCAAAACTGCTTGAAATTGCAGAAATTTGTCACTGAACATCTGTTAATTTCCCTTTGTGAATACTGTAATTAGTAAAGCTGCAACCTAGGGTATTGTAATGTTTAATTTGTGTCTAATATTGTACCGCTGAGGCAAAAAGCTATAATAAAAATGAAAAAAGTAAACTTTTGAAGGCTTTGAGTATTCCATTAGCATTTACATTTTACTTTGACCCAGAAATCCATTTATCTAAGTGGCTGAAGAAATGTGAAAAGCATGCCTTTTGGGCTGCATTCAAAAAGCTGAAACAAAACTTTAAGCCAGAGACACAATGTTCATAAAGGAAGGGGAAAAAATCACTTTTTTCTTTTTTTCCATTGACATTTCTTTAGACAATGGTACATTCATTCATCTGAACATGCCTTCATTTTTGGAAATGCAGCAAAAATCTACTCTACTACATATTAAATCTTTGAGAAGTTTTTATGTAAAACTTCTCGCAGCAGAATATAGGAGTTTTATGTTAGAGTATTTGGAAAGTGCCTCAGGCAACTAGAAAGTAGAAGGACCCTTGGCAATTGTGTCTCTCTGATCAATATTAACTTTCTGCTGTTTTGACGTTTTTTTTTTTTACAAAAATAGACCTATGAGGGTGAAACTTCCAAATGTAGTGCACCCAAGCCCCAGAAGGAACAAAAAAAACCTGGATGATCCTCTGGGGCATTCTTGATTATAATTCTTTGGATAACTAAGTCTAGAGTTGGGATAACAGTTGTCTAATTATGTCTGGTGGAAAAAACCATATGATAGTGTAGTGGTTGCAGGGTTATCGTAAGTTATAGCCTTTTCGGGAAGAGGTGAGTTTTTAGGTTGGAAGGTGTGGGAACATCTGATCATTTGTGGTAGTGAGTTTCTGATTATGGGGGCTGCACAGGAGAAATGGTTGTGAAAGGAGGAACCGCCAAAAGGAGAGCAGAGAGGAAAGTCTTGTGATGACTGGAGTTTGCGTGGAAAGGTATTGGGAGATTATGCTTGTAATGTATGGAAGGACCAGGTTGTGAACGGCCTTGTATGTCATTGTTAAAGGGGCTGTACCAAGATAGACTTTTATTGTTTATACATAGGATAATTGATAAGTTTAATTGGTGAGGGGTCTCACTGCTATGATTTCCACCCATCCTGAGAACTGAGTCCTGTATGCCCCTTTTCTTTCACCGTGAGAATACTTTTTCCACCTGCAGTGATGCCAGATTGAATGCAGCGATGGCTGCATATGCTTTATTCACTTCAATGGCGCTAACGGAAATAGCCAAGTACTTGTACTCAGCCATCTGTGCAGTGCCATTGAAAATTAATGGAGCGGTTCAGGCCATGCGCTAGTCTCACTCCATTCAATTTCCTCCTCACTGCAGGGAGTTCAGTGAGCCAGCAGGACATAGTGTTCCATATCAGACTTTTACTGTCTATAGTTTTACAATCCATTTAATATTTTGAAGAGCATTCGCTGGGCAATGGGAAGGACATGAAGTGATTGCTACTGGGAAGAGGCAGAGGAATAAGTGAAATAGCTGTGCAGCAGAGTTGAAGGTGCATTGAAGAGGGGCCACAGTTTTTGACGTAGGACATGAAGGATGTTTTAGTCATCTAGGCAATAAAGAAGGGCATGCACTGCCACTTATTTTGACTCAAAGTTGAGGAGTAAGCAAATTCAGATGGAGGTTGTTAGAGTTTTGTGCTGGGATCTGTTGTACTACACGGGCTTCCAGCTGATCAGCCTTACAGGTGTGGTTGATTGGTCTGGCTGGGTGTGGATTGCTCCAGCCAGCCAATCCCCAAGGTCTGTTGCTCATATATACCAGCACCTCTACTAGAGGCTGCTGGCCTTTTCTCTGTTTTTTCAGTGTGTTCAGTTTCATGCTCCTGCGTGTCTGTGCATGAGGTGTTTGTACATGTGGCTGCACATGAGGTGTCTGTGCTGTGTTCAGGATGTTCAGTGTGAACTGTATCATGCTTCTGCATGTCTGTGCATGTTGCTGGACATGAGGTGTGTGAACATCCTAAACGCTGCACAGTGTGAACAGTGTCATGCTCCTGCATGTCTGTGCAGCTCTCGGTATGTGTAGTAGGAAATATATCTTGCTGTGGGTCCTTTGTCATCTACAACATGGTAGGTCCCCAGGTTCCAGCGTGGGGTCATCCTATCAGGAAGATTGCCTCGCATTGCAGGCAGGTTTACTGAGGTTAGTTGTCTCGTTTGTGTAGGGACCTGTAAGAGGACCTGTGAAGTGGGCTTGCGGGCATAAGTATCTTGGATAAATACAAACTAACACCTCGTATTGTATCTATTCCATCTTTTTATACATGAGGGTATGCTTGGTATGTGTTTTGAGTATTTATCAGCTGTTGGTTTGTGTCTGTCCACGACTATGAAGTCCGTTTTGCAGTTATGCAATTCATGAGTGTGAATTGCGTAACATTTATATCTGTTTCTCAGTCATGTCTGTGAGTTTCGTGTCCAGTTTACAGTTCCGCAGTTCATGCCGGTAAGACTCGCAGAGTGTTCCTGTCCCGGTTTGACGTTACAGAATACACATGTACACAGATCAGGAGATATTTGTTCACGTCCCTGTTTGCCACATTAACAGAGGTAGCAGGAGGTGGCAAGAGCTTGGTGTGTAGTTTGAAGAACACATCAAAAATAAACATTGCTCCAAGACAGTGGATTTGTGAGACTGCGGAATGTATTGACCACTGGCTGTGCTTGATAAACTGGGGGTGGGGGGTGAGGGAAAGATATTGATGATAACATATTACTTTGCTACTACAAGATTAAAGCAGAGTTTTGTAGTGTGTTCCTAGGTATTTGTGCAGGAACGAGGTTTGAAGAGCAACATAATCAGGGTTTTGCACATGTGTTTGCGTATATTACTGTAATTTTTTGCGCATGCAAAGCCAGTTCACACCCTTTCCGTGATATGGCATGGCAATTTAAGCCTAAGGAGGACAGCTGTCTTCTTTTCCTGAATTTTGCACAGTGTTTCATGTGTATTTGTGCACCTCCCATAGACTTCTATGGAACTTTTGCTGCACAAAATGCATTTATGAGAACAAACCAATTGAAATCAATGGATTCTATTCTCTGTGTTTAATGCGTGCAGATTTTGCGTGTTTAAAAACATGCTCAAACATGACCGTGTGATACCACCCTAACATGTGAATATTGTCCCCCTCCTGTTCTGCTTGTACTGAAATTTAAAAAAATTAAACTTAAAAAAATTAAAAATTCCCCATTTCACTGGCTACATGTTAGGAAAAGTAACATCTTGGTATCCATGGCAGCTAGTGAAAAAAATACCAGCGTTCAGGAAGTAAAATAGTTCTGCAAAGAGTTAGAATTTATGAGTTGCAATGTGAAAGACTAATATAAAATTATAGAAGGTGTTTGGTTGCAGTGATCTCTGTTTAAGGTTTGTTTCGCTATTAGGTTGGTGATGTAGTAATAAAATTGTGTGTTTTTAGGTTCACTTTGTGCAATACTACATTTTCATTCTGTCAAAAGTCTGCTCCCTGCTTGTTAACGTTTTTGTAAGCATATATATGTAATCATAGAGTAAGAACAACCAGCATATACGTCAAAACAGAGAAAGGGAATACTAATACTTTACATGTCAGGTTGTAGATTAGTTGGACATAATGTATTTAGTGGAGCTTCACTCAATTAAGGCCGGGCTCACACGGACGAAATCTAATTGCAGAACCCACAATCGGTGTCCGCGCTGAGGATCCGCGGCAAAACGTGGGCATTGAAAAGCATGTAAATTCACTTTTTGCTCACACCTGCGGATAGGAATTGCATATTCCGCGAGCGGAGGAAAAAAATCGCAGCATGCTCTATTTTGCCCCAGATTTTGCACAGACAGCCTCCATTAAAGTCAATGAAGGCTGTCTGACTTGCAGCCCATACACAGTTAACATTGTCTATGGGCCACCATTAACTGCATCATTGCTGAGCGACCGGGTGGGAAATACAAACATGCAGAGGAAAAAACATGTACTGCACGTAATTGACAGCGAGCCGATGCGGTCATCCACTTTACAGGAAAAGAAGGAATGCAGGATCACAAGCTGAGCTCACAGCTGGAACCCGCTGCAGACCTCCGGCATGCGGAATCCGGTCCCCCCATGTGAGCGCAGCCTTATTCTTCAAACTGCTCTGCATTGATTACAGAAGCCCATGTGTGTTTCAGATGTTTTGGATGTTTTTGAGCGGTAGGTTCATAAAGTATAAACCCTACCAGAAAAACCATGATGAATTCTTGGGATATGTTTTCTCAACAGTGATATTTTAGGTTTGTTCACACAGCAAATTTGTTGCTGCAATGTCTGCAAGTGAGGGCTTCAACAGACAAGCGTGTTACGCAATATGCCTGCAATTTTTTTGCACAGTGAATAAGTGTATTTTGTGCAGGCACCGCTCTTTCACATGGGCAGGGGAATTGCCCCACCCTAACTTAAAAGGCCAATTAGCCTAACGTGGTATTGGTGATCACGGGTATGTGCTGCATACCTGCATAGGCAAATGTGTGTGTTTGCACAACTCCTATAGACATCATTGGGGCTCTTTGGTGTGCAAACCCGCAAAAGAGCAAGTCCTGTTTTTTTGCACCCATAAAAGGTAAAGATAAAGTCCCCTGGTGGAAGCACCGAGTCACGACTGACTCCTAGGGTGACGTCACATCATGACTGTTTTTGCGGGGTGGTTTGCCATTGCCTTTCTTCAGTCAACTTTTACCCTCCACCAAGCTGGGTACTCATTTCACCGACCCCTGAAGGATGGAAGGCTGAATCAACCTTGAGCCGGCTACCTGAACCAAGCGGGTATTAAACCCCCATCCTACAGGATGTGAGCAAAAGCTTAGGACTGCACTTCTGCTGCCTTAACACTCTGCCTCGCACTATGTGTTCGTGAAAACAATGGTGAAAAAGAAAAAAAAATGAGAATGAGCCCTTTAAAAACAATTAATTCTATTTTCCGCAGCGCAATACGTTTGTCTGTTTAAGCCATGAAGATCAGTTTAAGGGCTTCTTCACATGACCATGTTTGCACGGGTATTTGCACACACAAAATCTGTGTGCTCAAAACACTTAAAATAGAACCCATTGATTTCAATTGGTTCATTCTCATAAGCGTGTTTTACGCTAAAAAATTGGATCTGCTCTATCTTTCTGCTTAATTGTGCACCAAGGGCCGCAAAGAAGTCTATGCGAGGTGCGCAAATACGCAATGGGATGCGTGACGCACTGTGCAAAACTGCAAAAAAAAAAAGAACACATCTGGACCTTATTAGGCTAAATAGGCTTTTAATCCACAGAAAGGGTGTGTCAAGCATGCATGTGAACACATACATAGACACACGCAAATCTATCTCATCAACCTCGCTCATGTGCAAATACGTTGCTCTGCATCGAGCATTTTTGCGCATACAGTCGTCTAAATAAACCCTAATACATCTGAATATGATTATTTCTGCAGTGTATGTATGGAATTCTACGACTGTTGAAGTTGCACACAGGCCAACTATACAAGCGATTTTGTTGCTGCAACTACTTGCAACTATGTTGCTGCTACAAAGTCACCTGTGAAGCTTAGCCCAGGTTTGGGGAGTTCTGGCCATTAAGAGGCTCTTACATTTTCATGAATCTTTGGTATTTAAAAGTTGATGTCATGTATGCCTTCTACTCTTAAACATAAAAGATGTATACACTGTAACGTTTAGTGCGTATGATGGGCTGTTGATCATACCAGTGATCACTTGCCAGTTGCTAACTTATCTCCTAAAGTATCACAGTACATGCTTCTTTCTCATAACTAGAGATGAGCGAGTATACTCGCTAAGGCACATTCCTCGAGCGAGTAGTGCCTTAGCCGAGTATCTCCCCGCTCGTCTCTAAAGATTCGGGGACTGCCGCGGCTGACAGGTGAGTTGCGGCGGGGAGCAGGGGAGAGAAGGAGAGAGAGATCTCCCCTCCACTCCTCCCCGCTCTGTCCCGCTGCTCCACTCCACCCGCCGGCCCCCGAATCTTTAGAGACGAGCGGGGAGATACTCGGCTAAGGCACTACTCGCTCGAGTAATGTGCCTTAACAAGTATACTCGCTCATGTCTACTCCTAACTAATACAGAAATGAATATCACCTCGAGACCATTTTCTTTGACTATTTAATTCAAAGGTTATGGATTAGTATTGGGGTCCTATTCCATCTTTAGAAAAGTATATCTGTCAACTATAGATTCGGGTCCAAGCAAAGGGAATGGGGGTCGAGCAGGGGGTGGGGTTAGTACAGTTAGAATTGATAGATCAGACATAAGTACGAATAGAAACAAAACAAATTTAAAAAACAAAAAAAATGATATAAATTGTATGACCACGAATGCAAGGAGTCTGATTGGTAAAGTGGGTGAGCTTGAAGCGAGAATGACTGATGAAAACTATGATATAGTCGGAATAACGGAAACATGGCTTGACGATAAGTGCGATTGGGCGGTGAACTTGCAGGGGTACAATCTCTTCAGAAGAGACCGAAGGAACCAGAAAGGGGGAGGGGTATGTCTGTACGTCAAATCGAACTTGAAGCCGAGGCTACAGGAGGATATAGGGGTAGGAGACGAACAGGTGGAATCTCTGTGGGTTGAAATACAGGGAGGAAAAAATAACAAAATCCTGATAGGGGTCTTCTATAGACCACCAAAAGCAACAGAAGAAACTGAAAACTTACTACTAAGGCAGATAGAAGAGGTGTCAAACCGCAATGAAGTAATTATCATGGGGGACTTTAATTATCCAGATATAACATGGGAGAAGGAAACCTGCAAATCTCACAGGGGTGACAAATTCTTGAGAGTAATTGAAGACAATTACCTGAACCAACTTGTGCAGGAACCAACTAGAGGGAGGGCCATTCTGGACCTAGTACTAACTAACAAACCGGACCGAATAAAGGGGGTACAGGTTGAGGGGCACCTGGGGAACAGTGACCACAATATAATCAACTTCCAGCTGTCAATCTATAGGAAGCCTTATCAGGGAGCGACAAAGAAACTAAACTTTAGTAAAGCAAAATTTGATGAGCTTAGAACTACTATCGGTAACATTAATTGGGACAACATCCTCAAAAATATCAGTACGGAGGAAAAATGGGAAAAGTTCAAAAGGATCCTAATCGCCTCATGTGAGCAGTTCATTCCCTTTAAAAATAAAAGAAACTCAGCCAAAAGGAAACCAATGTGGCTCGACAAGACGGTAAGAGGGGCAATAAACGAAAAAAAGAAAGCGTTCAAACTACTAAAGCAACAAGACAGCGAAGAAGCGCTAAAATCGTACAGGGAAAAAAACAAAATATGCAAAGATACGATCAAAACTGCCAAGGAGGAAGCAGAAAGACGGATCGCCAAAGAGAGCAAAAACAACCCGAAGCTATTTTTCAACTACACTAACAGCAAAAGGATTTGCAGGGAGAGCGCTGGCCCGTTAAAAAACAATGCAGGAGAAATCATTGATGATGACGAAGGGAAAGCAAATCTACTAAACAGTTTCTTCTCAAGTGTATTCACAAAAGAAAAGGAAATGCCACACGAGATACAGGGGAATAAAACGAACCCCTCACAAAACATCTCATACCTAACACAGGAGGAGGTGCGAAAGCGTCTGAAGAAAACTAAAATTGATAAATTGCCGGGCCCAGATGGATTACACCCAAGGATACTAAGGGAACTAAGTGACGAGATAGCTAGGCCGCTATACCTAATATTTCTAGACACTATCAAGACCGGTATAGTACCATTGGATTGGCGCATTGCAACGTGGTTCCAATTTACAAAAAAGGGAGCAAAAGTGAGCCTGGAAACTACAGGCCAGTAAGTCTCACTTCAGTAACGGGAAAAATTTTCGAGGGGATTCTGAGAGACGCCATCGATGAGCACCTCAAGGAAAACAAGGGAATAACTCCTCACCAGCATGGATTCATGAAGGGTCGCTCATGTCAGACAAATCTGATCAGTTTCTACGATGAAGTAAGCTCTAAGCTGGACCAGGGAGAATCTATTGATCTTGTATATCTGGACTTCTCTAAAGCCTTTGACACCGTGCCACATAATAGGCTAATATACAAAATGAGGCAGCTCGGACTGGGCAAAAACGTGTGTAAGTGGGTAGAAAATTGGCTCAATGATAGAAAGCAGAGGGTGGTAATAAATGGTGCGTACTCTGATTGGACCATAGTCGCTAGTGGGGTGCCACAGGGTTCAGTTTTGGGCCCCACTCTGTTCAACATATTTATCAATGACCTGGTAGAGGGGCTGCACAGCAAAATATCAATATTTGCAGATGACACAAAATTATACAATATAATTAATACAACGGAGGACAATGTGCGGCTGCAAACGGACCTGGACAAGCTGGGGGCTTGGGCAGAAAAATGGCAAATGAAGTTCAATGTTGAAAAATGTAAGACTATGCACATGGGCAGGAGAAACGGATGTCACCAATATTCACTTATTGGGGTACCACTAGGGAAAAATGATATGGAAAAGGATCTGGGGGTATTAGTGGATAATAGACTAAACTGGAGTAACCAATGCCAGTCAGCTGCTACAAAGGCAAATAAAGTCTTGGGGTGCATTAAAAGAGGTATAGGGGTGAAGGACGAGAACATCATCCTTCCATTATATAAGGCACTTGTCAGGCCTCACATGGAATACTGTGTACAGTTCTGGTCACCGGTGCTCAGGAGGGATGTTGCGGTACTGGAGGGGGTTCAAAGAAGGGCAACTAAACTAATACATGGAATGACGGGACTGGAATACCCAGAGAGGCTATCCAAATTGGGTCTATTTACTCTAGAAAAAAGAAGGTTAAGAGGCGACCAAATAACCATGTATAAGTACATGAGGGGACAACACATGGATCTCTCCCGCGATCTGTTTACACCCAGGACCACGACGGTAACAAGAGGACATCCGCTACGATTAGAGGAAAGTAGGTTTCATCACCAACATAGAAGGGGATTCTTTACTGTAAGAGCAGTGAGACTATGGAACTCTCTACCGGAGGAAGTGGTGATGGCAAAATCCACAGAGGCGTTTAAAAGGGGACTTGATGTCTTTCTGGAGAAGAAGGATATTACAGGATATAAATCTTAGGTTAATTGTTAATCCGGGTATATAGGCAGGTAGGAACTATTAGGGGTTGATCCAGGGAACAGTGTGATTGCCATTAGGGAGTCGGGAGGGAATTTTTTCCCCGAAAGGGCTAATTGGTTTCTGGCCTTGGGGTTTTTTGCCTTCCTCTGGATCAACAAAGTAGGATAGACAGGCTGGACTAGATGGACAATGTCTTCATTCAGCCTTACATACTATGTTACTATGTTACTATCTTTAATGATATTATTGGAAAGTTGTGGAGTTAAAAAGTAACTTTTAATTTAGACTATTTTAAAGATACACAAATGTGATTCTGTATCACGAAAGGTTTAACATATTAAAGTCTTCTTATAGGACAGACATAAGGCTCCATTCAGGCTAATCATTAATACGGTAGCTATCCTCTCCACTGTTATTCCCTTGCTGGCAAATCGGACTGTCATTCTGAAAAGGATGACTCTTCATGGGAAGCCTAACTTGCTCCAATGCATCGCTGTCATCAGGGGCTGAAAGTTGAATCATAGAATGATAGAGTTGGAAGGGACCTCCAGGGTCATCGGGTCCAACCCCCTGCTCAGTGCAGAATTCACTAAATCATCCCAAAGAGATATTTGTTCAGCCTCTGTTTGAACATTTCCATTAAAGGAGAACTCACCACCTCCTGTGGTAACCTGTTCCACTCATTGATCACCCTCACTGTCAGAAAGGTTTTTTTCTAATATCTAAACTGTGTCTTATCCCCTACAATTTCATCTCATTGCTTTGAGTCTTTCCTTATGCAAATTAGAATCATAAGTTAATCTTGTAAGAAAAATACTAAAGCTCTTTATTTCTTTTTTTTTACTGTAAGCAAAAGCATCCTGGTGTTAAATTACTTCTACATCCAATTTATGCAAATAAGCTTTCAGCCGGTAGGAAAATGACACAGACTGCTTTCAAAATCCAAATCTTCAATTCCATTTAGAAATTTAAAAGCCTAAGACTGTAACTTTTTGTAAGACAAGAAGTGGAAAACCAAACTAAAGGGTATTGCCCTCTAAAATAAAGAAGAATGGTAAGCTGTATTCAATCTCTAGTTTTAGGGGCAGTTGTCACACGAACATTATATGAGCATACGTATGCATTCATGTGACTAGAAGAGAAGGAAAAAGTGTTCCATCCTGGCCCAGTCATCTACTGATCCAATCTCCAAGCATCCTAGATCCCTACAAGTTTGAGTCACTAGACCTGCAGTGTGGTTGGCACACATTCGTATTAGAGGTGCAAGAAAATGTTCCTGTATTGCAATCATGTAAAGGTGACCTAACTTGTATTTGTTAAGAATGCTGGGTATGAAGTAATAGGGCTCCCGATGTGGTTTATTGGGAAATCACTGATTGACAAGGTTGGACAGGTTTACCCAGATCACTATGGACCCCTAAACCATTGTGTCGACCCAGGTTTGCCTAATGACGGACTGGAATACAGCCACTGTTTAAGCAACTATGGTGATTATCACCCAATTATTTTATACGCTTTTGGATTAAACTGAATGAACTGAAAAAAGGAGAATAAATTATTCATAGGTTATTAGTAACTCCTTCACGCCGGTGAGTTATCCTGCTGAATTCTATTGACTTCTGTACAGATTTTATTTTAGCATTAATTTATAATCATTTTGTTCTACAAAACAAATTATGTGTGAACTATTATTCTCACCTTCATCTAATCTCTTCTCCTGGAATGCAGCTAAAACTTAACTAAATCATCAATTTCTTTCTTTTTTTTCCAAATGGACAGCTCAAACATTTATCTCATTAATGAATAAACAATACCCAATTTTTTAATAATGTTTTCTGTTTCTTCTGTATTTACGGCATTAAATCCATGTCTCTCTCTTCCATTTGCTATAATAACGTATTTGGTCATATTGAGTTTATTTCCCTACAAATTATTTGGCCATAAATTATAAAATCAAATATATGCTAAACATCACGTTTCTCCGCTGACGATAAAGAAAGTGACTTGCAGGTATACCACTTTTATCACTGACTTAGTTGATATTGTATATAATGCCCATTTCACGCTGATTGCATTGGTGATATATTCCAAGCTAGATACTTGCCATTTTGTAATTACTTTAGAAATAATGTAAATTAGGGCTGAGTGCACACCCACAGTAGAAAAACTTAAAAAGACATCTTTCACACTTTCCAGGCATTATACAGTATTTCTCTATTGAATAGGAAGATCTTTCATCTCATGTGATTAGAATAAAATAATTCCCTGCCTGTTTTTAAGTTTACTATGTTACTATCAGTCCACTCCAGTATATATATGTTTTACACCCACAAATAAAAATTTTTCTATTCGGGAAGGAGATGCCACCACTCTGTTTTGACATTTGTAACCTCCTCATTGACATTTGACCTCTTCCTAAAAATTCAAGAGAGTAGATTCCAATTCTTCGATTTGTTGCATACATCCTCAGATGTATACATCCTTCTGTGTACTACTTTTCCTCGTGTTCTCCATGCTTTGCTGAGCTCTATTGCTTCTCAGGATTCTGATGATCTTGTTATCCCAACTAAATATACTCAGTTAGGTTGAAACCACACAGTATGGCAAGCTATACATGATTAAATTACGACTATGTGCTGTAGTGAATAGACATATGATTTATAGCTATTGGCTACCATAGGTGGGCATAGTTTGGCCAGTCGAATTGTGTGACTTCACTCTCAGACCTTTCACTCTCTGTCTGAAGATAGAGGTATGCCCTGCTAATATTTTGTGCTACAACTTTGGTTTTGCACTTGTTTCTGACCTTGGCCAGTCTTCTGACTCCTTGAGTTACCCTTTAGATTGACATTTAAAGGGGTTGTCTCATGAAATCAAGTGGGGTTATATACTTCTGTATGGCCATATTAATGCACTTTGTAATGTACATCGTGCATTAATTATGAGCCATACAGAAGTTATTCACTTACCTGCTCCGTTGCTAGCGTCCCCGTCTCCATGGATCCATCTAAATTTGCCGTCTTCTGGCGATTTTAGACGCGCTTGCGCTGTGTGGTCTTCTCCGTGGTGAATGGGGCCGCTCGTGCCGGAGAGCTGGTCCTCGTAGCTCCGCCCCGTCACGTGTGCCGATTCCAGCCAATCAGGAGGCTGGAATCGGCAATGGACCGCATAGAGCCCACGGTGCACCATGGGAGAAGACCCGCGGTGCATCGTGGGTGAAGATCCCGGCGGCCATCTTGGTAAGGTAAGTAAGAAGTCACCGCAGAGCGGGGATTCGGGTAAGTACTAAACGTTTTTTTTTAACCCATCCCTTGTGTTTGTCTCGCGCCGAACGGGGGGCCTATTGAAAAAAAAACAAAAAACGTTTCGGCGTGAGACAACCCCTTTAACTTCTCTGACTTTGCATTCTCTTCTTGTGATGTTTCCCTTTGGCATTTGATTACCTATCGATCACCCCTGGCGACATGTCCCATATGCTGTGCTACCGCTTCTAATCAGTGTAGCAGATGCACAAGTCTAGCCCTAGGTCAGATGGTGCCCTGTGCAAAATTTCTTTTGGGTGCACCCCCATTATAAAAAAAAAAATAAAAGCTATGTAAGATACTGAGTAAAACCCCCACAAAAGGGTCTTAAACTCAAATTTAGCAACTATTACATATAATTTTACATACGGTGTACATACACCATGGGGGCAGCTGAGATTACTCACCCCCGTCCTCAGTGTTGTCCCCCACTGATCTGGTCCTCCTGGACCCACCGCCACTCTTCTGCGCTTGCGCGCCAGATGGATGGCGTCTCGTGCATGCTCAGAAGGCCGGGACCCCGGCAAATTTAAAATCTCCTGGCTCCTGGAGAGCAACGATCACGAAAAAGTTTTAAAAAGTGAAAAAAATGCAAGTTTTACCTCACCTCATGGATCCGATCCATGGGGGAGGTAAAAATACTCACTTTGGGTCCTCCACAATGTCCCAGTGTTCCGGGACCTGAAGTCCCCTTCTGCGTATGCGCGCCCGATGTCATTCATCAGGCGTGTGCACAGAGGGGCTCGCACCCTGGGAAATTCAAAATTCCTCTGCTCCTGGCTGCCATGTGTAACCAGGAGCAGAGAGATGTCACTGGGGACGTGATCACTGTTATCCAATGGATAACAGTGATCATTTAAAGTAAAAAAGTTTAAAAAGCTTACGTTGTATCCCCCCTCACGGATCATAACTATGAGGGAGGATGAAATTACGCACCTAAGGGCCTTGGATTTATTAGCAGACCTTACAACAGCTTTTGCGCACGCACCCCTCGCCAAAATGGCGGACGCATGCGCAAAAGTCGTGGATTGCCAGGGTAATTGAAATTCTCCCTGTTCCTGGCTACAAAACTGAGCCAAGAGCCTGGAGATTTCACGGGGGCCGCCGCGAGCGGTTCCTGGTCACGTGTTCATCATTATCCAAAGGATAATGGTGATCACGTAAAAGTTTTAAAAAATTGATGTTTCTTTTTCCTCACCGATCCGATCGGTGAGAGGAGATGAAACTTTTTACAGGAGGACTCCGTATTTGAACCCTGACGCAATTCTCCTCCTTGAACCTTCACGGATTCTGCACATGCGACCGCCGGCAAAATGCCGGACACATGCGCAGGAGTCAGGGAGCCCAGGAAACTTAAAATCTCCTTGCTCCCAGCGACCAACGGTCGCCGAGAGCCTGGAGAAGTGACCTCGTTGAGCGGTCCTCAGTCACATGATAAAGAGTAGCGATCTACCTTAGGACAGTCTCACATGACCGGATAGGAATTACGGATTCCGCATGCGTCTGATCCGTGGTAATACGAGATCAATCGCATTGGATTACACAATTCCATTCACATTAGTGGGTGGGAATTGCGTAATCCACTCGCAGAAAATAGAACGCAGCATGTTCTATTTTACTGCGGATATCCGCAACATAGAGCCTATTGTGCTCCATGGTCGCGGATATACCCGCAGCCCATACGCAACTCCTTTTGCTTTGCTTGAATTCATTCAAATACTGTGGGATCAAAATACGCAGTACACCCCTAGATAAATTTGTTAAGGAGTCTAGTTTTGAAAATGGAATCATTTGTGGGGGTTTTCTATGGTTTGGGGTGCTCAAGAACTCTACATGTGTGCTATGAGGCCTAAAACACCTTCAAGCAAAATTTCTGCTCTGAAAGACACTGACTACTCCTTTCATTTTGGGCCCCGTTGTGCATCTAGACATACAATTAGGGGTATAATGGGTATGTTTCTGAACACAGGACAAACAGGGGTATCCATTTTGTGTTGTAAATCCTCATTTTCATGTGGACTAAAGAAAAAATATGTCTTTAAAATGACATATTTACAGAAATATGAAATTTTACCTTTTCTCCTCTAAATTGAATTAATTCCTGAAAAAAAATGTGGGGTCAAAATACTCATGGCACACCTCAGTGGATACATTAAGTGGTGTAGTTTTTTAAATAGGGTCATTTGTAGGGGTATCTATCATTCTGACACCTACACTACCGTTCAAAAGTTTGGGGTCACCCAAACAATTTTGTGTTTTCCATGAAAAGTCACACTTATTCACCACCATGCGTTGTGAAATGAATAGAAAATAGAGTCAAGACATTGACAAGGTTAGAAATAATGATTTGTATTTGAAATAACATTGTTTTTACATCAAACTTTGCTTTCGTCAAAGAATCCTCCTTTTGCAGCAATTACAGCATTGCACACCTTTGACATTCTAGCTGTTAATTTGTTGAGGTAAGCTTGTGAAATTGCACCCCACGCTTCTAGAAGCATCTCCCACAAGTTGGATTGGTTGGATGGGCACTTCTGGCGTACCATACGGTCAAGCTGCTCCCACGACAGCTCAATGGGGTTCAGATCTGGTGACTGCGCTGGCCACTCCATTACCGATAGAATACCAGCTGCCTGCTTCTGCTGTAAATAGTTCTTGCACAATTTGGAGGTGTGTTTAGGGTCATTGTCCTGTTGTAGGATGAAATTGGTTCCAATCAAGCGCTGTCCACTGGGTATGGCATGGCATTGCAAAATGGAGTGATAGCCTTCCTTATTCAGAATCCCTTTTACCCTGTACAAATCTCCCACCTTACCAGCACCAAAGCAACCCCAGACCATCACATTACCTCCACCATGCTTAACAGATGGCGTCAGGCATTCTTCCAGCATCTTTTCATTTGTTCTGCGTCTCACAAACGTTCTTCTTTGTGATCCAAACACCTCAAACTTGGATTCATCCGTCCACAACACTTTTTTCCAGTCTTCCTCTGTCCAATGTCTGTGTTCTTTTGCCCATCTTAATCTTTTTCTTTTATTGGCCAGTCTCAGATATGGCTTTTTCTTTGCCACTCTGCCCTGAAGCCCAAAATCCCGCAGCCGCCTCTTCACTGTAGATGTTGACACTGGTGTTTTGCGGGTACTATTTAATGAAGATGCTAGTTGGGTACCTGTGAGGCATCTGTTTCTCAAACTAGAGACTCTAATGTGCTTATCTTCTTGCTTAGTTGTGCAATGCGGCCTCCCACTTCTTTTTCTACTCTGGTTAGAGCCTGTTTGTGCTGTCCTCTGAAGGGAGTAGTACACACCGTTGTAGGAAATCTTCAATTTCTTAGCAATTTCTCGCATGGAATAGCCTTCATTTCTAAGAACAAGAATAGACTGTCGAGTTTCAGATGAAAGTTCTCTTTTTCTGGCCATTTTGAGCGTTTAATTGACCCCACAAATGTGCTGCTCCAGAAACTCAATCTGCTCACAGGAAGGTCAGTTTTGTAGCTTCTGTAACGAGCTAGACTGTTTTCAGATGTGTGAACATGATTGCACAAGGGTTTTCTAATCATCAATTAGCCTTCTGAGCCAATGAGCAAACACATTGTACCATTAGAACACTGGAGTGATAGTTGCTGGAAATGGGCCTCTATTCACCTTTGTAGATTTTGCACAAAAAAACAGGCATTTGCAGCTAGAATAGTCATTTACCACATTAGCAATGTATAGAGTGCATTTGTTTAAAGTTAGGACTAGTTTAAAGTTATCTTCATTGAAAAGTACAGTGCTTTTCCTTCAAAAATAAGGACATTTCAATGTGACCCCAAACTTTTGAACGGTAGTGTATGAGCCTTTGCTATCTTGACTTGGTGCAGGAAAACAAAGTGTTCCTCAAAATGCTGAAAAGTAATGTTAAATTTGTATGTCTCCTAAATGGTTAAAAAAAAACATAAAAGTGTTTCAAATGTGCATTCAGAATAAAGTAAACAGATGGAAATATTTATCTTAGCAAAAGTTTGTACAGTATGTTTGCACATATTTGATATATTACGATTGAAAATGTGAAAAAACGATAATTTTTAAAAAATGTTCCCAATATTAGCACTTTTAATAAATATACACAAATTATATCAGACGATTTTCACCACCTAAATGAAGTAGAACATGTAGCGAAAAAACTGTCAGAATTACTTCGATATGCAAAACCTTTACGGAGTTATTCTATGTTAAAGTGACACATGTCAGATTTCCAAAATTTGGCCTGGTTATTAAGGCGCAAACAGGCTTGGTCACTAAGGGGTTAAAGGTAATAGCTTTATTGCTGAATTTGCAACTTGGACATACTAAATTCTGCTGCTTCTTGTGTGATTGGGACAGCAGGAATAGGAAGTCTCACTACATTAGGAAAGAATGGCCTAAACATGAATCTTTTATTCCTGGGCAGAAAAATGTGTCAAATACCCCATTAGTGAATCCTGAAAAAGTAATATTACCTCCCTTCCATATAAAACTGGGACTAATGAAAAATTTTGTGAAAGCAATTGATAAAAACTCTGCTGCATTTATACATTTGAAATCTACATTTCCCAAAGTTAGTGATGCAAAACTGAAGGAAGGAATTTTTATAGGACAACAAATAAGATCACTTATATTGCATGATGAAAAGTTTGAGAAACTGATAAATCCACTGGAAAAAGCAATCTGGAAATCATTCAAGAATATCTGTTGTGGTTTTCTCATAAAGCAGACAACTACCGTGAAATATTGAGTGATCCTGTGAATTCATACAAAGCCATGGGGTGCAACATGTCTTTTTCAAAAATTCATTTCTTGGACTCCCTCCTAGACTTCTTCCCAGGAAATCTTAGTGCTGTCAGCGATAAACATGGTGAGCATTTCCATCAGCAGATTTCTATAATGGAAAAGAGGTACCAAGGCAAATGGTGTGCCAGTATGCTGGACTATGAAGGGAGACATCCCAAAGGCAAAATATAGCCCAAAACAATCATTTACAACTTGTTAGGTGAGCCAAAATGAGGTACATGTTTATCATTTAGGCCGCCTGCACACGGGCGGAAATCCCGCCGCTGGATTTCCGCCACTGAAAGCCTGCATAGGAATGCATTACAATACGCACTCCTATGCAGATGGCCGCGGTTAGGCCGCACGAAATGTCGCGCGGCAAACAAACCGCGGCATGTCCTATTTCTGTGCGGGGCTCGCAGAGCCTCGCACAGAAACGTCACTCACTCGGCCGCCGGCTCCAGTCTGCGCATGCGCCGGCGCGGGTGAGTACGCGCTCCTCCCTGCAGGCGCTCGGGTCAGGGCCTGCGGCGAGAATTCTCACCGCCGGATCCGACCCACCCGTCTGCAGGCGGCCTTAGTGTTATGAAAGTACTAATTCTATAATACTTTAAACATATATCACAAAAAAAACCTTCCTGATGGAAAAAAAACTGAAAGCATATTTGAACCCAGGATGAAAAATACTCTTAGATTCAGTTAATTTGGTTCTTGTGAAAGAAAAAAAGTTTTATTTTGTAGACCAGTGAATTTTCGGACTGATTCTTTGGTCTCAAAATCGGACAAAATATCGTCCGTATGCATGTACCCTAACAAAAAGTTATTTTCAAACTAGGGCTGATCATGTGTGTTTTAATCATGTTAAAATACAGGTCAAGTTTTATTTCAAGACTTGCGGGTGCTGGGGCACTATCATTACTGTTTGACTGGCTCTGCGTCAGGCCTCGGTCAGACGGGCGTTCTTTTGCACGATTTGCGCATGCGATCTGCGCATATATAGAACCATTGCTTCGCAATGGGATCAGTCACATGGCCGCTTTTTATGCGGATGTACGATAAATTATAGGACACGAGGAATCGCAGATAGCGCCTATCTGCGTTCTGCGATTCCTTGTGTTCTATATATGCACTCAATGGGGCCAGCGGCAGCAGCGCCGACCCCATTGAGAACATATACTACAAAGATCATTCTTAAAAATCAAGATCAAAGATCATTCTGTAACAGCTGTGGCAGAGAAGAACGATGTTCGCCCATTGAATTCAATGGAGCCAGCAATACAGCCGACTCCATTGAAAGCAATGGGCTGCCGGCGAGCACGGCATGAATTTTCGGGAAGGGCTTAAAAATATAAGCCCTTCCCTGAAAAACATCCAAAAATGTGTAAAAATAAAAAAAATATATATACTCACCTTGTCCCGGCAGACGGAGTTCAGCCGCGGCCGGCCGGCAGTTCTCCTGAACTGCTCTGTGTAGTATTCAGCAGCCGGGGATTTAAAATCCCCGCCTGCTGAATGGGCTGCCTCTGATTGGTCCCTGTGCTCAGCCAATCAGAGGCAGCACTCACTCACCCATTCATGTATTTTTTTTATTTTTACACATTTTTGGATGTTTTTCAGGGAAAGGCTTATATTTTTAAGCCCTTCCCGAAAATTCATGCCGCGCTCGCCGGCAGCCCATTGCTTTCAATGGAGCCGGCTGTATATGGACTGGTGTTTACAGGTGAGCTAAGTTCTTCCTTTTATTGACTATAATAATCATGAGTATGAAACGGTAGTTCAGCTTCAAGGAAGAGGGTCCAGGGTTGCTTATCTGGAAGTTTCTAAAGACCACTAAAGCCAAGTGGCTGCTTACTTATCATTACATGTTCTTATGCTAATGCTTGCTTATGCTGTACCTCTTTAATCCGCCTGCTTAAACACACAGCGTATAGTATGCTTTAGTACTATTTTTTCAGTAAAGACTCATTTTTTGCACTTAGCTAATGTGATTGGCATATTTATTTATGCAATCCTTGAATCTACTGTAAAATTCGATTCTGTACCTCACACCTGTATACCATCCGCAAGTCAACCGGGGGGGACACAACCTGGGAATTGTAAGATGAGAATGCAAAATCTGATGAATTAGTATTACTAGTTTAGTTCTAGTGGAGACTTGTGACTACCAACATTCTGTGCATCGTGCTTTTGGTTTCTTTCAGAAAACTAAGAGTGTATGTTCTAACATTCAATATTGTATTTAACCCGTTTAGGACCAGGCACAGTAAATATATGACGCCTTGTCCTGGGCTTAAAGCCTAGCCGTATGTAAAAAACTACGTCAGGGATTTAAGCCTCCTGTCTCTACAATCAATCAGAGACAGGACGGGTAGTCAGATGTTAGTAACAGCTGATAACCCGGAGGAGAAGGCAGGAGGTTTTTTTTTAACTCTTTCTGCCTTTTTCTTTCCTGAGGACACAGCGCTCAAAGAGCAATGTGTACTCCAAAAGGGGTAGTCTAACTTCCACTACGAGAGCCGGGTAGTCATGCGACCGCCGGAATTCCCTGCTATAGCAGAGCTGCAGGGCTGTACTAGACCCTGACCAGCTCTGACAGTGACTAATATCACTACAGGGGTTGTTTAACTCTGTAACTGGGGCTCCTATGGATACCCCAGCTACAGTGGGAAAGTGTCCAATAAAATGAAAAAAAAAACATGTGAATGTCATCCAGAGGTCTTATATGATGTCATGGGGGACATAGATAGCAAAAAACATATTTACATAAATAAGTAAAACAAAATTACAGTATAAAACAACAATATATACATAAGAAAGAAAATAACCCAAAACCCACACCAACCAAACTGTCGCTATAAGCGCCCTGTAATCCAAAACTATACATATTTATTGCAACGTCCAAAATAAAATGAGGAACACATTGCCATACTTTACTTTAGTGTAAATATACACATTAAAAAAAAAATTAGAAATGTTAAGAACATAATTTTTTTAGCTTTTTACCCCCAATACAACAAAAAAATGGGGAAAAAAAGTCAGTGAAAAAGATATTAAAAAAATAGCCCTATATGTCATGGTAAAAAAAACGCACCAAAAATAATTTTGGTAGCTTAAGGAAAAAAAATGGGGAAAAGTTTTTTAGGGTAAAATCCCTAAAAAGTGTCTGGTCCTTAAGCTACAAAATAGCTTGGTCCTTAAGGGGTTAATATTGGTGAATGCCTAGGCATATATCTGTTTTAGGTTTACTGTAGTGGTGTTTAACATTGACTACAATTTCATGGTTTAGTGAAGCATTATATGGGTTTTCTTCCAATATGTTACCAATTGCCAAATTAGAGTATCAAGCCGGCTTGGAGAAAAATCAATGCGACACAGCAACCGGCTGTATGCTAGAAATTTCAGATTTATTGCAGAACCTTCAGTTTTATATACCATTTCAAAGAAATGAAAGCGTTTTAGCTAAATAGTGTACGTGCGTTCTTCACAATCTGGAATTTCCCACAGATTTTACAATAACAGTAGGTGAAACTGTCTGTCCTTGAGTCTTACGGGAACCAGTGTCTAGCACAAGATACCAGATGTACATTGCTCATAATCACAGGATTAATATTTTTAGCTTTTATGCTGAATCATCATGTGAATGTTAGTTAAAATCATGTTAGTATTGTCCATTAACTGTGTATATGAAGAGACAAGATAGAGGTGCTTTGGTTCTTATAATCCCTCACAGATACTTGAATCTCTGAAATGTTAATATTAACAGTGTAGTATACAAAAACTTCTTCTTTCCAAATATCTTCAGAAGGAGCGTTCATGTTTATTGAACATTTACTTGCATATAAGTGAATTTCTGTATTCCAACTGCACATATATTTCCGAAATGATCAACAAAAACAATTTAAGGATGGCCTCTCAGACGGCCGGGTCGGATCTCGCTGCTAAAATTCTCCTAGCTGGATGCGAGCCGTGCCCCTTGAGTGACCCGCGGCGCACCTCCTCCCAGTGTCTCCTCCGCTCTGCTATGTGCCCGCTGCCGCCCAGCTGGCACATGTGCAGAGCAGAGCCGACGCGTCAGCCATGACGTTTTTGTGCGGGTCTCTGCAAGGCTCGCACAGAAATAGGACATGCCGCGATTTGTTTACCGCGCGAGTTTTCATGCGGTCAAATCGTGGTTGTATTATCCAATGCAATCCAATGGCAGCATGCAGGAGGCCCATGTGAGCTAAGTTTTTGGCTTTGAAACTTCGTTTACAAAAGACTTAATGCATTTTTCTCTTTAACAACAGAAAACTTTGCAGGAAAACTTTACTTTTAGCTTATTTATATTGTTGTTTTTACTGGAAGTTGCCAAGTTATCATTATGTATTGCAAAGAGCATGAAAGTAAAGTCTCAATTTAATTTGACATAAATGACAGGTACATAATGATTGCCAGAGCTTAATACATGTTTATACTTGACTGAGTGTCATCTACGCAGTACAATCACTGTATTAGAAACAGCTGGCGTATTACATCTTGTAATAAGTAATGCGGTATCACGTGATGGCCGCGTCACAATATTCTCTCAGATAATAATGTACTGACCTCTCCTCTGGGCAGTCACAGGTAAAAGTAGTGATATGAATGGATCTGACTTCAGACAGATTCTTGGTGTCCGGAGGTGTTGTGCAAGTATTTCTGAAACAGTCACATTTGTTGGATGATCCCAAACCACAGTATCATAAGTGTACCAAGACCGGTTAGACCAATGCAATTGACAGAAGATCACACAGCAGCAGGCTACATGTGGTTGACCTTAGATCAAGTGCCATGGCTCATATCTCAGCAACTACATGCCACAGTAGACCAACTGAGCCAGTAGTACAACAGTGGCCAAGTTAGATAAATTTCCACAATGACCATGTGGCATACTTTGCATCAACTGGGGTTCAGCAAGGGTGACCCTGCATCATTGCCAACAACTGGCCCCTTGGAAATATGTCAATGAACGTTGAGCATATGACAGAGCATTTTCTGGAATGATGGGTTCCAATTTCTAGTGAGCAACAAGGATGACGAGGTTAGCATCTGAAATAAACACATGAAGCCATATCCAATGGACGCACAATTGGCCGGTAGTTGTGTCAGGCCCCCCTCACACAGGCACTTTTACCGTGATTAGCGTGGACCTTTCAGCACAGCGTTAATCTTGGTACAACGCTCCCATTGTTTTCAGGCTCAGGCAGCCACTTGATCGTGGCGGTAAAAAATTCAGTGATTTTCGAGCGACGCATGTTCTTTTTTGGGGCATTTCAGTGTTTTTAACCCCTTAGTGACGGCGCTATCATAAAACTAGGTCCTGCTGTTGCAGGACGTGTATGGAGGGAGGTAGCGGCGCTATCTCCCTCCATACAGCGCGGGCATCAGCTGTTTATTACAGCTGACACCCGCGGGCAATAGTCGCACTCGGCCATTCGTCTGATCGCGGCTATTAACCTTTTAAATGCCGCTGTCAATTCTGACAGCGGCATTTAAATCCCCCGAACGCTGTTCGGGGGTCCCGCACGGCCCCCCGCGGTGAGATCGGGGGAGCCGTGCAGGTGTCATGGCAGCTGGGGGCCTAATGAATGGCCCCAGGGCTGCCTTAACAGACTGCCTATCAAGCCATCCACACAGGGTGGCTTGATAGACTGCCTGTCAAAAAGCAGTATGACGTAATGCTATAGCATTACGTCATACTGCAGGAGCGATCAAAGCATCACATGATAAATCCCCCAGGGGGACTTCAAAGTAGAGTAAAAAAAAAAAATCAAAAGTTTTTTTAATTGTAAAAAAAAAAAAGTTATAAAAGTTTAAATCACCCCCCTTTTGCCATATCTATTATTAAAAAATCTAAATCATAAAATAAAAATATGTATTTGGTATCGCCGCGTCCATAAAAGTCCAATCTATCAAAGTAGCGCATTATTTTTTCTGCACGGTGAACGTCGTCCGAAAAAAAAAAAAAAAAAAAGGACGCCAGAAATACACTTTTTTAGTTACCCTGTCTCCCAGAAAAAAATGCAATAAAAAGCGATCAAAAAGTCATATGCATTCCAAATTGATACTATCGGAAACTACAGGACATCCCGCAAAAAATGAACCCTTGTTCAAAAAATAAAAAAGTTATCGCGCGCACAAAATGACCACGAAAATAATTGAAAAAAAATTAAATATCTTAAAAAAAAAAAAAGTACTACAGAAAAAACAATACAATATAAATTTGGTATCGTAGTAATCGTACTGACCCATAGAATAAAAATATCAGGTCGTTTTTGTTGCAGTTTGTGCGGCGTAGAAACAGGACGCACCGAAAGATGGTGGAATGTCGGTTTTTTTTCCATTTCTCTCCGCTTAGAATTTTTTAAAAGTTTTTCAGTAAATTATATGGAACAATAAATAGTGCCGTTGAAAAATACAACTCATCCCGCAAAAAACAAGCCCTCATACAGCGACGTCGATGGATAAATAAAGGAGCTAGGATTTTTTAAAAGGGAGTAGGAAAAAACAAAAATGGAAAAAAGCAAAAAAGCTCTGTCACTGAGAGGTTAAATGCTGTACATCGACCATTGAAATGAATGGGCAGAGTTTTTAGTGCTGCTGAAAAGATGTCACAACTTGGTGCCGAATTTTTGATAGTAATAAATAAACTAGCTACACCACGTGAAAAGAAGGAATATTCATCTAGCAGGCGCTGGCTGGGTCCCTGCTGCAGCTCTCCGGCGTTCCTGCAGGCTTCAGTGAAGTTGTCAGTCTCCAACAGACCACCTCCAGCAAGAAATTGCTCTGATTGGCAGCTGAAAATGCTCACCCCGGTCCTCCATGATGTCCTAGTGGTCGGGACCTGCCATGGGCTTCTGCGTATGTGGCGATGTGGTGCACAAGCGCAGAAGCCCGGAGAGCCCGACAAATTTAAAATCTGCCTGCATCCGGCTGTCAAAGATAGACGAGTGCATGGAGATGTGACTGGGGACCGCAGTATGTGGTTCCTGATCACATGATCACTGTTATCCATCCAATAACAGTGATCATGTAAAGTTCAAAAAAATTGGAATAAAAAGTTTAAAAAGTTGTCATCCGTAAGGGGAGATGAAACTACATAACTAAGGTCCCCGGATTTGCCCCCGATGGGATCTTTATCTGTGGACCTTACCCCTGCTTCTGCGCATGCTCCCGTCAGCAAAATGGCAGATGCATGTGCAAAAGTTGAGGATTGCCCAGGAAATTTAGAATCTCCCTGCTCCTGAGAGAGCCGAGAGCCTGGAGATGTCACGGGGGGGGGGGGGGATTGGGGGGGGGGGCTGCAGTGAGCAGTTCCTGGTCACGTGATTGCCATAATCCAATGGATAATAGCGATCACATAAAAGTGAACAAAAAGAGTTGAAGTTTCATCTTCCCTTACCGATGCGATCAGTGAAAGGAGATTAAACTTTTTACCAGAGGCCTCCGTATTTAAACCCTGACATGATCATCCTCCTTGGACCTTACCCGGATTCCGCACATGCGCCCACGCAGGAGTCTGGAAGGGCCTGGGAAATTTAAAATCTTCTTGCTCCCGGCTACTATCGGTCACCGAGAGCCTGGAGCAGTGGCCTGTGGCCTCGTTGACCGGTCCCGGTTACATGATAAACAGGTAGCGATCTACCTTAGGCCAGTCTCATAATACCGGATGGGAATTACGGATTCTGCATGCATCTGATCTGCGGTACTATCAAATGCATTGGATTACACAATTCCGCTCACATTATTGGGTCAGAATTACGTAATCCACTCGCAGAAAACAGAACGCAGCAGGTTCTATTTTACCGCGGATATCCGCAACATAGAGCCCATTGTGCTCCAGGTCCGCGAATATACCCTCAGCCCACATGTAACTACATTGTGTACGGGCTGTGGGTACTTGTATCATCGCTAAGCGATGACACAGGAAATGCAAACAAAAAAAGTGACCGCCAGTGTGAGTACGCAGTTATGCACAGTACATTAAGCGGCCGTACACAGTGCCAAAGCCGGGCTTACAGCTGGGATCCGCTGTGGGCCTGCGCAAGTGGATTCCACATATGGCCGTGTGACCCTAGCGTTATTGAGATTGCTACCAGTAATACGTAATTTACAAGATCATCCTGGGAACGCTCGCCTTCCTGCAGCAGGTTGTTGAGCGTCTTCTGTGTGAGCCGCACTTTAGCAAGCGTACGAAGGCTTACAGAGTGCTACTTTTTACACCCCATCGCTGCCACTGAGGTCAAGAAATACCCCCCAAAAAAGCATAGGAGGAGGAGGGATACCTGGTTTAATTGCCCCATGTGCCCATTCCAACCAGGCCTCTGTAATTACCCCTGTCTGTGGGCATACCATTATTACTTTTATCTAAGATTTAGGGAACGCCAAAAGGAGCGGGGGGGGGGGGGGGCGGACTATTTTTAGGGAGTCAACTTTTTTTCCACACAAGTCAGCAACGGGGCCTAGAATTTATTCAGTTGTGCCCTGAAATCGAACAGGTGTGCCCTCCACTATAGGTCTAGCCATGTGTTCTATAAGTAGATTGCGGCCACAATGGGTATGTTTCTGAACACGGAACACACAGGGGTATCCATTTTGGGTTAAAGTCTTCATTTATATGTGTGCTGTACAAAAAAACTGTTTTTAAAAATGACACAATTGCCAAAAAAATGAAAATAGTAATTTTTTCCTTCTGCTTTGCTTAGATTCATTCAAAAACTGTGGGGTCAAAATACGCAGTACACCCCTAGATGAATTTGTTAAGGGGTCTAGTTTTCAAAATAGGGTCATTTGTGGGAGTTCTCAATCGTTTTGGCCACTCAAGGACTCTACAAGTGTGCTATGGGGCCTAAAACGCCTTCAAGCAAAATTTCTGTTCTGTTAGAGTTATATACTCTCACTGCTCTTACAGTAAAGAACTTTAGTTGTCCGCCTTTGTACCCACTCAAGCTCTGGTATGTCCTTCTTGGGTAGCAATACCCAACACTGTACACAAGATTCCATGTGTGGTCTGACCAGTGACTTGTAAAGAGGAGGAACAATGTCCTCATCATGTGCCCCTAGACCTCTTTTGATGCACCCCATGGTCCTATTTGCCTTGGCAGCAGCTGCCTGACACTGGTTGCTCCAGTTAAGCTTATAGTTAACTAAAATTCCCAAGTCCTTTTTCCTGTCAGTGTTACCCAGTGGTTTCCCAATTACTGTGTAATGGTGACATGTATTTCCTCTGCCCACATGCATAACCTTACATTTATCAGTGTTACACCTAATTTGTTGCTTTTCTGCCCAAACCCCTAACTTAGTTTCTCAATAAATGTTTGACAACTCCAGTACGCTTACTTATCCACCAGTTTCAGTCATCCTATATAGCAGATGCTATTTCCTCATAGTCACCCTACTAATAATAATAAACTTTATTTGTATAGCGCCAACATATTCCGCAGCGCTTACATAGACAGGGGGAATACAGAAAGACAAAATACAAAAATTACAGAACCATGGTTGCATATAGTAATCAGTTGATTGATACAGTAGGGGTGAGGGTCCTGCTCCAACGAGCTTACATACTACAAGTAATGGGGTGATACAGAAGGTAGAGGGGCTGGAGATGTGCACGGTATGGCGAGGTGGAGAGTGAGGGATGCTATGCATATAGACAATGGTCAGACATTTAGCTGTGTAACGGCAGAAACGGTATGACTGCAGGAGAGCGGTTTATGATGGCTAGCAGGGATTGCAGTCAGTAGGTCAGGGAGCATCTTATCAGGCGGAGTACAGAGGGGTTTGTTTAGGGAATGAGGTATGCCTCCCTGAAGAGGTGCGTTTTTAGAGCACGCCTGAAGTTCTGCGAGTCCTGGATTGCTCGGGTAGCCTTTGGTAGTGTGTTCCAGAGGACCGGTGCTGCTCTGGAGAAGTCTTGGAGGCGGGAATGAGAAGTTCGAGTTAAAGGGGCGCTCAGTCTGGTTTCGTTAGCAGGGTCATTTGTGGGAGTTCTCAATCGTTTTGGCCACTCAAGGACTCTACAAGTGTGCTATGGGGCCTAAAACGCCTTCAAGCAAAATTTCTATTCTGAAAGCCACTGGCTGCTCCTTTTGGTTTGGGCCCTGTTGTGCATAAAGACATAATATTAGGGCCAGAATGGGTATGTTTCTGATCACGGGACAAACAGGGGTATCCATTTTGGGGTGTAAATCCTAATTTTCATGTGCACTATAGAAAAAAGCCTGTCTTTAAAATGACATATTTGCAATAATATGAAATTTTATTTTTTCTCCTCTACATTGCATTAATTCCTGAAAAAAAACTGTGGGGTCAAAATACTCCTGACCCCCCTCAGTGAATGCATTAAGAGGAGTACTTTTTAAAATGGGGTCATTTGTGGGGGTATCTATCATTCTGACACCTATGAGCA
Source organism: Eleutherodactylus coqui (assembly GCF_035609145.1). Classification (NCBI taxonomy): domain Eukaryota; kingdom Metazoa; phylum Chordata; class Amphibia; order Anura; family Eleutherodactylidae; genus Eleutherodactylus; species Eleutherodactylus coqui. The sequence goes on along the minus strand of NC_089840.1, from coordinate 202,664,951 downwards.
TTTGCAATCTTGGTTGGTGTAGGAAACCAAAGTGTTCCTCAAAATGTTAATAAATAATCAATGTTAAATTTGTACGTCTGCTAATTAGTTAAAAAAATGAAAGTTATTAAAATGTGAGTCCAGAATAAAGTAAACAGATGGAAATATATATCTTATCAAAAATTTGTACAGTGTGTTTGCACATATTTGAGATATTGCAATTGAAAGTGTGAAAAAATTATTCCCAATTTTGGCACTTTTAATAAATATACATATGGGTCTGTTTTTACCACCTAAATGAAGTACAATATGTGCTGAAAAAACAATCTCAGAATCACTTGGATATGCAAAACCTTTACGGAGTTATTCTATGTTAAAGTGAGACATTTCAGATTTTCAAAATTTGGCTCCTTCACTAAGGTGCAAACAGGCTTTATCAATAAGGGGTTAATCAAAATCCTTAAAGGGGTTGTCCCGTGATAGCAAGTGGTGTTATACACTTCTGTATGGCCATATTAATGCACTTTGTAATATACATCGTGCATTAAATATTGACCATACAGAAGTCATACACTTACCCCTCCGGTGCTGGCGTCCCTGTCTCCATGGCGCCGACTAAAGCTGCCTTCTCCCGGGATTAGACGCGCTTGCGCTGTCTGCCCTCTTCTGTCCGGCTCCGGCATGCTCGCGCTGCAGAGGTCACGATGTATATTAAAAAGTGCATTAATATGGCCATACAGAAGTGCTTAACTCCACTTGCTATCACGGGACAACCCCTTTAAGTACTGTATTCAATAGTAGCATAATAAATCACGGTTCTTCAATATATTACACTGTATGCAGCTGTGTCTAGGCAGCAAATTAGAGAATATACTACATATATAATACATATTAGATTATGTATTACAGGAATGAGTAAAAGTGCTCACTTCCGCTTGTAACAATCAGAAAAACACTGAAGGAGGATCATTAAAATTCCAAATAATAGTAATACATTAACACTATGGTTTCTTCCCTTCTAATGCCATTAGTTTGTTTTCCATATAGTTGAATATACCCAGAGTACAATAGCCTAATTATCTAATACATATGAATACTTGACACCTTTAACATAATGTGTCATTGAGCTAACTCACCAGTGATGAGGTTGTCCACCAATGTAGTTGGCATGCAGAAGATCCCGACCAATAAGTCGCTTATGGCTAGGTTCAGAATGAACATGTTTGTTACGGTACGCATCTGCCGGTTCTTTAGTACAATGAAGCACACCAACATATTCCCAATCATACACATGAGAAAGATAAAAATGTAGGCCAAGATAAACATCGTTGCTACTGCCGAGGAGTGTTGGTAGTAGAATGAGAATGTTAGATTTTCCCTGGAGATGTGTGTCTTGTTGCCAAATCCTAAGGAACTGATGTTGAAAGACGGAACATAAGGACCTGAGGGTAAAAATAGATAAGTCAGTGCTTTGAGTCTCACAGACTTTTTACATCGATGAAAGAACTTTTCATAGATTCTTATTTTTCAATCCAATACTTTTATGACCAGCCATATTTTAGTACACAAACCTTACCTTTTTTTATGTTTAGTTAAGTGTTCTCGAGACACAAACTATTGGCAAGTATACATAATATACAACTTTATATCAATCCTCATGGATGCGAAATGCAAATCAAATTTACAAAGTATTTTAGTAGATAACTGGCTGTTTATCCTTCGTGACTCAATCTTCCGTTTTACATTGGCAGTCATAACTACAGTAGAAATTGCAACTATTTTCATGTGCCACCTATGGAGGGCATATATACAGTAGGACCAAACAATTTTTCTCTTGGTGTGGTTGGGAAAGCCATTACTTTTTGAAAACATTTTTCCCATCCATGCTGCTAGTGCTATGAGAGCTTGTGGTTTTTTTTTTTTTTTGTGGGTCAAGTTGTATTTTCGAATACTAGTAGTATTCTGGGATACAATTGATTTTTTTTTCTTTAGGTATGTGCAAAATAAAAAAAACTCAGTAAATCAGTCTTTGTTTTTTGCATTTTTCCCCCTAATTCTACTGTGATGGAAAATGGAATTTTGCATGAATAGTAGAAAATAATTTTTGGTCATCTCTGGAGCTATACATAAAAGACAGGCAGTTTTATAAATGATGAACTCTTAGCATTTGCTTATGACACACATTCATTGGTGTTCATGGGTTGCAATGAGGAACCACCAATAGCAGTTCTAGGCACACATGTCCAAGCAAATATGACCATGCACAAGCATAGTCGCCTTTAAGTCTAGCAGGCGTAACAAAGCATGGTCTAGGTTCCCTTTGGGCACAATCTTAAAATAGGCTCTATAAAAATAAGTCTTTCCCTTATAATATGGAATCAAGTTGATGTTCTCTACTGTCATGGGGAAGTGGCAAGAAGGTTCCCCAATAGAAAGTATCCTCTACTGCTTTACGATATCTTTGTTAGTAAGTATTCTGCTTTAACAACATTGTGTAAAGACAGGCTTAAGGTTCTTTCTAGGTCCCTACAGATTTATGTATAGTCTAATCTCAGGCTCTTATTGTGTTATCTGGAATCCTGGTGAGTAGATCAAAGGAAAGCTGTATCTCATTTTTTTTTTAGTGGATAAAAATATTGGGCAGCTTATGGCATTATCTGGACACAATGACATCTCATTAACTATATTCATCATGGCACTATTAACTACACAATGTACAGTGATGAACTATGGCAACATGTATTGGGCAAAAGCACATAAAGGCCCATTTAGACACAATGATTATTGTTAAAAAAAATGTCTTTTGTGCGATAATCGTTTTGTCATTTACATTGCAAGATGATCACTCAAACGTTGAGCGATCACCTTGCGCTTTGGAGGATGCAGAGAACAAGCGGGGGGCCACTTGTTCTCTGCATCTGGCTGTTCCCCGCTGGGAGTGCCTGGCTGTCATACAGCCAAACGCTCCCAGCCGAGGATGCAGAAAACAATCGGGGTGTCCCCGCTTGCCTTCTGCATCCAGCTGTTTTCCGCTCTGAGTGCCTGGCTGTTATACAGCCGAGCGCTCTGAGCGGAGGGTGCAGAAGACAGGCAGGGTGTTCCTGCTTGTCTTCTGCATCCCGCTGTTCCCCGCTCGGAATGCCCGGCTGTTATACAGCTGAGTGCTCTGAGCAAAGGATGCAGAAGACAAGCGGGATGTCACCCCTTGTCTTCTGTATCCAGCTGTTTTCTGCACGGAGTGTCCGGCTGTTAAACAGCCAAGCGCTCCGAGCAGGGTATGGAGAACACAGCTGGACAGCTGCGTTCTTCATACCCCACCTGTCATCAGTGAGCCGGATACGGCTGAAACAATAGTATCACCTGTATCCCGTTGTAAATCCCTGATAAGACTCATCGTTGTCTTTCAGCGCACTGAAAGACAATGATGAGCGATGGTTTAACAAAAACTGCATGATGTCAGTGCAGTTACACACAACGATTATTGCTCAAAAGACGGCTTTGAGCGATTCTTGAGCCATAATCGTTGTGTCTAAATGGGCCTTAAAACAGCTGTCATTCAGTCTAATTTTTACTTTTACAAGTAAGTAAAGGGTGTGATGAAAGTCCAAAACATGGTTAATTGAAAACCATGATCTAATGAAAAAAACTTTTGTTTTGTCGTTTTAAGGGATTGTAGAAGTAGCTGAATGCATAATTAGGATGACATAATGTAGTTGTACAATGCTGTTAATTCATTGTAATTCATATTAAGAAGCTTTACAACAGTAAAAAATATTGCTTTTATCATAAACTACGGGGTAACAGAGAATTACTTTCTTGAACAAGTAAGTATATATGGATTTTATCGGCAGGGGTATTTATCTTGATGAAAGGGAACACTAATTTAGGTCTAACGACTTCAGTTTTTTTCCTGTCATGATGAATGGAACAAAACGTTATTATCAAATATAACAATCACAGAAAACTGCAATTCACATATTGAAAAGCGTAGAAACATAATGGGATAATACAATACATTTGCAATTACATGTATTTAAAAAAGTATTCCAGTGAGATGAAATTTTTCTATAAACCTATAGTACATGTATGCATCATAATCACTCTCTCAGGTCCAATGGTAATTATTCAAATAGATGAAGAGATGGGGTGATTGCTCCTTTAAATTGTGTACAAAGTACTAACATCAACCCCCAAAAGATATCTCAATATGCAGAATAGAAATATATTAAAAAAAACCTTTATTTACAAATCACATTAAAATATTTTTATTTAAAATGTACAAGAGAGTACATTCACAAGAGAGTGCAGCCTTCACACAAAAACAGTACATCATCGGTCAAATATGCATTAGTGTAATGGTTGATGTCCCATATGCGTGTTACAATGTATAACAAACATCATATCACAATACATTAATAGCAGTCACATGTTACAACGCAAAATAAATGAACATACTTATACCATATAAAGCACCGATCTAGATGCACACCCCGACACAGTGTTTCGGTCAAAAGATCCCCCAGAAGAAGCCATCTTTTGGGCAAAAAGAATCACGACTAATAGGACCAATGATTTCCTATGGAAATGCTCAGATGAATGACTTTAAGCTGCGCAAAGAAAAAAAAAAACGCACAAAAGAGATAGGAGATCAGTGACTAACTCAGCGACTGTAATTTCCTGCTGTATGGCAGAAAATCGCAGAAGCCTCCATAGACTCCTATGGGAGACTATGTGAGCCAGATGGCAAAGGGAGATGGAGGGGTTTTCCTGCAGGGGGGTTAGAGGGATTCCCCCATAGTAGGGATGGAGGGGTCCCTGTACTGAGGAGATGAAAGGATTCCCCAGCAGCAGGCATGGAGGGGTTCCCCTGCAGGGAAACCCCTTCATCTCCGCTGCAGGGGAATCCCTCCAGCTCCCAAGTGGGGAAACCCCTCCATCCCCACTGAGATGAAGGGAGTTTCCTTCATCTCTCTCTCTCTCTTCCCGGAGCAGCAATGCTCCTTTTTAGCAACACACAGCTACTGATCGAGTGAATGGGCGATTTCAATGCTAATTAAGCTCAGAACTTAACCGTGGAAATTCGTCCATTCACATGATTTTTCACCGAGGTAGCCACGATTTTGCATGACTTTGATGCCCATGTGAAGGAGCCCTTAAGGGGAAAAAAATTCCTTCTTGACTCCAATCTGGAAGTCAGAATAATCCCTGGATGACTGACCCTTCTGAAGTAATCAGTGACTATAATATGTAATATTGTAACGTTCAAGAAAGACATGCAGGCCCCTCCTAAACTCTTCGCCATCACCACATCCTCAGGCGGAGAGTTATATACTCTCACTGCTCTTACAGTAAAGAACTTTAGTTGTCCGCCTTTGTACCCACTCAAGCTCTGGTATGTCCTTCTTGGGTAGCAATACCCAACAATGTACACAAGATTCCATGTGTGGTCTGACCAGTGACTTGTAAAGAGGAGGAACAATGTTCTCGTCATGTGCCCCTAGACCTCTTTTGATGCACCCCATGGTCCTATTTGCCTTGGCAGCAGCTGCCTGACATTGGTTGCTCCAGTTAAGCTTACAGTTAACTAAAATCCCCAAGTCCTTTCCCCTGTCAGTGTTACCCAGTGATTTCCCAATTACTGTGTAATGGTGACATGTATTTCCTCTGCACACATGCATAACCTTACATTTATCAGTGTTACACCTCATTTGTTGCTTTTCTGCCCAAACCCCTAACTTAGTTTCTCAATAAATATTTGACAACTCCAGTACGCTTATCTATTACTTATCCACCAGTTTCAGTCATCCTATATAGCAGATGCTATTCCCTCATAGTCACCCTACTAGTAATAATAATCTTTATTTGTATAGCGCCAAGATATTCTGCAGCGCTTACATAGACAGGGGGAATACAGAAAGACAAAATACAAAAATTACAGAACCACGGTTACATAGTAATCAGTTGATTAATACAGTAGGGGTGAGGGTCCTGCTCCAACGAGCTTACATACTACGAATAGTGGGGTGATGCAGAAGGTAAAGGGCTGGAGATGTACACGGTATGGCGAGGTGGAGAGTGAGTGATGTTATACACATAGACAATGGTCAGACATTTAGCCGTGTAACGGCAGAAACGATGTGACTGCAGGAGCGGTTTATGATGGCTAGCAGGGATTGCAGTCAGTAGGTCAGGGAGCATGTTATCAGGCGGAGTACAGAGGGGTTTGTTTAGGGAATGAGGTATGCCTCCCTGAAGAGGTGCATTTTTAGAGCACGCCTGAAGTTCTGCGAGTCCTGGATTGCTCGGGTAGCCTTTGGTAGTGCGTTCCAGAGGACCGGTGCTGCTCTGGAGAAGTCTTGGAGGCGGGAATGGGAAGTTCAAATTAAAGGGGCGCTCAGTCTGGTTTCGTTAGCAGAGCGGAGAGCCCGGGCTGGGTGATGGATTGAGATGAGGGAGGCGATATAGGGGGGCGCTGCACTGTGGAGGGCTTTGTTGATGAAGGTAGCAAATTTAAATTGAATGCTGTATTTAACGGGCAACCAGTGCAGTGACCGGCACAGGGCAGAGGCGTCCGAGTAGTGGCCGGACAGGAAGATGAGCCTGGCTGCCGCATTCAGGATGGATTGAAGAGGATAGAGTCTGGTGCGGGGGAAGCCGATCAGCAACGAGTTGCAATAATCGAGCCGGGAGTGGATGAGGGCAACAATAAGCGTTTTTAACATGTCCACAGACCAAATGTTGATGACAAAGGTGAGACACTGCTTCTCATGTCTGTGCTTACTACTTCTGTGGATTTTATATATGAGTTAGATAAACGTTGGATGTTTTTTGCAACCCACGTGTCTCTCTCAGGTGCCATGTTTCTATTTCTTTTTCAGCAGCAAATTCTTAAGATATCTGATATATTCATTTTCATTAATCAGATTAACTATGATGCCTGTTGCCAGCATACTGCTATTAAGAATGAATGACTAGTGCAATTTCCAATGAGCTAAACTGATGCATAAATTATATACTTTGTATCTGAAAATTGGCAGCCTAGCAATCAGTATGGCCTTTTTGTTCTCTCATATCTATTGTAATAGATTTTCGAGTCTGAGTCATTTATTGATGCTGTATGCCAGGGATGTTGTCCTAGAAAATTAAAGAAGGCCAATATTATAACATCTGAACACATATGAAACATCTCTCCATTTTGCACTGTATTTATGGGTGTGGCTATACAGACGAGGATTATATAAAGTTGTACCTTATATACAAATGGCCTTCTTCGAGTCATAGAGTTGGGCTGTCTGAGCTCTAAGTCACGCTGTCCCACCTCTGCTAACGCCTCTGCATCACTCTTGCACCAGCCCATAGCCACTAATATCAGCGAAAGCAGTGTTGAAATCCTGCTTTTGCACTGTGCGGCTCTCTCGCCAACGCAGAAGCGGACATGCACAGCAAGGCCTCTTTCATATGAGCATCATTTTTACGCACAGTGGGTGCATCAAAAGATAACATCCAAAAGAACCTATGATTTCCTACGGGTTCTTTCAGATGAACGATTTTTTTGGACGCACCTGAAAAAAAGATTTAAAAATTTAAAAAATTGCACGAAAAAAAATTAGACACAGGCACGATTTTTTGATGCCGAGATTTCTTTTCATAAAAAGTTAGGACTTGTTCTATCTTTTCATGGCACAACACCGGCGGCTCCATAGTCTCCTATGGGAGTCTATGCGAGCCGCTGGCAAAGGGAGGGGGGGTTAACATCCCCGCAGGGATAAAAGGCATCCCCGTGGGTATGAAGGTATTCCCCGGCCGCGGGGATGAAGGTTTCCGTCGCCACATGGATGAAGGGAGTCAACAATTGAAATCAATGGTTTCGTTTCGTCACATTTTGCCTGCGTGATTTTCATGCCCGCAAAACGTGACAAAATCATGGTCACCTGCAGAAGCCCTAAATTAGATCAGCTCAAGAGTTTGTTTCCAAGCTGAACGAGCCCAGCTATGTAGTAATCTAGATGGCCACCTTTTAAACCTCCCCAGCTCTCCTATGTCCTTTTTAGGTTTTTTTTACACGATCGTTGGGATGTTCAGCCGCCCACATCACGGCCAAAAATTGTATATACGTCGCAGCCTGGAATTTCATCTGCTTGGAGAAATCTTTAAAAATCCTTCTAATGGCTCAACAGAGCCAGCTGACATGTTTTTGCAGCATTCGACACTGCTAAACTTCCTCTGCCTCCCTTTGCAACCTATGGGAGCTGCCAGCTGATCGGACCGAAAGATAGGGCAAGACCTATCTTTTCAGGCTGTGTCAAAACATCGGCCGGCGTATTTGGCTGCCGATGTTCTATGTTCGCCATCCAGACGTTTTTACGCGATTCTCCATTGTGGTTCATTTAGCTGCGTAAAAACGCTCGTGTGAATGAGGCCTTAGAATGTGGAGCCCAAAATTGAAACCCATACGGAGATGTGGTCTTACAAGAGAGGATTATAGAGGGTTAATTTTACATTCAGGGGTTTTTATCTCTTTATACACCTGAAAATCGCATTTGCTTCTGCCTTTTGATATTAAGGGTGGCTTCAGACAGGCGTATGCACAAATACGCTCGCCTCAGCGCAACATATTTGTGCAGTGAACAAGGTTTATTTGTGCATGTATCGGCACATTGTATTGTACTTTTTGCACAAGCAGGGCCTGTTCACATTTTAAAAGTCTAAGTAGGCCCCGCTGTGTTCTCTTTTGTGCACATCCCATAGACTTCTATGGGGCCCCTGGTACGCAAATATGCAGGAAGATAGAGCAAGTCCTATATTTTTCAGCAACCTTACACTTATAATATCTGCATTGTTTTTTTCCATGATGCCAACTTGTAATATTTTAGTTATGCTGAGCTTTAAAAGTCCTACATAGTGTTATATATATATATATATATATATATATATATATACTAGCTGATATACCCGGCTTCGCCCGAGTTAATTTGGTACTGGTGCTTATCTGGTGTTCACACGGAAAATCTTATGAAGTCGTGGTTACTTTAGAGATACTGAGGAAAAACATATGTTCACCATTTTGCATAGTTCTCTGCGTTACCCAGGAAACACCACGTGGAGGTAACCATTGTTTCCTTCATATAAAATGACATCAGGAAGTGAGAGAATTAGATTACATACATAAAATTTGGACACTAATTCTTTTGCACTTAGAATTGAATAATCGAGTTGGGACCTATTAACTTTTCATATTTATGACATAATCAATGCTTGTGCCAAATTTCATGTTTCTATGACATTGGGAAGTGAGAGATTTGGATTATGTACGTAAAATTTGGACGCTAATTCTTTTGCGCATAGAATTAAATAATGGAGTTGGGACCCATTAGCTTTTCCTATTTATGACATAATCAATGCTCGTGCCAAATTTCCCGTTTCTATGACACCGGAAAGTGAGAAAATTACATACCCCACGTAAAATTTGGACGCTAATTCTTTTGCGCATAGAATTGAATAATGAAGTTGGGACCCATTCGTTTTTCCTATTTATGACATAATCAATGCTCGTGCCAAATTTCCCGTTTCTATGACACCGGAAAGTAAGAAAATTACATTCCGCACGTAAAATTTGGACGCTAATTCTTTTGCGCATATAATTGAATAATCGAGTTGGGACCCATTAGCTTTTACTATTTATGACATAATCAATGCTCGTGCCAAATTTCCTGTTTCTATGACACCGGAAAGTGAAAAAATTACATTCCGCACGTAAAATTTTGACGCCAATTCTTTTGCGATAGAATTGAATAATCGAGTTGGGACCTATTCGCTTTTCCTATTTATGACATAATCAATGCTCGTGCCAAATTTCATGTTTCTATGACACCAGAAAGTGAGAAAATTAGATTCCGTACGTAAAATTTGGACGCTAATTCTTTTGCGCATAGAATTGAATAATCGAGTTGGGACCCATTAGCTTTTCCTTTTTATGACATAATCAATGCTCCTGCCAAATTTCACGTTTCTATGACATTGGGAAGTGAGAGATTTAGATTATGTACGTAAAATTTTGACGCCAATTCTTTTGCGCTAGAATTGAATAATCGAGTTGGGACCCAATTTATTTTCCTATTTTGGAGATGATCTATGCGTGTGCCAAATTTCATGTTTCTCCGACATCGGGAAGTTGGAGAACTTTTGGCGAGTCAGTCAGTGAGTGAGTGAGTGAGTCAGTCAGTCAGTCAGTCAGTGAGTGAGTCAGTGAGTCAGTGAGGGCTTTCGTCTTTATATATATAGATATATGCAGAACAGCCTCTGACATTGGAGCGCTGTCCTGCATAGTGTTAGAAACATGTATCGGACCTCGTCAGACATCAGAGCTATGCAGGGAATTCTCAATGTCGGAAGACGTCCGACGTGGATTGGAAAAGGTTAAGGCAAGTGTCTTTGCTTGACCTTTTTGTCTTACCAATTACCAGACTCGTGCTCCAGTTAGTTGTCTAAATAGTATCTCAATGTGCGGTGTCCTGCAGATCGAACAGCATACGAACGGGATGTCTGTGAGCTCTCCGATCCATTTTTTACATGAACCCTTATGGAAATTAATTATCTCCTTAACGCTCCTTCACATGGGTGTATGTGCAGTTGTATGTGCCTCAGCGTATTTACGCTGTGAATTACGCATTTTTGCCTGCACATTGGCATATTGAACCGTACTTGAACAATATTTGAAGAGACAGGAGATCAGGGGGTTGTGCACCTGTCAGCACTTACTACAGTATATTTTTCCGTGCAGGGACAGCTCACACGCACACGTGACACTCCCTTTCCATAGAATAGATTGGCTATTTAAAGCCTAATGAGGTCCAGTTGTCTTCTTTTTCTATGTTTTGCGCAGTGTCAGACCCTTCCTTTTGCACAATTGTATTCATTCCATAAATTTCTATCACAGTTTCACTGCGCAAAACACAGGAAAATAGTGCAGGTCCTATCCTTTTGCGAAAAATCTGAGCGTGCGAAGCACGCCTATGAAAGTGAATCCATTGAAATCAATGGGTTCTATTCTATGTACTGTGCATGTGCACAAACATGTGCAAGTACGGACGCCTGAAGGAGCCCTAAAATTGCACCTCTGCTCATATACAGGCGCCCTTAGGCCTCATGTCCATGGGGAAAATAAGGCCCGCTACGGATTCTCCATGGAGAATCTGCAGCGGGTCCCTCCTGCCCCGCGGACATGAGAGCTGAAAATAACAATTAATAAGAATTAACTTACCCGCAGCGGGCCGGGAAGGTCTTCTCTTCTTCACGTCCGGATGTTCTTTCTTCGGCCGGCGGATGTACTTGGCACGTCGGCGGTGTGCCGCGCACATGCGTCGGGCACATCTGCCGGACTGAAGCAAGAAGATCCGGCCGTAAGGAAGAGAAGACGTGCCTGGTCCGCTGCGGGTAAGTTATTCTTATTTTAGGTCTCCCGCGGATCCGGACGGCTTCCATAGGCTTCAATAGAAGCCTGCGGGAGCCGTCCCCACGGGAGACCCGCACGAAAATGGAGCATGTCACGTTTTTTTTCATGCTCCATTTTTTTAAAATTCCCTTTTATTGACCATCCGCGGGTATTTATCTACCCGCGGGTGGTCAATGCATCCCTATGGGGTGCGGATCCGCGGGCAGGAGAAGAGTTAAAATCCGCTGCAGATTTTAATTCTTCTTTTGCCCGTGGACATGAGGCCTTAGAATGTATACACTGCATTCGCCCATTCAGCAATTTCTTCTCGTTGTCTTTTTTTCCTTACTGAACAGACATTTTTAGAATGTAATGTTGTCACCAATAAAGACCATGATAAACGCAGTGTGCTCGCAGCGCTGGCAACAAAAGCCCTATTGGCTTCCCAGGATGTGTACCGCTGCCATAACTCTTATTGTTGTATCTACAGTATGTGCGCTTAATGCAAAAAGTGTAATAACAAGCCAAGAAAAAAGTACATCTTCTTGATGCCAAAGATTTTAAAATATGCAAATAGAGCTTTGGCAGGTGCTAGCTCATTATCATGTACTAATGACTTCTGTGAGGTGTACGACATACAACAGACCTCGTTTTTATAGTGAAAAATAGCAAAAAAATAGGCCCATAAGGCGAAAGCAGCCTGTTAACACCTCCATTAAAACGTAACTTGTATTGTTGTATGTCAAAACCAACTTAGTAGTTGTGCACTAAAATCACAGAACACCTAAGGGACCTTTCACACGGGACAGAATTACTCTGCAGGACGCAACCAAAACCGCAGCTAAGGGCTTATTCAGATGACTCAGTGAGGTATTTGAGGTTGATTTGTGCACATGTCTAGCATAGTACTGTACTTTTTGTGCACACAGGGCTAGTTCACATGCAACACACCCATTCCGTGAAATTAAAGGCTATTAGTCTAATCAGGTCCAGATGAGTTCTTTTTTCGCAGTTTTGTGCGGTGTTTCACACTTCCCCTTGTATATTTGCACATCTCCTATAAACTTAAATGGGGGCTTTTGCTGCACAAAACGCAAAAAGAGAGCATGTCCTACTTTTTTCTACCCCTGCAATATAAAGCTTCACACCGCATGTGGTGTAGAGATTTCAGCTTTTCAGCAACTATGAAAGCTGGGTGCTGAAAGGCAGCTCTGTAGCAGGCTTCATAAAGACTGTCACATTCCTCCCAAGGGGCCGGTGATGTACTACAGCCCCTGCTAAACCAGAGCTATAAAATGTTTACATTAGGAGATAAGGACAGGAAAAAGCCTTCACCAGTCAGTAGGTTGTCCTTCCTATTCTCCCAGTTGGTTACAGCCGGACATGATAACTTTTGGAGCCAAATCTGAACAAAGAGAATTTGCTCAAAATAAAGAAAAAAATGTAATTTTGAAATTAATTACGTTGCAGCCCGCCGACAAGGATATTCTGCAAAATGTCGCATCACCACAAATAAGATGCAGGACCTCCTATCTTTGAGGGTCGCTCAGAACACCCAAAACTGCATTGCTGGGAAAGTATATACCCCAGGATACTCGTGTGTAGACACAAATCATTACTAAAAATATGCAAGGCCTATATCTAAGATCAGAGGCCCTCCAGCCGAGATATGACTGAAAATGAGGAACTGGGATTATCCACAAGGGATACGGGACTCCACCCCAGCCCTCCTGAATGACATCAGAGGAGGTGGGAGAAGGAGTGTTCTGAGGGACGCTTTATAATTTAAGAGCCCACGGGCCCAATTGGTCAGCCCCTTGAAGTTCACTATGCGTGAGGACTATCCTGAAATTCGGTAACACTCCTATTTTAAACCCTTTTATTTTTCTGTCTGTGATCTCTTATGTTTGCCTCTTGACTATTACTTTGTAATATCAGTTTTTGCATTTTTCTGTAAATAAGCATTGCTTCTTTTTAGGATTAACTTTCAATTAGTGAACCTCGTCTGTGTTAACACGAAACCATATCTCTAAAGACATACCGGTGGGTAATTAGCATTTGGATCCAACGCCCGTGAACGTTGATGGTGGCAGCATGTATTGCGTGGGCATTGTAGAGCTCTGGAGTGCATTAGAATGATCAGTCGTGATTTGAGCTTTCACTTTGCATGCGTGCAGAAGCCCAGGAAAGCTGGGTACAAATCAGCCTGTGTTCTAATGACTTCAAGCTTGCAATCTCATCGATATAGAGCACAGGGCTAGACGGATTGCTGTAGAATTGTGGCAGAAGGTGGTAAGTCGCTACACTGTAAAACACTAATTTCATTATCATAACATGTGTTTTCCATATCCCTCGATGCTGTCACCTCTTTCTCTCCATTTGTAGCTCAATGCTGGTTAAAACCCCTCCACCTGCTGGATCCAACCTAAAATAAAAAGGAGGGCATACTCACCTCTGCTGGACCCCAGGAACAAAGCAGAATCAATAGCGACTTCCAAGTAGATGGCCCAGCAGAAGTCAGGTGTCCGCTGCAGCGTCACCATACATACGTCACTGTACATAGACCTAAAGCCGGGTTCGGGACCAAGAGGTAACCAAAGCTAACACTTCAAGGGCTGATGGCCAACTTGAGGGGGACATCCAAAGAAGTATGCACGACGGCTGCCACAGCGCTTGTGTGCTAGGTGGTCACATTGTATTTCAAAATAGTGGGTTGTGCTGGAACGAACAGAGGCAGGGCGGTACACCGTAGATCAGCCCACCAAGCAGATTAGCAGTCTGGACCTGTGGAGCAACGGCTCGCACCAAGCATAGAAAAGTAGATTGACTGAGAAGGATTGGACATGATATAGGCAAGGTGCAGCAGCCAGCGACACTGACAGCAGAGCACAGCACTGAGATGGAAGGGGCATCGGCGCTGCAGGTCTACACTCTCTGCTGCTGTTCTACACGTCTGGGGCCAGTGCCCCCTTCCTCTACATAGGGTCATGCATCCTGTATGGTTGTCACACACCCTAAATGTCGGCCCTGCTTGTAAGCGCCTTGAAATGTTTGCAATACGGGCTCAGCGTCATATGATCTTCCACTAAAAACTTGAATTTAACTTATTTTGAAATGCTATTACAGTAGTTTATGTTTCATGAAAATTATTTTATGCAGATCAGACATCCTAAATTGTCTGACTGTAAAGTAATTAAGTGAGAAATAAACGGGGAAATCAACCGAATGTAAAAGAGAAGAATCTCTGATCTACATAGTTGAGACTTCCCGAATTGCAAAAAATATTCATTCATATTTGTATATATTTTCACTTGGAACAACAGACAGAGATGGAAAATTCACATTATGTCCTATTTTAGGGTGAGTCTTGCTCAAGAATGGCCCATTATTTTCTATGGGAAAATTCAAAAAATGGACCACATTTGCATGCATGTGAGTGTAAACTACTTTTAAAGCATTTTACTATTGGAATCACATGCGATTTTTTATTTATTTTTTTACATTTTTTTAATACCTGAAACAGATGCAAATAGCACATTTTTATTGCAAACATGCATTGTCTATCAGAGATGAGCGAGCATACCGTACGCGCTAAGGCAAACTACTCAAGCAAGTAGTGCCTTATGCGAGTACCTGCCCGCTCGTCTCAAAAGATTCGGGTGCTGGCGGGGGAGAGCGGGGAGGAACGGGGGGGGGGGGGGGGAGATCTTTCTCTCACTCTCTCCCCCCTGGTCCACCCTGCTCACTCCCGCAACTCACCGCTCTCCCCCGCCGGCACCCGAATCTTTAGAGACGAGCGGGCAGGTACTTGAATAAGGCACTACTGACTCGAGTAGTTTGCCTTAGCGAGTATGCTCGCTCATCTCTATTGTCTATGCTTAAAAATTACTGTGAAATTGCAAGTCAGGGTTTAAACATATGGGCATAATTTAATTCTGTTATGTACCGTTAAAATCGCGGTTACATAACGGGACAAAACTAAACCATTGTTTTGAACGGTTTTGTCTTCACTAGCGGTATTCACGCGAGTTAATACTATATACAAGAAAGATAGGGTAGGACCTATGTTCTCGCTATTCTGTCTTCAAACTCGCGCGCAAGAGAACGGAGTTTGAATGGTTTGAAACAAGCCCAGTTCCTGAGCAACTGCGCTCCGTAGTGTTGCATATGCGCATCTGAAGAAGGCCTAAAATTGTTAGATTTTCAGTGACCTACATCGCATTTGTCCATGTGAATACAATCTGAGGCTACCTACACATGGGCAAGCACGATATCGGGCAGTGAAACTTGTCTCGGTATCTTGCTCGTGATCATGCATGGCATTTTGTCAAAAAGTTGCGATCCTCCGATGCAGCTTTCAGCCACGGCAGAGGATCGGGAAGTAATTCCAATTGTTTTCAATGGGAAACCTTGCATCACACTTACATGCAATGTGTTTTACTGCCCCATTGAAAATGAATGTGCTATGCGTACTGAGGAACGCAAAAAGTTAGAACATGCAATGATTTTTCATGCATTGCTCATGTATATAACTCCATTCAAAAGAATGAGGTTCATATTTATGCGCGATATGTGCCTCTTGCAACACACAAACTTTACATGGTTTTCTCGGTTGTGTGAAAGGGGCTTTAAACAACCATAAATTAGTGCCTTTGTATACAGTAGGTGAGAAAATAGTTCATAAGATCATAGATCCCTGTTAGTCCAGGTCAGTAGATTGTACATCATTTCTCAGATGGGCATCATTCCTGTCCATGTGCTGTCCATATGTTCTATGGTCATCAGACATACTCCAGGCGGACTCACACAAGCATGTTTTCATGCGTATTTGCACACACATATTTTTGT
Source organism: Eleutherodactylus coqui (assembly GCF_035609145.1). NCBI lineage: Eukaryota > Metazoa > Chordata > Amphibia > Anura > Eleutherodactylidae > Eleutherodactylus > Eleutherodactylus coqui. Next base: position 202,648,693 of record NC_089840.1, on the reverse strand, counting down.
GAGCAATATGCAGATAATATAACCTATTGATTTCAATGTTTTCATTCACATTTTCGAAAAAGCGGCATACTCTATTAAAGGCCCATAGTAGTCTATAGGGTATGCAAATTTGTGCCCGATACCCATGCAATTCCATGGAGATAAGAACACATCAGGACTAATTAGCCTTTTAGCGCTGTGTCCCATGACCAAATGAAATAGCCTAGTAAGCGCAAAAGGTACAGTAATATGCGCAAAAAGGTGGGTAAAAAAGACTTGATCACAGCGCAAATATGTTGCGCTACCATTTCCTTTTTTGCGCATACGCCCGTGTATAGCTGCCCTGATGCTCTCTAATTGTACTGGTCACACTATATTTTTAATTTCCATTCCACACAGATCAGCAAGTCTTATTCTGCTCAGATGAGAATATCACATATAAGAATGAGTTCACGCGAGACTATGCACAAAAAGCGTGCTGCAACGCAATGTTTTTACACATGACCGACTCACGGACAGTGCATGTGTGCTCTGTGATGTTTGTTGCTCTTCATTTGTCAGAATGCAACAAGATAAGGTGAACACACTTCCGATTTAGGTGGTACAGTCCCACTTCCCCAGGGTCCCAAGTGGGATAGCCATTTGTAACACTTTTGGACATCTGTCCTGCTTTTGGGATGCGGGGTCTCCATGATGGTGATTAGTAGCCGGGGTGCCACAGCTTCACAGCTGGTAATCACTCACTGGCACTCCTGTGGGATGCACTCACTGACAGCAGTGTGTGCATCCAGGATCCTCCTTTTCTGACCTCTCCTCGTTGGTTCCGCAGGAGGAGAGGTCAGGGAAGGAGGAGTCCAGGTTCACACACTGCTGTCAGTATGTGTATCCCATAGCAGCATTGAGTGAAGAAGCAGTGATGCTCTGAAGACAAATGGGAGGTAAGTATATTGCTCTCAGGGGCTCTATTACTACTGGGGCTACAGTGGGGGGTCATTGTTATTACTGGGGTTGATATAGGGAAAACTATTAGTAATAGTTTCCGCTATATCAGCCCCAGTAGTAATAGTATAACTGCTGAGACCACTGTGGGGTCACTATTACTACTGGGGCCAATGTGTGGGTCACTATTACTATCAGGGCCGAGGTAGGGGACACTATTACTACTAAGGCCGCCATGGGTAACACTATTATTACTGAGGCCACTGTGGGGGTTTCTACTACTACTGAGGCCACTGTGGGGGTCACTATTACTACTGGGGCGTATATAGTGGGACACTATTACTACTGACATGCAAGGAGAAAAAGTATGTACTCCGCGCTCGTCAGGTCAGATAAAAGTGATTAAAAGTAGTCTGAAAAAAAGTAGGTCACAAACCATACTTTATTCTAATTTCATGCAACGTGTTTCGGCGTACAGATCACAATAGGGGATGGTCACAGCTCATCTAATCCCCCTCCCTGCACAGGTCACGTCTAGAACAGTCTCCAATACAAGTCAATGAGTACCCTCTTGTCTATTATGTGAATGGCCCATGAGGCTGCTGTAAAACATCTCTCTAAATGCTATTAAAAAGCAGCTCAGGCAGCCTCCATAGTCATATACAGACAACAGAATAAAAAAATAAATCAGAAAATAAAAAACATTAGACAAATGCTAAATGTTTCACTATCTGTTTTTGATGCAATTTAACCCCTTAATGATACAGGACGTAAAGTTATGACCTGGTGGCTGGTGGTGCAATCAGCCGCGCCACTGATCAAAGCTGTTACCACTTTAAATGCCACAGTCAATTTAGACAGTGACATTTAAATTCCCTGATCAATGTTTGGGGGTCCAAAACAGTCCCCACAATGAGATCATGAGTGCTGTGGGGTTGCCATGGCAACCGAGCGCCTTCTGAAAACCCCCAGGGCTGCCATGGCAGATTGTCTATCAAGTCCTGCCTGTGGTGTGGCTTGATAGATTGCCTGTCAGATCGCATTATAATGTAATACAATGATAATTCATCATACTGCAGGGATGATCAAACCATCGCAGGTTCTTGTCTCCTGTGGGGACTAAAAAAATAAATAAAAAATTAGGTTAAGAAAGTTTTATTAATTGAAAAAATAAAAGGTAATAAAAGTTTAAAAGCAGCCTTTTGCCATATTAATAACAAAAGAATCTAAACATCTAGCAAAAATATATCATATTCCATATCGCTGCAACCATAAAATTCTGATCTATGAAAGTAATGCATTATTTACCCCGCATAGTGAATGCCATAAGAAGAAAATATATGCAACACCAGTCATCCAGCCTCCAAGAAAAAAAATGTAATAAAAAGCAATCAAAAAGTTGTATATACTCTAAAATTGCACCAATAGAAACTATAAGACGACCTGCAAAAAATGAGCCCTTGAACAACTATGTCAATACCTGAGTAAAAAAATTATGGCTGGTAGCAGAAAATAATTTTAAAAAATAGATATCTTTTAAAAAAAGCAAAAAATAGAAAAAAAAAAATAAATCTTGTTCTTTGTATAGCATTAACTTATTCCGCAGCGCTTTTTTTCCATTTCACTCCACTTAGAATTTTTAACAAATTTTGCAGTACATTACATGGTATATTAAATAGTATCACAACACTCAGACAGCTACATTGATAGATAAATAAGAGTTATGATTGGGGAGGAAAAAACGAAAAGAAGCACAGATTGAAATGACGGATTTGTCTAATGAGTTCCTGATGCAACATTTTTCCAGCGGAATTACACAGTGTTTCCCACATCTCCTTGCGTATTGCGCTCACATTTGCGTTCACCCATTGACTTCTATGGGGACCTTTAGAACATGTTCTATTTTTTTTGTGCAACCAAAATGTGTGCCACAAAATATGGAAATGTGAACAAACCCATTGAAATCAATGCGTTCTGTTCTCTGCGTGCACAAATATGTCTATATGAAGTTAGCTAAGGCTGCTTTCAGATGGGCTAAAAAATCACGTGAAAAACGCATGTTTGTGAAACCCATGCTTTTCAATGGGTTTCTTCACATTAGCAATGTTTTCACTAATGCTATGTTGCAAGAAAAAAAAATTGTGGCATGCTCTATCTTTCTGCGATGTGTAATTTTTCTTTATCTTCCATGTTCTCCTATGAAGCATCCTCGTTTATCACATCTCACTAACTTGCGATTTTTGGGCGATGCAATTTTAACATTATAAACTCCTGTTAACTTTTGGGATAAAAAATATTGCGTGATACTATTAAAGGGTGCAGTAATGCAAGATTATTCTCAAGAACAAGCATCAATGACACTACAAAATCACGGGAACAGAGCAGCGATATTGTTGCAATTTTCTTGCGGCGATATCGCAATTGCCCGTGTGAAAGAGGCCTAAGGGTGCTTTCTCATTGGACGGAATATTCTGCAATGATGTTGTGGAATATGCCATCCTGGCTAAATGTGGATTTTGACGCGGAATTGCCGGCAGAATTCTGCAATTTTCAATTCCACATCAAAATCGCCACATTCGTAGTGTGGATTTTGCTGCTGAATATTCTGCAAGAAGGCATATTCTGCAATATTGTTGCTGTATATTCCATCCTGTTTATAAACACCCTAAAGCCTCATGTCCACGCGGACGGATCCGCAGCGGGTCACCCGCACCTGTGATCCGCACCCCATAGGGATGCATTGGACACCTGCAGGTAATTAAATACCTGTGGATGTCATTTTTCCTTGAGGCGCTGATTGCATGTGCGGGAAAACACCCGCAGCAAGCTCCATTTTAGTGCGGGTCTCCCGCGGGGACGGCTCCCACAGGCTTCTATTGAGGCCTATGGAAGCCGTTCGGATCCGCAGCACACCCGCAGCTGAATTCCTGCTCTCCGGCGCGGGAGTGTGGGAGAGCAGGAGTTCAAAGAAAAAATGGATTGCCTGGCACATGCGCGCGGCACGCTGCCGGTGTGCCAAGCACATCCTCTGAGCCACAGAGAGAAGATCCGGCCACGACGGAGGGAAGATCCGCAGCGTCGGGATGGGTAAGTAATTCCTATTTTTTAGCCTCATGTCCGCGGGAAAGGAGGGACCCGCTGCAGGATTCTGCATGAAGAATCCGCGGCGGGCCTTATTTTTCCCGTGGACATGAGGCCTAAAAGCCCATGGATTACATCTGCATCTGCCATCTGTAGATATTTCCTGTTATGTGCAGAAATCCGTAGTTTGCAGCCTCGAACATGCTTTATAAATATTCTATTTCCTATATGTGCCTTTGAGACCTTATGAAGCAATGTCAAAGTATCAGAGACTGACTGTTTAATGCACTTCAAGTGTATCCAGTAGTTTACTATAGTTAATCCAAAGTACTTTGTTTGATAGCTTTATAAAGTACAGTAGGGCACGGATACAATATTTCTTAAAGCAATCTGCGGTGGTGGCATGCAAGCTTTGATTTGTGTATTCTGATATAAACTACTGTAACGTGTAGGCTAATGTGAATTGTGGTATGTACATATTTTATGCTATATATTTAAAATCTACCATCAGTACATCATCTATATAGCGTGGGGGGAATAAATATACGATGTGTATATATCTTGGATCTGTATGTATAAATTACCAACTTGGATGCTGCTGTCAGTGGAGTTATTCTTCTTAAAGGATTGAGTCATTTTAGTCCATCTTGTTTAAGAACAGCATTAATCATTAGCATGCGTAATTGCTTTAGCCACAGGAAGGCATCACATTCAATTTCCTAACACTATAAATCTGAGAGTGGGGACTGCAGTTTTATCAGGGTTTAACCCCTTAGTGACACGGCCTATTTTGGTCACGAGGACGCAACAATTTTTTTTGCTTTTGCGTAATGAAAACCCCTTTTTTTTTTTTACATAGCGGCATTCAAAGTCCTGTAACGTTTTATTTTTCCATAGACAGAGCTCTGCGGGGGCTTGTTCTTTGAATGACGAGCTATAGTTTTTATTAGTACCATTTCAGAGTATGTACGGCTTTTTTGATCACTTTTATTGCATGTGTGGTAAAATGAACAAAATAAGATTTTTGCCTGCTTTTTAGTTTTTTTTACATTGCAGGATAAATAGCCTGTTTAATTTATTGTCATTATCGATATATTGATACCGAATGTGGGTTTTTATACGAACAGGAAAGTGCACAAAAAAGGATTTTTTATGTTTTCCTTTTGTTACATTTATTTATTCATTTTTTTTTTACATTTTTTTAGTCCCTATAGGAGACTTGAACCATAAAAGCTCTGATGGATTGCTCCCGATAGCGATCACAGACCTTGGCAGGCCAGAAGACCAGTGTATGGTGTCCGGTTGCCCTCTGCAATTATATTGCGCTCCCACTGTCAACCCTTTACGTGCCGCAATGTACATTTATTTTGGCATTTAAAGGGGTTAAGAGCAGAGATTGGTGCTCTCATCGATCTCCGCTCTTTCAGCGAGAGCCTGGCTATCGGTCACAGCTGACTCCCGCTGTGGGATGGAATGAGTTCACTTTTGAGCCAGCGTCATCTACAGGATGTTTGTTTACGTCCTGTTGCGCTAACTACCACCCTACCAGGACGAAGACTTACATCCCGTGGTGTTATGGGGTTACTAATGGTGTGACCATTTACATTAGAGTGCTGCACTCTTTTAACCTTTTCATAGAAGTATCTGTTCATTCCGCAGGGTGTACTGTATGCTATGTGATTGCACTCCACAGATCAGTTTTCCTGTTTGTCTTAAAAGGGGAAGATTTCTAAAGATACAGCATTGCCACTATTCTATGTAAACTTTATCCGAAATGTTATGATTAGAGATGAGCGAGCACCAAAATGCTCGGGTGCTCGTTACTCGGGACGAAATTATCGCGATGCTCGAGGGTTCGTTTCGAGTAACGAACCCCATTGAAGTCAATGGGCGACCCGAGCATTTTTGTATATCGCCGATGCTCGCTAAGGTTTTCATTTGTGAAAATCTGGGCAATCCAAGAAAGTGATGGGAACGACACAGCAACGGATAGGGCAGGCGAGGGGCAACATGTTGGGCTGCATCTCAAGTTCCCAGGTCCCACTATTAAGCCACAATAGCGGCAAGAGTGGCCCCCCCCCCCCCCCTCCCAACAACTTTTACTTCTGAAAAGCCCTCATTAGCAATGCATACCTTAGCTAAGCACCACACTACCTCCAACAAAGCACAATCACTGCCTGCATGACACTCCGCTGCCACTTCTCCTGGGTTACATGCTGCCCAACCCCCCCCCCACAGCGCACACCAAAGTGTCCCTGCGCAGCCTTCAGCTGCACTCATGCCACACCACCCTTATGTCTATTTATAAGTGCGTCTGCCATGAGGAGGAACCGCAGGCACACACTGCAGAGGGTTGGCACGGCTAGGCAGTGACCCTCTTTAAAAGGGGCGGGGTGATAGCCCACAATGCTGTACAGAAGCAATGAGAAATCCAATCCTGTGCCACCTCCATCAGGAGCTGCACACGTGGGCATAGCAATGGGGAACCTATGTGCCACACACTATTCATTCTGTCAAGGTGTCTGCATGCCCCAGTCAGACCACAGTTTTTTATAAATAGTCACAGGCAGGTACAACTCCGCAATGGGAATTCCGTATGCACCCACAGCATGGGTGGCTCCCTGGAACCCACCAGCTGTACATAAATGTATCCCATTGCAGTGCCCATCACAGCTGAGGTAACGTCCGATTAAATGCAGGTGGGCTTCGTGTGGACCGACAGCATGGGTGGGTGCCAGGAAGCCACCGGCGGTACATAAATATATCCCATTGCACTGCCCAGCACAGCTGAGGTAATGTCATGTTTAATGCAGGTGGGCTTCAGCCCACACTGCATGCCCCAGTCAGACTGGGGTTCTTTAGAAGTGGACACATGCAGTTACAACTCCCTGTGGACCCACAGCATGGGTGGCTCCCTGGAACCCACCGGCGGTACATAAATATATCCCATTGCAGTGCCCAACACAGCTGATGTAACGTCAGCTGTAATGCAGGTGGGCTAAAAATTAATTGGATTACACTGTAGGCGAGGGCCCCAAAAAATTGGTGTACCAACAGTACTAATGTACGTCAGAATAATTGCCCATGCCCAACCAAGAGGGCAGGTGAAACCCATTAATCGCTTTGGTTAATGTGGCTTAATTTGTAACTAGGCCTGGAGGCAGCCCAGTTAAAATAAAAATTGGTTCAGGTGAAAATTTCAACGCTTTAATGAGCATTGAAACGTATAAAAATTGTTTGCAAAAATTATATGACTGAGCCTTGTGGGCCTAAGAAAAATTGCCCGTTCGGCGTGATTACGTCAGGTTTCAGGAGGAGGAGGAGGATGAATATTATACACAGATTGATGAAGCTAAAAGGTCCACGTTTTTGATGGTGATAGAGAACAATGCTTCCATCCGCGGGTGCAGCCTACGTATTGTTTAGGTATCGCTGCTGTCCGCTGGTGGAGAAGAGAAGTCTGGGGAAATCCAGGCTTTGTTCATCTTGATGAGTGTAAGCCTGTCGGCACTGTCGGTTGACAGGTGGGTACGCTTATCCGTGATGATTCCCCCAGCCGCACTAAACACCCTCTCTGACAAGACGCTAGCCGCAGGACAAGCAATCACCTCCAGGGCATACAGCGCGAGTTCAGGCCACATGTCCAGCTTCGACACCCAGTAGTTGTAGGGGGCAGAGGCGTCACGGAGGACGGTCGTGCGATCGGCTACGTACTCCCTCACCATCCTTTTATAGTGCTCCCGCCGACTCAGCCTTGACTGGGGAGCGGTGACACAGTCCTGCTGGGGAGCCAAAAAGCTGTCAAAGGCCTTAGAGAGTGTTCCCCTGCCTGTGTTGTACATGCTGCCTGATCTCTGCGCCTCCCCTGCTACCTGGCCCTCGGAACTGCGCCTTCGGCCACTAGCGCTGTCGGATGGGAATTTTACCATCAGTTTGTCCGCCAGGGTCCTGTGGTATAGCATCACTCTCGAACCCTTTTCCTCTTCGGGTATGAGAGTGGAAAGGTTCTCCTTATACCGTGGGTCGAGCAGTGTGTACACCCAGTAATCCGTAGTGGCCATAATGCGTGTAACGCGAGGGTCACAAGAAAGGCATCCTAACATGAAGTCAGCCATGTGTGCCAGGGTACCTGTACGCAACACATGGCTGTCCTCACTAGGAAGATCACTTTCAGGATCCTCCTCCTCCTCCTCTTCCTCAGGCCATACACGCTGAAAGGATGACAGGCAAGCAGCATGGGTACCCTCAGCAGTGGGCCAAGCTGTCTCTTCCCCCTCCTCCTCATTCTCCTCATGCTCCTCCTCCTCCTCAACGCGCTGAGATATAGACAGGAGGGTGACATACTGTCTTCCCCCGCCTCTGTTTCCGAGCGCAAAGCGTCTGCCTTTATGCTTTGCAGGGAACTTCTCAAGAGGCATAGCAGAGGAACGGTGACGCTAATGATTGCAGCATCGCCGCTCACCATCTGGGTAGACTCCTCAAAGTTTCCAAGGACCTGGCAGATGGCTGCCAACCAGACCCACTCTTCTGTAAAGAATTGAGGAGGCTGACTCCCACTGCGCCGCCCATGTTGGAGTTGGTATTCCACTATAGCTCTACGCTGCTCATAGAGCCTGGCCAACATGTGGAGCGTAGAGTTCGACCGTGTGGGCACGTTCCACAGCAGTCGGTGCACTGGCAGATGAAACCGATGTTGCAGGGTGCGCAGGGTGGCAGCGTCCGTGTGGGACTTGCGGAAATGTGCGCAGAGCCGGCGCACCTTTCCAAGCAGGTCTGACAAGCGTGGGTAGCTTTTCAGAAAGCGCCGAACCACCAAATTAAAGACGTGGGCCAGGCATGGCATGTGCGTGAGGCTGCCGAGCTGCAGAGCTGCCACCAGGTTACGGCCGTTGTCACACATGACCATGCCCGGTTGGAGACTCAGCGGCGCAAGCCAGCGGTCGGTCTGCTCTGTCAGACCCTGCAGCAGTTCGTGGGCCGTGTGCCTCTTCTCTCCTAAGCTGAGTAGTTTCAGCACGGCCTGCTGACGCTTGCCCACCGCTGTGCTGCCACGCCGCGCGACACCGACTGCTGGCGACATGCTGCTGCTGACACATCTTGATTGCGAGACAGAGGTTGCGTAGGAGGAGGAGGAGGGTGGTTTAGTGGAGGTAGCATACACCGCCGCAGATACCACCACCGAGCTGGGGCCCGCAATTCTGGGGGTGGGTAGGACGTGAGTGGTCCCAGGCTTTGACTCTGTCCCAGCCTCCACTAAATTCACCCAATGTGCCGTCAGGGAGATATAGTGGCCCTGCCCACCTGTGCTTGTCCACGTGTCCGTTGTTAAGTGGACCTTGGCAGTAACCGCGTTGGTGAGGGCGCGTACAATGTTGCGGGAGACGTGGTCGTGCAGGGCTGGGACGGCACATCGGGAAAAGTAGTGGCGACTGGGAACTGAGTAGCGCGGGGCCGCCGCCGCCATCATACCTTTGAAAGCCTCTTTTTCCACAACCCTATACGGCAGCATCTCCAGGCTGATAAATTTGGCTATGTGCACGTTTAACGCTTGAGCGTGTGGGTGCGTGGCGGCGTACTTGCGCTTGCGCTCGAACACTTGCGCTAGCGACGGCTGGACGGTGCGCTGAGAGACATTGGTGGATGGGGCCGAGCACAGCGGAGGTGAGGGTGTGGGTGCAGGCCAGGAGACGGTAGTGCCTGTGTCCTGAGAGGGGGGTTGGATCTCAGTGCAGGTTGGGGCGACAAAGGTTGCACACCACTGTTCGTCGGTCGTCTGCCAGACCTTTTGAGCACCTCGGCCTCTGCAGGGTGGCATGGCGCGAGGGGGCGCTTTGGGAAACAGTTGGTGGATTATTCGGTCTGGCCCTGCCTCTACCCCTGGCCACCGCACTGCCTCTTCCAACCTGCCCTGCTGCTGCACTTGCCTCCCCCTCTGAAGACCTGTCCTCAGTAGGCGTAGCAAACCAGGTGGGGTCAGTCACCTCATCGTCCTGCTGCTCTTCCTCCGAATCCTCTGTGCGCTCCTCCCTCGGACTTACTCCAATTACTACTTTCTGAGTGATAGACAACTGTGTCTTATCGTCATCGTCCTCCTCACCCACTGAAAGCTCTTGAGACAGTTGCCGGAAGTCCCCAGCCTCATTCCCCGGACCCCGGGAACTTTCCAAAGGTTGGGCATCGGTCACGACAAACTCCTTCGGTGGGAGAGGAACCATTGCTGGCCATTCTGGGCAGGGGCCTGGGAACAGTTCCTGGGAGTCTGCCTGCTCCTCAGAATGTGTCATTGTAATGGAGTGAGGAGGCTGGGAGGAAGGAGGAGCAGCAGCCAGAGGATTCAGAGTTGCAGCAGTGGACGGCGCAGAACTCTGGGTGGTCGATAGATTGCTGGATGCACTTTCTGCCATCCACGACAGAACCTGCTCACACTGCTCATTTTCTAATAAAGGTCTACCGCGTGGACCCATTAAATGTGAGATGAATGTGGGGACGCCAGAGACGTGCCTCTCTCCTAATTCCGCAGCAGTCGGCTGCGATACACCTGGATCAGGAGCTCGGCCTGTGCCCACACCCTGACTTGGCCCTCCGCGTCCTCGGCCGCGTCCACGTCCTCTAGGCCTACCCCTACCCCTCAGCATGGTGTATTACCAGTAGTGCAGAAACAGAACGCTGTAATTAAATGTGCCGCTTATTGGCCTGTGGTTGGAGGCTGACTTCGCTTACGGAACGCACAGCAGAGGCAGGAAAGAATTTTGCGCAAGCCTGCTGTAACACTTAGCTGGCTGCATATGAATTAGGACAACTACCCCCAGCAGAGACGCAGTACACTTGTGGACAGGAATACAGCGGTGATGTAAGAGGCAACACAGAGGCAGGAAAGAATTTTGCGCAAGCCTGCTGTAACACTTAGCTGGCTGCGTATGAATTAGGACAACTACCCCCAGCAGAGACGCAGTACACTTGTGGACAGGAATACAGCGGTGATGTAAGAGGCAACACAGAGGCAGGAAAGAATTTTGCGCAAGCCTGCTGTAACACTTAGCTGGCTGCATATGAATTAGGACAACTACCCCCAGCAGAGACCCAGTACACTTGTGGACAGGAATACAGCGGTGATGTAAGAGGCAACACAGAGGCAAGAAAGAATTTTGCGCAAGCCTGCTGTAACACTTAGCTGGCTGCGTATGATTTAGGACAACTACCCCCAGCAGAGACCCAGTACACTGAGGACGGTCACAGGCAGCCCAAATAGATTTTTTTTCCCAAATGTTTTTGGAAAGGCCCATTGCCCATATACACTAAGTATGTCTTCTGTCCCTGCCTCACCACTACTGGCCCTGGACAATGTAAAATTACTGCAGGATGCAATGCTCTGCACGGCCGATATACAAAAAAAAAAAAATGTGCAACACTGCAAAAAGCAGCCTCCACACTACTGCACACGGTTAGATGTGGCCCCAAGAAGGACCGTTGGGGTTCTTGAAGCCTAAAATAACTCCTAACACTCTCCCTATAGCAGCTTCGGCACCAGCAGCACTGTCCCTGATCTCTGTCAGAATGCATCTGTGGCGAGCCGCGGGAGGGGCCGATTTATATACTCGGGTGACACCTGATCTCACCAGCCACTCACTGCAGGGGGGTGGTATAGGGCTTGAACGTCGCAGGGGGAAGTTGTAATGCCTTCCCTGTCTTTCTATTGGCCAGAAAAGCGCGCTAATGTCTCTGAGATGAAAGTGAAAGTAATTCAAACATCGCGTGGTACTCGTCTCGAGTAACGAGCATCTCGAACACGCTAATACTCGAACGAGTATCAAGCTCGGACGAGCATGTTCGCTCATCTCTAGTTATGATCTGTAGTAGTTTTATTCCCTGTATCATTTGTAGCAGGTGAATGATACTATGGCACGGCGGTGATAGGCAGAGGTGGAAGCAGCACTTACACCTTCCTGTTATACCTACAACATCAGGTAGCTCACGGCACCCTTGTATATAAATAAAATAAAATAACTGGAACACTCAAGAATCAACACTGTTTACTGCACACAAAATTACACATAAAACTATACCCCTATTGCAGGTCTGTATGTAAACTAAAGTCCCATGGTGCGCACACTGTTTTTAATGAGGCCCAGCCTTATGATATTAACTAAAAGTTCTCCATAATCTATAGTCATCCTGCTGTCTCAGTCACAGCGGTGAATCCTCTCTCTTTCAGTTTGTAACCTTCAGTCCCGGTCATCAGGGCCCCTTTGGGTCCATCATCTTTGCCCCATTCATCAGGGTCTTGTAGTCCTTCACCCCCCAGTCATCAGGGCCATTTGTACACTGTCTGCACTGCTCAGGTAGCACATAACCACTCAGGGCCATGGCTAGGAAAAGTCTTTGTGTCACTGCCTCACAGAGTCTCTACTGCACAGATTTGCCTCTGCTACATCATGCAGGCAGCTGCTGTGCCTGTACTGCTCTGACTTATATATATCTGGCACCTCCCTGTACCAAGAACTGTCCTGAACCTTCTGGCTCATTCCAGAGAGGGGAGGGAGAACCTCCCTCACATATCAGCCCCGCCAATGGGCTTCCTCTGAGCAGTCACATGCTACCCAGGTGGCCACCTGCATTATAGAGGAGACAGAACCTTTTCCAGCAGCTATACACTGGACTTGGCACCCAAAGTTCGTCGGGTAACCCCTTCCCAGCTGCTGGTGTTACGTTCATCCTGGACTGCTAACTATACCTTGAAATGACTATGTACTGGAGCAATCAGGATTGACGTGTTAGCTTGCTTCATGGGTGGCTAGATGCAGGAGCAGACAGAAATGAGAGGTTGCAATCAGAGTGGGGCATTCTGAACCCCTCCGACAGAACCCACCTCACAGCAGAGCACCCGTCCCGAAAGGGACAATCCCACTACTTCGGCGAAGACAGGTCTGAGGTCAGAGGGAACCAGAGTATAGAAAACCAACGACAAACAGAGACTGACAATAAATAAAAGATGAAAAAACAGAATGCAAGACAGACAGAAACACAGGAGAAAAAAACAGAACACAGGAGCCAGACAGAGAGGAGCACTCAGCAAACTTACTTGACCAGGAATACTGTAAAATAACCAGCAACTTGTAGCCAAGAAGAGCTGGGTTATGTAGGGAGTGGGAAGAAACTAATTGGCTGACAGAGCTGTCAATTACCAGTCACCATATCAGCTAACAGCTTAACCTTATTAATAGAGATGAGCGAACACCAAAATGCTCAAGTGCTTGTTACTCGAGTCGAACTTCCCGCGATGCTCGAGGGTTCGTTTCAAGTAACGAACCCCATTAAAGTCAATGGGCGACTCGAGCATTTTTGTATATCGCCGATGCTCGCTAAGGTTTTCATTTGTGAAAATCTGGGAAATTCACGAAAGTGATGGGAACAACACAGAAACGGATAGGGCAGGCGAGGGGCTACATGTTGGGCTGCATCTCAAGTTCCCAGGTCCCACTATAAGCCACAATAGCGGCAAGAGTGCCCCCCGCCCCCCCCCCCCCCCCCCGCACTGTCAGCATAAAGATCGTTCTCCTCTGCCACAGCTGTTACAGCTGTGGCAGAGAAGAATGATGTTAGCCCATTGAATTCAATGGAGTCGGCAATACAACCGGCTCCATTGAAAGCAATGGGCTGCCGGCGAGCGCGGCATGAATTTTCGGTAAGGGCTTAAAAATATAAGCCCTTACCTGAAAATCATCCTAAAATGTGTAAAAAAAAAAAAAAATGTATACTCACCTTTCCGCTGAAGCCGAAGTTCAGTCGCGTCTGGCCGGCAGTTCTCCTGAACTGCTCTGAGTAGTATTCAGCAGCCGGGGATTTAAAATCCCCGCCTGCTGAATGAGCTGCCTCTGATTGGTCACAGCCTCAACAATCAGAGGCAGCTCTCACTCACACCCATTCATGAATTCATGAATTCATGAATGGGTGAGTGAGTGCTGCCTCTGATTGACAGCTGAGAGCTGCCTCTGATTGGTCCCTGCGCCGAGCCAATCAGAGGCAGCACTCACCCATTCATGAATTCATGAATGGGTGTGAGTGAGAGCTGCCTCTGATTGGCTGAGCACCTCAGCCAATCACATTCAGCTCTTTCAGCAGGCGGGGATTTTAAATCCCCGGCTGGTGATAGATCAGCAGTTCAGCACCACAGTGCAGGGGACAGCAGGAGAAGATGCGGCTGTGCCCCAGCAGCTGAAGGGAGGTGAGTATCTATTTTTTTGTTTTTTAAATCACTTTTAATTCATTTCCAGGGAATGGCTTATATGTAAAGCCCTTCCCTGAAAAAGAATTCAGGTGTGCCAGCAGACCATTGTCTTTAATGGAGCCGCCGGCAGCAGCAGCGGCTCCATTGAAGAGAATGCCTGCATTTTTATTTTTTTTTACACTAAAATCTTTCTTTTTCAGGGAAGGGCTTATATGTAAAGTCCTTCCCTGAAAAGAAATGCAGGGAGCCAGCAGGCCATTGTCTTCAATGGAGCCGCCGGCAGCAGCAGCGGCTCTATTGAAGAGAATGCCTGCATTTTTATTCTTTTTTACACTAAAATCTTTCTTTTTCAGGGAAAGGCTTATATGTAAAGTCCTTCCCTGAAAAGGAATGCAGGGAGCCAGCAGGCCATTGTTTTCAATGGAGCCACCGGCAGCAGCCGCGGCTCCATTGAAAACAATGCGTGCATTCCCTATGGTGCATGCATGTCCTATCTTTGCAGGTACGCACCTGCAAAGTACGGACATGTGCACACACCATAGGGAATGCAGTGTTGTAAACACAAGCGTGTTTTTGTGCGTACGTATGCACGCACCAAAACACGCTCGTCTGAACGCACCCTTAGGATGATTTTCAGGTAAGGGCTTATATTTTTAAGCCCTTCCCGAAAATTCATCCTGAGATCGCCGGCAGCCCATTGCTTTCAATGGAGCCGGCTGTATTGACGGCTCCATTGAATTTAATGGTCAGTGCTCGTTTAATCGAGACGAGTACTGCGTGGTGCTCGTCTCGAGTAACGAGCATCTCGAGCACCCTAATACTCGAACGAGCATCAAGCTCGGACGAGTATGCTCGCTCATCTCTACTTATTAACCTTAACTAGCTAATTAACCTTATTAACCTAAACAGACTAAATAACCTTAACTAGCCAGGAGAGAGGGTATTAACCCTTACTAGTCAGGATAGAACCCATAGTAGAGAAGGTGTGCTGGCAGTGAAGTGACAGCTGGTCACGTCAGTGCCAGGGTCAGGACCTTAAAATGGCACTGGCCAGCGCTACACTAACCCAGACCTCATCCAATCTCTGTTCTCCCTGCTCCCTCTCCCAGCCTGGACCCAAAATATAGGGGGTCCTAGTACTTAGGCTACTTTAAACAATGTAAAGGGGTGCAGGGTACCGCTAACCCCCCTTACACAATCACAGTGTTGTAATGTAGAACATAAAATGTATATTTGTATTGGTTTTTTTTTTAGAAATATCGAGCTTTTCGTGACTGCAAAATGAAATTGTTCAACTTAAAACTCCTTTTTATTCTCATGTAACAAAACTATGTAAGAAGCTAAATCTATCTATGTATTTTCGCAATTTATTTTGATATATAGCAGATAATAGTTGCAGACACTGTTAGTGCTAGGGCTTCAATATATCCCAAATGAAAAATAAAACTGAAATAATATAAAGGCAGACTAGATGGACCTGGTGGTCATTTTCTGCTCTCAATAGTCTTTTTGTTTTGCGCGTTTTTTTTTTAAACTTGTTATTTCCATTTTTTCCCTTTAATGAATATCAATAGTAAAACATGCAATGCAGCACCCTAATTTTAGTAGATTATAACACTACACAGCATAAAGGGGAGTAGAAGGGTAAAGAGAGAATAAAGGGGCGGGGAAATCTTAAATTATAATTGGTAGTCAATGTCAGCTGTGTTTAACTTATTTACATCGCCTAGGTCAGGGGTGGGCAATTAATTTTCCCATGGGGCCACATGAGAAATTGGAATGGTTTTAGAGGGCCAGACCAACAAATTCCCCGCTATGTCTTCGACCCGTCTCGTTATAGTTCGCCTGGAGAGGGGCACATTTGCGAATGCTTCTTTTTTCTCAGGACAAATTAGCGCTGCAGAGTCCACCAAACATTCTTTGACAAACTCCCCATCAGAGAATGGCTTACTGTTTCTTGCAATTTTGTAGGATACTACAAAGCAGGTCTTTACGGCTGCATCCCTGGATGAGTGAAGCTTTTTAAGAAATCCTTGCTGACTTTGCAGTTTTGCTAGCAAATCTTCAGATACCCGTGCCCGCTCTGCCTCCGTCAAGTTCTTGTATTTCTCTCCGTGTTTAGTCTCATAATGGCGATGCAAATTGTAATCTTTAAATACAGCTATCTGCTCTCCACAAACTAAACACACAGCTTTACCTTTGGTTTCAGTAAATAGATATTTAGAAGTCCATTCTTTGTTAAAAACTCGGCATTCTGCATCAATCTTTCTTTTTTTAATGTTAGCCGCCATATTTAAGGGTTAACAGCTAACCTCGGAAAATAGATTTTTTTTAATACACAGTAGTATGCTCCTAGGAGAGGGCACAGAGAGCTGCCCCAAGAAGAGAGATTAAAAAGTGAATATTATTAGTATTATTATTCTAATTACAATGCAAAGGGAAAAGTCCTGACACTTACCAATGACGAGCGTGGAACGATTGTCCTGGCACTCCCCAAGGTCCGCAACGAGCATCCTGGCACTCAGAAGTTACAGTGGCATCACTTACTCAGCATCGGGAAGCAGTGAAACTACAAACTCCGAAGCCTTGTCCATTTTGTTAACTTATGTGCTGTTTAATAAAGTTATTCAAGCCTACGTAATTGGTAGAGGTGCTTGAATAAGTAAGGCCTGAATAACTATTAGCACAGCACAGAAGTGAACAAAATGGACAAGGCTTCGGAGTGCATAGTTTCGCTGCTTCCCGTTGCTGACACCGGACTCATTGGTGAGTCACCAGGACACTCTTTGCGGGCCGGTCCGAGCTATTCAGCGGGCCGGATGTGGCCCGCGGGCCGTGCTTTGCCCAGGTCTGGCCTAGGTTCTGGATCTAATCATCCTACCTTCATTAAAACCCCCAAGCACCCCTTTAGATTAGACATGTGATACCAAGAAGTACATTGCAAAGGTCTGTTTCCTGCTTTAGAGAAAGATAAGAAAAATCTTCAATAGGCAAAAGTATTTTTCTGCACTACTTTTTTTTCTGTCTTTGAACACCAATACAATCAATTTCCATAATATTGTTTTAAGCTGATTTATTACTTCTGCCACACCAAGCATAGTCATAGTGAGCAAATTGTGGAATGCCATTTGAGTTCAGCATTCCCAGCTTCCTGAGAAATCATAAAGTGGAAAAAAAAGTTGTATCTCCATAGGTAATTTGATAGACTAGTGTGTGTCTACTGTATATAGGTCTAATAATTATAGTAATACTTTTCTTACATAGTACCAACATACTCTGCAGCATAAATCGGAAGGTACATGAACAGATATCACACATTGCATTACTTCTACTGACAAAGATGGCAGCACACTTGAATTAGTTTTCTTTTGGCTTTGTTCAATCTCTACCTTTTAAAATTCTTCTCTCCCACTCTCTGACTACAACTTTCTCTACTGTCAAAAATTCTTGTCTCTCTCAGGACTAGTGATGAGCGAGCATACTCGCTAAGGGCAATTGCTCGAGCAAGCATTGCCCTTAGTGAGCATCTGCCCGCTTGAGACAAAAGGTTCGGGTGCCGGCGGCAGGCAGGGAGCTGCGGGGGAGAACGGGGAGGAACGGAGGGGAGATCTCTCTCTCCCTCTCTCCCCCCCCCCACTATCCCCTGCTGACTGCCGCTACTCACTGCTCCCCCGCGCCGGCACCCGAACCTTTTGTCTTGAGCGGGCAGGTACTCGCTAAGGGCAATGCTCGCGGGAGCAATTGCCTTAGCGAGTATACTCGCTCATCTCTACTCAGGACACTGCTACCTATTGCACATGGAGCAAATCTACAGCCAATCAACACTCAGCAATTTATAGACTCTATATTTGTCATTGTCGCCAAACTACTTTTCTTCGCCTGATCTGGATGCCCGACATTATAACGAAACTCTCAAAAGTGCCCCGGACAAAGCAGAAAGGAGGGTAAAAGGGGTAGGGGCCACAATGTTGCTTTTTTTTTTTTTACCTTAGGATAGCAGTGGCTTCCTTCTCTGTGTCCTTCTATGGACACCATTCTTGTTAAGTGTTTTTCTAAAAGCGGACACATGACCAGAGGTTTCTTGCATTTTATAGTCTTCTGCAGTCTTTTGCTGTTACCCACAGGTTCTTTCTTGCCTCTTGCAGGATTGCCTTTTGTGCTCTTGGAGTAATCTTACCAGGATTTCCACTCCTAGTGAGAGTAGGACAGTCCTGAATTTTCTTCATTTGTAGATAATTTGTTTAATTGTGCATTGATGTATACCTAGGTCCTTAGCAATGCTTTTGTAACTTTTTACAACTTTGTGCATCTCTATCATACATCTTCTGTTGTCTTCTGAAAGTTGTTTAATGGTTCACGCTAGTCTGTGTAGAAAAACAGATTTCTCAGTAGCTAGGCTTTGTGCGCCTTTATTTAATGGGCAAAGCACCTTTAAAACACTTTTCTAATCTGAGGGCTTTCACACAAGCGTATATCGGCCGCCATTTTTACGGCTGGCCGATATACTCTATGATAATTAACTCTTGAAGAAGTCATTAACACAGAAGGTCACCTACTTTTTCTTCCCTGCACTGTCGTGTTTGTTCAGTGTTTCTAATAAAGACATGGACGGTGCAAGTGTTGGTGTGTTTTTACAAGTGTCAAGAAGAAGGGACCTAAAAATCTGTGTAAAGTAGTATCAGTGGTCATTAAAGACCTGTTCAGCACACAAAGCAATGACATGCTGAGACATCAATAAAATAATCGCGTCATTGATTTACAAACGTCCACAAGGTAAAAGTTGACAGCAAATCAATAGATTACAAACTAGAGAATAATTTTTCAGTCCATTCTACAGCCTTTGTTTCATCTTTAAAGGCTATTTGAATTGCCTGAACGCTATACTGAATTCAAATGTAAACCGCATAGTTAATCACATCCTGGAGCTATTCACTAGAAGAAAAAAATTGATAGCCTGTTTCCGAAATTACATCAATTTATATAATACCGTATTATACAAGAACCGTGCGCAATAAAATGGAAAACAGACAAAATAGCAGTTGAAGGGTTTTGAGCGAACCCATCCTGGCAGCGTGACTAGTTATAGTTATATACATCATCATTTACTGTCTGTAAATAATAACTTTGCTCAGCGTTTTACTGTCTTTCTACATTCGTCACACTTAACGTTTTTACCGGAGTAATATGTTTTCAGAACCCTGGACAGCGGCTGAAGGAATGGAGTATACACTTCATCAGTTTGCTCATATTAAATAAAATCGCTTAGCGGAAAACTATTTGGCTGAGTACATTGAGAAATATATAGCTTTGATGTAGAGTTCCAAACCTAATAACCAGCAGAAATGGATTGGCTGTGTGTATTCTTAAGTCAACACCTTTCACCCAGGTTGTCTACAGCAAAAACTCTTTGAGACAACTATTCAAAATGACAGTAAAAAAATGGGGGATTTTACATGAGCTGAAAAAATGCAGAAGGACTGAAATACACAGCAAATAGGCGTATTTTGGTTGGTGAATTCATGGACCGAAACGTACTTACGCCTGTCTGGATGAGACAGCTGCTGCCAAGGCAATCAAAAAGTTGCAGTCCAAATTAGCATTTTCTCATTCATTTACATGGGTGGCTATGGCCTATTAGTGAAAATATATGCTGCAGCGCGGAAATCCCTTGGTCGGCAGAAAATTCTTGGAATGACTTGCAATGGTTAAATAGAGGCAGCTGTCTTCTTTTCCCAGTGTTGGATGCAGCTAAACTCCCTTTTTTTTTCAGCTCCCATAGAAGTCTATGGGAGTCGCCAGCATATCACAGCAAACAATAGAGCAAAACCTAACTTTTCAGCTGTGTATAAAATCGGTTGCCATTTTCGATCACAGATGTCCTATTATTCCCGACACAATGTTTTTACACAGCTAAAAATCAGTTATCTGAATGAATACATTGGGATTAATTAGGCCGTGTAAAAACGCTCATGTGAATAAGGCCTAAGGGTGACTGCAGATGGCAAACAAGCAAAACTGCTTGTTTTTTGTAGGCATCCCAGCTCAAACACTGTGCGCATTTGCGCAGGTACCGCTCATGTACATTGTCGGGGAATCACCCCTGTCCTGATTTAAATAGCTATTAAGCCAAATTAGGGGCTGGTGTTCATGGATATGTGCAGTGTTTTGCGTATACCAGCACGTAGATATGTGCGCATTCGCACAACCCCATAAACTCCAATGGGTGCACAAAAATAGAACATGTCATGCAAAAAAGAATAATGAGAAGGAACCCATTTGAAAACAATAGGTTCTATTCTCTGCATACTGCACGCGCAGACTTTGTGTTCGCAAATATGCCCATCTGAATAAGAGCTCCTGCACAGTTGCTTTTTTCTTGCGCGTTTTTTTCACACGATTGTCAATTGGACATTCTAATGTTAAAAACGCATTGCACAAAAATTGCAAAGCACCAACTTGCAATGCATTTTAGCATTAGAAAGTCCCAATAACAATCGTGTGAAAAAAACACGCAAGAAAAACACAAGTGTGCAGGAGCCCCCTAAGGCCTATGGGTACATTTACATGTTGTGTTTTTGTTGCGGCATATCCCAGTCTTACTGCAGTTACTGTGTGCAAGAAAAATGAATGGAGGCGCCAGTGCTGCCTGTATGCACAGCAGACCTACGCAGCATCCTATAGACATCTATAGGAACCCTTGGTGCATAAATGCACACAAAAATAGAGCATGCTGCATTTTTTCACGTGTGCATGTGCAAAAAAGGGAATTTTGTGAACGCAAATACGTCTGTGTGAAGCCACCATAGGGCAGCTATCACATGAGTGCTAGTGTCAGCCGCTAGCAGTCACACTTTCCTGGCAAGGAATAATAGCATGCTTTAATTTGAGGGGACCTCCAGGGTCATCGAGTCCAACCGCCTGCTTAGTGTAGGATTCACTAAATCATCCCAGACAGGTATCTGTCCAGCCTCTGTTTGAACACTTCCATTGAAGGAGAACTCACCACCTCCTGTGGTAACCTGTTCCACTCATTGATCCCTTTCAGTTTCATCCCATTACTTCTAGTCTTTCCTTGTGCAAATGAGAATAGGGCTGATCCCTCTGCACTGTGTCAGACCTTCAGATATTTGTAGACCGCTATTGTCTCCTCTCAGCCTTCTTTTTTGCAAGCTAAACATTCGCAGATCCTTTAGTTGTTCCTCATAGGAGTTGATTTGCAGACCACTCACCATCTTGGTATCTCTTCTCTGAACTTGCTCCAGTTTGTTGATGTCTTTTTTTAAAGTGGGGAGACCAGAACTGGACACAGTATTCCAGATGAGGTCTGATTAAGGAAGAGTAGAGGGGGATAATGACATCACGTGATCTAGACTCTATGCTTCTCCTAATATATCCAAGAATTGTATTTGCCTTTTTTGCTGCTGCATCACACTGTTGACTCATGTGATCTATTTGTATACCAAAGTCGTTTTCACATGTGCTGCTGCCTAGCCCAATTCCTCCCATTCTGTATGTGCTTTTTTCATTTTTTTTGCTCAGATGTAGGACTTTGCATTTCTCTTTGTTAAATACCATTCTGTTAGTCGCTTCTCACTGTTCAAGCTTGTCTAGATCTTTTTGAAAACTCTCTCTTTTCCCTAGTGTTAGCCATCTCTCCTCCTTGATCAGTCTCCCATCAATTCCCTTCTCCTGATCATTTTATAAAAATGTTGAACAACACTGGGCCTAGGACTGAGCCTTGTGGTAACCCACTTGACACTTTCTTTTCACTTCTAATAGCAAGGTTCTTAGTAGTTCAATTAGATGTATACTTTTACCTTTCACTTCCCTACCTATATTGTTCTAGTTCTAGCAAGTGCACGTTGGCAATTAGCCGTATTAGGACTCGGTCAGATGAGCGTTTTTTGCGCATGAATAGCCCCCCCAAAAAACCTGCACATCGCATGTAGAAAAATCTTGTAAATGGGTGCATTTGCACTTGCATGTCTTATCTTTTGCAGGTGCGATTGTTTTGCGCTTGTAACAATCGGACATGTGAGCACTTTTGTTGGAAAGTATTGGTTCCAATAAAGCCGCTTTTTTCATGCACCTATTCATGCTCGAAAAAAATGCTTATCTGACATCACACATCGCTAATTTGCTGTGGATTTTGTTTCAAATCTGCAGCAGATTTCCCCCTCTCAGGGCTCTTTTACAAGAGCGTATGCATTTTTACAGTCGCCTGCACACGCCATTAAATCGTATTAATAAAGAAAAGACACAATCAAGTCCTGAGATCAATTAGCGTTCTCTTGTCCATTCATGTGCCTGGGTGCGACGTACTAGCAAAAAAATATGCCGCAGCGCCGAAATCCCTCGCTCGGCATAAATCCTTGGAATGACTTCAAATGCCTAAATAGAGGCACCTGTAAGCTTTTCCCTGCGTTTGACACTGCTAAACTCCCTCCCTCTCCCTTCTTTTCAGCTCTCATAGGAGTCTATGGGAGCCACCAGCGTATATCGGTTGAAAGATAGAGCAAGACCTATTTTTTCTAGCAGCGTATAAATTTATTCGCCAATTTTGGGCGCGTATGTGCTATTTTTTATGGTGCAATGTCTTTGCATGGCTAAAAATCAGTCATCTGAACAAATACATTGGAAGCCAATGCTTTAGATGGTTGAGATTCTTGGCCAAGGTAAAAATGCAGCCATATAGTCACGTAAAACAGCTTGTGTGAATAAAGCCTTAGTTGAATTGAAATTGAACAAGTGAAATCTGCTGCAGCTCTGCACCAACGCATCTTTAGGCCTCAGTCAGACGGGCATTTTTTGCCGCGATTTGCGCATGCGCATGCGTCCGGCGATTTTATAAAACCATTGCTTTGCAATGGTATCGGACACGTGCGCTTTTTATGCGCTCGTCCGATAAATTATAGAACAGAAATCGCAGATCGCACCGGAGCCGGAGTTCTGTGCGGCCGGCCTGCAGTGGGTGTGAAGGGGGTGTGAGTTAGACCTGCCCCCTGATTGGCTCAGCGCTGAGCCAGCTCCGGCCCATTTCTAATGAAACGCGGCTAGGAGCAGATTTTCGGGCGATTTTCGGGGACCGGTCACGCGATTTGCGGATGCGCATCCGTCATGCGATCCGCAAATCGCGCGAAAAAAAGCGCCCGTCTGACTAAGGCCTGAATGACCGCTAACAGCTCTTGCGTAATAGCAGTCTGAAAAGCGAGCAACATCTCTGTTTTGTTTTGTCTCCCTGGCACCATTTTAGAGTACATGTTTTTTAACTTCTTCTGAACTACACAAAATATTAGGATTCTTCAGGTTTCCGTTCTTGAACTCAGCACAACAATATGGAGTCTTGTTTTTTTCTGAGACAAGTTGTAGTTTCTAAATGTGTCATTTTGAGATACATATGTGTTAAATTAAAATTTGTATTCATTTTAAAGGGGTTCTGAGCTGAAAAAAAAATTTTTTACTCACCCTGCCTGGCTAGGACCAATCGCCAGGCACGTCCCCTCCATCGGGCATCTTCTTCAGTGGCTTCTATGACCGCTTCCTGCTCTGCTCCGTCCGTCAGCCACTTCCGAGGTGAATGAACGGGCCGCCCACAGCAAGCACGTTACAAGCAGTGCTTGCTGTGGGCGGCCCGTCCGTCCTGGCTGAAGTCAGAGTTCTGCGCATGCGCAGTGGAGACGCGGCCCATCCTGACTGCTGTCAGAGGGCACCTCTCTACTGCACATGCGCGGATTCCCGGAGGTGGGGGGGGTGGCTCGTCGGAGGATGAAGAGAAGCCTGCAGGGAGATGACCCTGCTGCAGAACAACATCAGGAACAAAGGTAAGTGTAAGATTTTTATGCTTTAGCTGCCATTAATCGTGGGTTCCCTGTGTCCATTAGGCAGACCAGGGAACAATGCCTGCTAAAGCATAAAAATCTGATTCGTGTCAGAACCCCTTTAACCTGTGGGAGGGGGAAATCCATTACCAGCTGTTGTGTTTTCTTTTTTCCCATTCTTTTAAACTGTCCATTGCTAACTTATAATAAGTGTATATACATATAGTGTTTTTCATAGAGTATTCAGCTCCTTTGGGGTGATAATCAAGGGATATCAAAGCCTCATCCGTCAATTAATCCAAATTATGGGCGGGGAACAGGAGAAGTCAACACAGAAACAACACTGCTGAGTTTCTAGTCATTCTTCTACTTTAGTCTTTAGTCTGCATTTTAAAGCTCCCTGCATCTCTGCGGGAAATCGCATTAACGAAGTATAGCCACTGCTATTATTCACGATTTTTCATCCATTCACATGGCCAGCTGCGGTGTGTTGCAGGGAAAATACACAGCAGCCCCGAAACCCCTCGGTCGGCAGAACTACTTGCAATCGCTTTTAAATGCAGGCACCTGTCAGTGTTTAGCAGTGCTAGCCACTGCTAAACTCCCTCCCTCTCCCTTTCCTTATGGCCCCCGTGGACTCCCATGGGAGTCTATGGAGTCATCAGCGTGTTTCAAACAAAAGATTAGGCAAGGCCTATATTTTTCGACAGAATGAAACTTTGGTTGCTAAGTACATTTGCGTATGTGCTATCTTTTTTTAGTCTGACATTTTTGCGCGGCAAAAAAATCGTTCGTCTGAATGAATACATTGGAAACCGATGCTTCAGATGGTTGCGATTTTTTTTTTTGCACAGCTAAATTAACCATGTAGAAATGCTTGTGTGAATAAGACCGGTTTCACACAGCCGAGAAAATTGTGTGAGATTTGTGCATGACGAGATGCATAAATCTTGCACAAATACGAACCCCATTCATATCGAGCCAGATATCGCCCTCGCCCATGTGAAACTAGCCTAAGGCCTTATTATGTTAATGTATGAGCTTGTGTAGTGTGACAACTCTCCATTAAGTTAAACAATTCAAAGTCTATAGCAGGTGTGATTTCAAAGATTAATTATGACAAAGCTGCATGACCAGTATCTGATACCTTGTTAATAAAACATTGCATGTCATTTGTACAAGTACGTCTTGCTATGCACACAGCACAAATGTTATGCAGACAACACTACTGCATAAAATATAATTAATTACTTTCACATTTTCAATTGAAATTCAGTGAGACTACTGCGTAACATATAATTCAGTACTTTCAAAATAGTCATTTTTTTCAAGGTTATACAAATGCCACATGTGGGGGACTTATTAATGTATAGAAATTTTTTACATAAAGTTTATTTTATTTTATTTTGTTAAGTGTTTTTTTCATTTTATTTTTTATAAAAAAAATGTAATAAAACCTTTTTTTCCCACAATGCCTGCTATATAAGAGCTCAGTCAGATGAGCATTTTTTTGCGCACCTATGTATGCAAAAAAAAGTGCTCCACACATATTCAAATTTGAATTCAATGAATGGGTGAACGCTGCCTGTGAGTGGTGTGTCCTCAGCCAATCAGGCTCAGCACTTTCAGGAGGCGGGCATTTTTAAATCCCTGATCAGCAGAAAGTTCTTCAGAACAGTGCTGGGGAGCCAGCAAGAAGACACACCGGAGCCCGGATAGCTGATGTGATTTTATTGCAGCTATGAATGATTTTCAGGGAAGGGCTTATATTTCAAGCCCTTCCCCGAAAATCACTGAGGGGGTTGCCTGCATTCCAATGCTTTCAATGGCGTGGCTGCAGTGTCAGCCCCATTGAAAGCAATGGGAGAATATCGCGATCCCCTGTCACAGTTGTGACAGCTGTGACAGGGGATTGTTTTGTCCCCGTGGGGAGTCCCATCATCAAGGGGACTCCCCATGGGGAATCTTTACGTGCACGGACCTTGCTGGTGCACGCATTTCCTATCTTTTGCAGGCGCAAAGATTTTGCGATTCTACAAAACAGACATGAGAACACTGGATAGGAAACTAATGGTTCTAATAGATGTGCTTTTTTTTTGCGCACATAGGCATGTGCAAAAAAAACCACTCATCTGTCTTTGCCCTAATACAGTCACCACCAATTAGAGCTCTTGTGACCGCACCATCAATGTGACATAGTAACTAGAGATGAGCGAACACCAAAACGTTCGGGTGTTCGTTATTCGAAACGAACTTCCCGCGATGTTCGAGGGTTCGTTTCGAATAACGAACCCCATTGAAGTCAATGGGCGACCAGAACATTTTTGTATTTCGCCGATGCTCGCTAAGGTTTTCATGTGTGAAAATCTGGGCAATTCAAGAAAGTGATGGGAACGACAAAGCAACGGATAGGGCAGGCGAGGGGCTACATGTTGGGCTGCATCTCAAGTTCACAGGTCCCACTATTAAGCCAGAATACCGGCAAGAGTGGGGCCCCCCCCCCTCCCAACAACTTTTACTTCTGAAAAGCCATCATTAGCATGGCATACCTTTGCTAAGCACCACACTACCTCCAACAAAGCACAATCACTGCCTGCATGACACTCCACTGCCACTTCTCCTGGGTTACATGCTGCCCAACCGCCCCCCTCCCCCCCACAGCGCACACCAAAGTGTCCCTGCGCAGCCTTCAGCTGCCCTCATGCCACACCACCCTCATGTCTATTTAGAAGTGCGTCTGCCACGACGAGGGACCGCAGGCACACACTGCACAGGGTTGGCACGGCTAGGCAGCGACCCTCTTTAAAAGGGGCGGGGCGATAGCCCACAATGCTGTACAGAAGCAATGAGAAATAGAATCCTGTGCCACCGCCATCAGGAGCTGCACACGTGGGCATAGCAATGGGGAACCTATGTGCCACACACTATTCATTCTGTCAAGGTGTCTGCATGCCCCAGTTAGACCGGGCTTTTTAATTCATAGACACAGGCAGGTACAACTCCCTATTGTGAAGTCCCTGTCGACCGACAGCATGGGTAGCTCCCTGGAACCCACCGGCGGTACACAAAAATATCCCATTGCATTGCCCAACACAGCTGAGGTAGTAATGTCGTGCGTAATACAGGTGGGCTTCGGCCCACACTGCATGCCCCAGTCTGACTGGGGTTCTTTAGAAGTGGACACAGATGCATTTACAACTCCCTGTGGACCGACAGCATGGTTGGGTGCCAGGAAGCCACCGGCGGTACATAGAAATATCCCATTGCATTGCCCAACACAGCTGAGGTAGTAATGTCGTGCTTAATGCAGGTGGGCTAAAAATTCATTTGATTACACTGTAGGCGAGGGCCCACAAAAATTGCTGTATCAACAGTACTAATGTACATCCCAAAAATTGGCCATGGCCAGCCAAGAGGGCAGGTGAAACCCATTAATCGCTTTGGTTAATGTGGCTTAAGTGGTAACTAGGCCTGGAGGCAGCCCAGTGTAACGAAAAATTGGTTCAAGTTACAGTTCCAACGCTTTTAAGCGCATTGAAACTTTTAAAAATTGTTTAGAAAAATTATTTGAGTGAGCCTTGTGGCCCTAAGAAAAATTGCCCGTTCAGCGTGATTACGTGAGGTTTCAGGAGGAGTAGCAGGAGGAGGAGGATGAGGAATATTAGACACAGATTGATGAAGCAGAAATGTCCCCGTTTTGGATGGTGAGAGAGAACGTAGCTTCCATCCGCGGGTGCAGCCTACGTATTGCTTACGTATCGCTGCTGTCCGCTGGTGGAGAAGAGAAGTCTGGCGAAATCCAGGCTTTGTTCATCTTGATGAGTGTTAGCCTGTCGGCACTGTCGGTTGACAGGCAGGTACGCTTATCTGTGATGATTCCCCCAGCCGCACTAAACACCCTCTCCGACAAGACGCTAGCCGCAGGACAAGCAAGCACCTCCAGGGCATACAGCGCTAGTTCAGGCCATGTGTCCAGCTTCGACACCCAGTAGTTGTAGGTGGCAGAGGCGTCACGGAGGACGGTCGTGCGATCGGCTACGTACTCCCTCACCATCCTTTTACAGTGCTCCCGCCGACTCAGCCTTGACTGGGGAGCGGTGACACAGTCTTGCTGGGGAGCCATAAAGCTGGCCAGGCCCTTAAAGACTGTTGCACTGCCTGGGATGTACATGCTGCTCGATCTCCGCACCTCCCCTGCTACCTTGCCCTCGGTACTGCGCCTTCTGCCACTAGCGCTGTCGGCTGGGAATTTTACCATCAGCTTGTCCGCAAGGGTCCTGTGGTATAGCAACACTCTCGAACCCCTTTCCTCTTCGGGAATGAGAGTGGGCAGGTTCTCCTTATAGCGTGGGTCGAGCAGTGTGTACACCCAGTAATCCGTTGTGGCCAGAATGCGTGCAACGCGAGGGTCACGAGAAAGGCATCCTAACATGAAGTCAGCCATGTGTGCCAGGGTACTAGTACGCAACACATGGCTGTCTTCACTAGGAAGATCACTTTCAGGATCCTCCTCCTCCTCCTCAGGCCATACACGCTGAAAGGATGACAGGCAATCAGCCGGTGTACCGTCAGCAGCGGGCCAAGCTGTCTCTTCCCCCTCCTCCTCATCCTCCTCATGCTCCTCCTCCTCCTCCTGTACGCGCTGAGAAATAGACAGGAGGGTGCCCTGACTATCCAGCGGCATACTGTCTTCCCCCGCCCCCGTTTCCGAGCGCAAAGCAGCTGCCTTTATGCTTTGCAGGGAATTTCTCAAGATGCATAGCAGAGGAATGGTGACGCTAATGATTGCAGCATCGCCGCTCACCACCTGGGTAGACTGCTCAAAATTACCAAGGACATGGCAGATGTCTGCCAACCAGGCCCACTCTTCTGAAAGGAATTGAGGAGGCTGACTCCCACTGCGCCGCCCATGTTGGAGTTGGTATTCGACTATAGCTCTACGCTGTTCATAGAGCCTGGCCAACATGTGGAGCGTAGAGTTCCACCGTGTGGGCACGTCGCACAGCAGTCGGTGCACTGGCAGCTTAAAGTAATGTTGCAGGGTGCGCAGGGTGGCAGCGTCCGTGTGGGACTTGCGGAAATGTGCGCAGAGCCGGCGCGCCTTTACGAGCAGGTCTGACAAGCATGGGTAGCTTTTCAGAAAGCGCTGAACCACCAAATTAAAGACATGGGCCAGGCATGGCACGTGCGTGAGGCTGCCGAGCTGCAGAGCCGCCACCAGGTTACGGCCGTTGTCACACACGACCATGCCCGGTTGGAGGCTCAGCGGCGCAAGCCAGCGGTCGGTCTGCTGTGTCAGACCCTGCAGCAGTTCGTGGGCCGTGTGCCTCTTATCGCCTAAGCTGAGTAGTTTCAGCACGGCCTGCTGACGCTTGCCCACCGCTGTGCTGCCACGCCGCGCGACACCAACTGCTGGCGACATGCTGCTGCTAACACATCTT
The DNA here is from genome assembly GCF_035609145.1 of Eleutherodactylus coqui. NCBI lineage: Eukaryota > Metazoa > Chordata > Amphibia > Anura > Eleutherodactylidae > Eleutherodactylus > Eleutherodactylus coqui. Next base: position 202,619,210 of record NC_089840.1, on the reverse strand, counting down.
GATTGCGAGACAGAGGAGGAGGAGGAGGGTGCTTTAGTGGAGGAAGCATACACCTCCGCAGATACAACCACCGAGCTGGTGCCCGCAATTCTGGGGGTGGGTAGGACGTGAGCGGTCCCAGGCTCTGACTCTGTCCCAGCCTCCACTAAATTCACCCAATGTGCCGTCAGGGAGATGTAGTGGCCCTGCCCGCCTGTGCTTGTCCACGTGTCCGTTGTTAAGTGGACCTTGGCAGTAACCGTGTTGGTGAGGGCGCGTACAATGTTGCGGGAGACGTGGTCGTGCAGGGCTGGGACGGCACATCGGGAAAAGTAGTGGCGACTGGGAACTGAGTAGCGCGGGGCCGCCGCCTCCATGATACTTTTGAAGGACTCCGTTTCCACAACCCTATACGGCAGCATCTCAAGGCTGATGAATTTTGCTATGCGGTCGGTTAACGCTTGAGCGTGCGGGTGCGTGGCGGCGTACTTGCGCTTGCGCTCAAACACTTGCGCAAGCGACGGCTGGACGGTGCGCTGAACTACACTGGTGGATGGGTCCGATGACAGCGGAGGTGAGGGTGTGGGTGCAGGCCATGAGGCGGTAGTGCCTGTGTCCTGAGAGGGGGGTTGGATAGCAGTGTCAGGTTGGGGCACAGGGGGAGAGGCAGCGGTGCAAACCGGACGTGGTGAACGGCCTTCGTCCCACCTTGTGGGGTGCTTGGCCATCATATGTCTGCGCATGCTGGTGGTGCTGAGGCTGTTGGTGTTGGCTCCCCGGCTGAGCTTTGCGCGACAAAGGTTGCACACCACTGCTCGTCGGTCGTCAGGCGTCTCTGTGAAAAACTCCCAGAGCTTAGAGCACCTCGGCCTCTGCAGGGTGGCATGGCGCGAGGGTGCGCTTTGGGAAACAGTTGGTGGATTATTCGGTCTGGCCCTGCCTCTACCCCTGGACACCGCACTGCCTCTTGCAACCTGCCCTGCTGATGCCCCTGCCTCCCCCTCTGAAGACCTGTCCTGAGTAGGCGTTGCAAACCAGGTGGGGTCAGTCACCTCATCGTCCTGCTGCTCTTCCTCAGAATCCTCTGTGCGCTCCTCCCTCGCACTTACTGCCCTCACTACTACCTGACTGCAAGACAACTGTGTCTCATCGTCATCGTCCTGCTCACCCACAGAAAGTTCTTGAGACAGTTTGCGGAAGTCCCCAGCCTCATCCCCCGGACCCCGGGAACTTTGCAATAGTTGGGCATCAGTGACGATAAACTCCTCTGGTGGGAGAGGAACCACTGCTGCCCAATCTGAGCAGGGGCCAGAGAACAGTTCCTGGGAGTCTTCACGCAGCTGAGCAGGTGTCATTGTAGTGGAGTGAGGAGGCTGGGAGGAAGGAGGAGCAGCAGACAGAGGATTCTGATTTGCAGCAGTGGACGGCGCAGAACTGCGGTTGGACGATAGGTTGCTCGAAGCACTTTCTGCCATCCAGGACAGGACCTGCTCACACTGCTCATTTTCTAATAACCGTCTCCCGCGTGGACCCATGAATTGTGCGATGACTGTCGGGACGCCAGAAACGTGCCTCTCTACTAATCGCGCCGCAGTCGGCTGCGATACACCTGGATCAGGAGTTTGGCCTGTGCCCACACCCTGACTTGGCCCTCCGCGTCCTCGGCCGCGTCCACGTCCTCTAGGCCTACCCCTACCCCTCAGCATGCTGTATTACCAGTGATTTGATTTCACAGGCAGGAAATAAATTGGCGCAAGACTGCAGGCCAAATATAATTTTTTCCCTTTTTTGAAAACGAAAGGCCCCACTGCCTCTAGTGAATGAATAATCTAAGTTTAATAACTGTGCTGTGGCCCTGCTAATGTGTCACAGAACTTGAGGGTAGCAGAGTTATTATAACTCTGGCAGAGCAGGTATTTTTTTCCCAATTAAGGAAAGCAAATGGCGAAGCCAGGAGTAAAACGTAGCTGGGTGCGTCTGATTTTTAAACGTTGCACACGCAGCCGACACGTGTCCACCGCCCTTAGGACGGACAGAGGCAGGACAAATAGAATTTTTTTCAGTTTTTTTCCACCAAAAGGCAGCACTGCGTATATTCAATGAACATGAGAAGTTTAATAACTGTGCTGTGGCCCTGCTAATGTGGCACAGAACTTGAGGGTAGCAGAGTTATTATAACTCTGGCAGAGCAGGTATTTTTTTTCCCAATTAAGGAAAGCAAATGGCGAAGCCAGGAGTAAAACGTAGCTGGGTGCGTCTGATTTTTAAACGTTGCACACGCAGCCGACACGTGTCCACCGCCCTTAGGACGGACAGAGGCAGGACAAATAGAATTTTTTTCAGTTTTTTTCCACCAAAAGGCAGCACTGCGTATATTCAATGAACATGAGAAGTTTAATAACTGTGCTGTGGCCCTGCTAATGTGGCACAGAACTTGAGGGTAGCAGAGTTATTATAACTCTGGCAGAGCAGGTATTTTTTTTCCAAATTAAGGAAAGCAAATGGCGAAGCCAGGAGTAAAACGTAGCTGGGTGCGTCTGATTTTTAAACGTTGCACACGCAGCCGACACGTGTCCACCGCCCTTAGGACGGACAGAGGCAGGACAAATACAATTTTTTTCACTTGTTTTACAAGCAAAAGGCCGCACTGCGTATATTCAATGAATAATAACTGTGTTGTGGCCCTGCCTACACAATTCTTTCCCTGTAGTATCAATGGAGGGTGCAATGCTCTGCAGAGGCGATTTTGAGAAGAAAAAAAAATATGCAGCACAGCTAACAGCAGCCAGCACAGTACTGCACACGGTTAAATATGGCCCTAGAAAGGACCGTTGAGGTTCTTGAAGGCTACACTCACTCCTAACACTCTCCCTGCCTATGCAACACTTCTGTCCCTAATGCCGGATGCAATGCTCTGCAGAGCCGATTTTGAGAAGAAAAAAAAATTGCCACTGCTAACAGCAGCCAACACACAGCTATCAGTGGCCCTAATAAGGACCTTTGGGGGTCTTGAAGCCTACACTAACTACAAATTCTTTCCCTACAGCAGCTCCGGTACAAACAGCACTGTCCCTCATCTAACTCACAAGGCATCTGAGGCGAGCCGCGGGAGGGGCCGACTTTTATATTCGGCGGACACCTGATCTCGCCAGCCACTCACAGCAGGGGGGTGGTATAGGGCTGGAACAACACAGGAGGAAGTTGTAATGCCTTCCCTGTCTTTCAATTGGCCAGAAAAGCGCGCTAACGTCTCAGGGAAGGAAGTGAAAGTAACCCGAACACCGCATGGTGTTCGTTACGAATAACGAACATCCCGAACACCCTAATATCCGCACGGATATCAAGTTCGGACGAACACGTTCGCTCATCTCTAATAGTAACATAGTTTGTTAGGCTGAATGAAGACAATGTCCATCTAGTCCAGCCTGTCTATCCTCCTGTGTTGATCCAGAGGAAGGCAAAAAACCCCAAGGGCAGAAGCCAGATAGCCCTTTTGGGGAAAAAATTCCTTCCCGACTCCCTAATGGCAATCAGACTGTTCCCTGAATCAACCCCTAATAGTTCCTACCTACCTGTAAACCCGGATAACAATTAACCTAAGATTTATATCCTATAATATCCTTCCTCTCCAGAAAGACATCAAGTCCCCTTTTAAACTCCTCTATGGATTTAGCCATCACCACTTCCTCCGGCAAAGAGTTCCACAGTCTAACTGCTCTTACAGTAAAGAATCCCCTTCTATGTTGGTGATGAAACCTACTTTCCTCTAATAGTAACGGATGTCCTCTTGTTACCGTCACGGTCCTGGGTATAAACAGATCCTTGGAGAGATCCTTGTATTGTCCCCTCATGTATTTATACATAGTTATTTGGTCACCCCTTAGCCGTCTTTTTTCTAGAGTAAATAATCCCAATTTTGATAGCCTCTCTGGGTATTCCAGTCCCTTTATTCCATGTATTAGTTTAGTTGCCCTTTTTTGAACCCCCTCCAGTACTGTAACATCTTTCCTGAGCACCGGTGACCAGAACTGTACGCAGTATTCCATGTGAGGCATGACTAGTGCCTTATATAATGGAAGGATAATGTTCTCATCCTTCGCCCCTATACCTCTTTTAATGCACCCCAAGACTTTATTTGCCTTTGCAGCAGCTGACTGGCATTGGTTACTCAAGTTTAGTCGACTATCCACTAGTACCCCCAGGTCCTTTTCCATATCACTTTTTCCTAGCGGTACTCCATTAATTGAATATTGGTGGCATCCGTTTCTCCTGCCCATGTGCATAGTCTTACATTTTTCAACATTCAACTTCATTTGCTATTTTTCTGCCCAAGCCCCCAGCTTCTCCAGGTCCGTTTGTAGCTGCACATTGTCCTCCGTTGCATTAATTATATTGTATAATTTTGTGTCATCTGCAAATATTGATATTTTGCTGTGCAGCCCCTCTATCAGGTCGTTGATAAATATGTTGAACAGAGTGGGGCCTAATACCGAACCCTGTGGCACCCCGCTAGCGACTGTGGTCCAATCAGAGTACGAACCATTTATTACCACCCTCTGCTTTCTATCATTGAGCCAATTTTTTACCCACTTACACACGTTTTTGTCCAGTCCGAGCTGCCTCATTTTATATATTAGCCTATTATGTGGCACGGTGTCAAAGGCTTTAGAGTAGTCCAGATATACGAGATCAATAGATTCTCCCTGGTCCAGCTTAGAGCTTACTTCATCGTAGAAACTGATCACATTTGTCTGACATGAGCGGCCCTTCATGAATCCATGCTGGTGAGGAGTTATTCTCTCGTTCTCCTTGAGGTACTCATCAATGGCGTCTTTCAGAATCCCCTCGAAAATTTTTCCCATTACTGAAGTGAGACTTACTGGCCTGTAGTTACCAGGCTACTTTTGCTCCCTTTTTTGTAAATTGGAACCACGTTGGCAATGCGCCAATCCAATGGTACTACACCGGTCTTGATAGTGTCTAGAAATATTAGATATAGCGGCCTAGCTATCTCGTCACTTAGTTCCCTTAGTATCCTTGGGTGTAATCCATCTGGGCCTGGCGATGTTAGTCTTCTTTAGTCGCTTCCGCACCTCCTCCTGCGTTAGGTATGAGATATTTTGTGATGGGTTCATTTTATTCCCCTGCATCTCGTGTGGCATTTCCTTTTGGTTTGTGAATACACTTGAGAAGAAACTGTTTAGTAGATTTGCCTTCCCTCTGTCATCTTCAATGATCTCTCCAGCATTATTTTTTAAAGGGCCAGTGCTCTCCCTGCAAATCCTTTTGCTGTTAATATAGTTGAAAAATAGCTTCGGGTTGTTTTTGCTCTCTCTGGCGATCAGTCTTTCTGCTTCCTCCTTGGCAGTTTTGATCTTAACTTTGCATATTTTGTTTTTTTCCCTGTACGATTTTAGCGCTTCTTCGCTGCCTTGTTGCTTTAGTAGTTTGAACGCTTTCTTTTTTTCATTTATTGCCTCCCTTACCGTCTTGTCAAGCCACATTGGTTTCCTTTTAGTTGAGTTTCTTTTATTTTTAAAGGGAATGAACTGCTCACATGAGGTGATTAGGATCCTTTTAAACTTTTCCCATTTGTCCTCTGTACCGTTATTTTTGAGGATGTTGTCCCAATTAATGTTACCGATAGTAGTTCTAAGCTCATCAAATTTTGCTTTACTAAAGTTTAGTTTGTTTGTTGCTCCCTGATAAGGCTTCCTATTGATTGACAGCTGGAAATTGATTATATTGTGGTCACTGTTCCCCAAGTGCCCCTCAACCTGCACCCCCTTTAAACGTTCTGGTTTGTTAGTTAGTACAAGGTCCAGAATGGCTCTCCCTCTTGTTGGTTCCTGCACAAGTTGGTTCAGGTAATTATCTTTAATTACTTTCAAGAACTTATCACCCCTGTGAGATTTGCAGGTTTCGTTCTCCCATGTTATACCTGGGTAATTAAAGTCCCCCATGATAATCACTTCATTGCGGCTTTACACCTCTTCTATCTGCCTTAATAGTAAGTTTTCAGTTTCTTCTGTTGCTTTTGGTGGTCTATAGAAGACCCCTATCAGGATTTTGTTATTTTTTTTTCTCCCTGTATTTCTACCCACAGAGATTCCATCTGTTCTTCTCCTACCCCTATATCTTCCCGTAGCCTCGGCTTCAAGTTCGATTTGACGTACAGACATACCCCTCCCCCTTCCTGGTTCCTTCGGTCCCTTCTGAAGAGATTGTACCCCTTCAAATTCACCGCCCAATCGCACTTATCATCCAGCCATGTTTCCGTAATTTATTTCCGTAATTCCGACTATATCATAGCTTTCATCAGTCATTCTCGCTTCAAGCTCGCCCACTTTACCGATCAGACTTCGTGCATTCGTGGTCATACAATTTATATTGTTTTTTTTGTTTTTTAAATTTGTTTTGTTGCTATTCGTACTTATGGCTGATCTATCAGTTGTAACTGTACTAACCCCACCCCCTGCTCGACCCCCATTCCCTTTTCTTTGACCCAGGTCGCTATCTACACTGGCTACCACACTATTTCTCATTTTACCCTCCCCCCCAGTCCCTAGTTTAAACACTCCTCCAGCCTTCTAGCCATCTTATCCCCCAGCACAGCTGCACCCTCCCCATTAAGATGCAGCCCGTCCCTACGGTAGAGCCTGTAGCCGACAGCAAAGTCAGCCCAGTTCTCTAGGAACCCAAATCCCTCCTTCTTACACCAACTCCGGAGCCACTTGTTTACCTCCCTAAGAAAGATACTGCTGCCTTTCTAGTGTGGCTTTAGGTACAGGTAGTATTTCCGAGAAAACTACCCTGGAGGTCCTCGCCCTAAGCTTGGACCCTAGGTACCTGAAATCATTTTTGAGGGCCCTCCATTGACCTCTAACTTGTTCATTGGTGCCAACGTGCACCATGACCACTGGATCCTCACCAGCCCCTCCCAGTAATCTGTCAATCCGATCCGCGATGTGTCAAACTCGAGCGCCAGGAAGACAACACACCGTTCGACGATCCCGGTCTTTATGGCAGATTGCCCTATCTATCCCCCTTATAATTGAGTCCCCCACCACTAGAACTTGTCTAGCCTGCCCTGCACTCCCCGTCCCCGTCTCACCGGAGCAGTCATCCCCCTGGCGTTCAGAGGGCATGTCGTGCTGCAGCGGTGCTGGCTCTGTAATGGCATCGCTCTCATCTGCCAACGTTGCAGACATGTAGGGTTGTGCCAGTTCAGGACCAGCCTCCCTGGATCTATTCCCTCTACGCCTCCTTCTATCTGTCACCCAGCTGACTGCCTGCTCCCCCTGCTCTTCCATACCACCATCCGCCCCAACCTCTTCCCCAGTGAGTGTCTGCTCAGTGAGCAGCAAACTCCTTTCCATGTTGTCAATGGCTCTCAGTGTTGCCAGTTGCCCATTTAGATCCAGAATTTGGGCTTCTAAATTTGCGACGTGCACGCATCTTGGGCAACAGTATGCACCCTCGATCGGCTGATCAAGGACCGTATACATTGCACAAGTAGCACACTAGATGGCATTGCCAGGCATGAAGCTTATCCTAATGGGGATCTACAATTTACTTGTAGAAGTAGTGAAGATAGACTTGTTCACACTCCGCTCACACGCTGCTGCACCCGCTCAGACGCTGCTGCAACCGCTCAGACGCTGCTGCAACCGCTCAGACGCTGCTACAACCGCTCAGACGCTGCTGCAACCCCTCACACGCTGCTGCAACCGCTCACACGCTGCTGCCTCCGCTCACTCGCTGCTGCCTCCGCTCACTCGCTGCTGCCTCCGCTCACATGCTGCTGTCTCCGCTCACTCGCTGCTGCCTCTGCACAACCACTCACACGCTGCCGCACTCGTGCAACCGCTCACCCGCTGACACTTATGCGCAAACATTCACACAAATTTTTATTTTTATTTTTTCCCCTCACAAACACTTAGACACACAGACACACACACACAGAAGACACAACTAGGGCACACCAGATACACAGAAGACACACACTTAGCTCACAAACACACACACATAATAGTAAAATAGTTTGCAGTGATGAACCATTTGGCTAGGGCTACTAGCTACACAGCGACTTTCAGCCATGACACGTGGTGCGCAACCAAAGATTGCTGTGTAGCTCTCTAACCCCTACACTGTCATTGAGATTGCAGTGTGAGTTGGAGGTTGCTGCAACCATGAACTGTAGGTGTAATGTATTGTACAACTTTTCTTAATTTTTTGGGTAGTGCAGATTTGGGAAAAAGGAGAAATTCTGCAATTGTTTTTTTATTACTTTTTTAACGGCATTCAGCATGCAGAATAAATAATGTGATAACAGTATTCTCTGGCTTGGCACGATTTCAGCAATACAGTTTTTTTGTGTTTCGCTATTTGTGTACATTAAAAACACATTTTTGTTAAGATTTATTATTGTGGCACATACCAAGAGCCATAACGGTTTTATTCGTCCACCGACAGAGCTCTATGAGGGCTTGTTTTTTTTGGGATGAGCTCGAGTTTTCATTGATCACATTTTTGAGAACATGTAATGTTTTGATTCTGCAGGTCAGCATGATTACATCAAATTAATTTTTTAATACCTTGATAATTTTTCACTTTTTTGTTAATGATGTTCTTTTTGTATGATTGTCGTTCAAAGACCTTTTTTTGTCAATAGTGCTTTGTGAGAGGTTTTTTTTGCAGGACAAATTGTGCTTTTTATTTGTACCATTATGTCATCCTTATGACTTGATCGCTTTTTATTCTGTGTTTTTGTGAGACCAAATATATACAAAATTGACAATTTTTGCGCTATGTTTTATCATTTTTTTCACGTTAAATTAACATGCTAACTTTTTTAGTTTTTCACTTTCAGACCAGAATTCAGTATCCAAGGAACAGTTCCTCCTAATGCGAAGGAACTGTTCCTTGGGAATTCCTTTGTGCAGCGGATATGGGTCCTCGCTTTGCCAGGAAAGAAGGCTGTTGGTGGCTGTTTCTTTTCTGTGCAGGGTTGATGTTAATTAACCACCTGCTATGACGTCATTCACGTTTAAGAGTGCCACAAATTTCCTAAAACTATCTGCAGAACCTGCCCAGCAGCCCAGGAACAAGTTAGCGTAGGATGGGGCACATGGACTCCCCATCGCTGTGCCCCTAAGCAGGAGAAGCGCATTGAGTCAGTAAATGGAAAGCGTGTGTGTATGGGATCAGAAACTGAGTCAATGTACATAGAGCTGTTAGATATTGAGTCAATATAATTGGAACCTATGAATACGGAGTCTAGTATATTGAAAGGCAAGTGACATCTAGAGCATGGTCAACCTTCTACAACAATAAGCTGGCTATTAAGATCTAATTGACATAGTGTCAATTCTCTTTTTTTGATACTATTTTTTTTATAGGGTCTAAAATCCTTGAACAAATAGGTTTATCGGGTACGGTTCTAATATTTGACATCCCAGGTAAACATTAGTCGGATTTAATTTGTAGACCACTTCCTTCTACTGGGTTACACAACCAATCTGAAAGGAGTATGAGAATATAAAACCATTAACTCCTTGATGATTGAACCCGAAAATGGATAGAAAATTTGATAAGAAATTCCATTCTATGTTTGTCTGTCCTTGTATTCATTTTTAATAGATTTACAAAAATTAAAAGTTATGTTTTATAGGAATTTCTGCAGTGATAGAATTCTAAAATAAAATAATAATCTGCCACAGTGAGAAACTTGCAAATGGCAGGCTTTCTTTCCTCACGTATTGATACAAATGTACTGCTAACCGAGGCAGGTTCGGTATTTTCGGATAAAGAATTCAATCCACAATCACAAGACACATCAATCAAAGCTTTTTTCAAATACCTCACTACAGTCTGTAGGGAGTAGACTCGGAGCTGGTGGGAGATTCAGGGACTGCACAAATATCTGGAATATAAGATGGTCCCGAGGGGCCTTCATTCCCCCCTATTCCCACCAGCCCAGTGTCGTACCCCTGAATTCCTTACCAAGTAGGAAAAGTAGATCACAGAAAGTTCACTTAGACTGATTTGTATTCTCCTAGAAGAAGAAGAGGTTACACACAAAAGAAATTCTAAAATTCTCTCTGAAGCAATGGATAGAGCAAAAACCTTTTCAACTGATCCGGAATTTTGCAATAAAAAAAAAATATTGCAAGAAAGTATAGAAAAATACACATTGTATATTAAAGAACATAAACATTCACAATTTGTTAGGGATCTACAAGATTTTCAAGATAATAGGGCCTGCAATATCCCAGAACAGAGGCGAGACGGATATCAGTTCATCAGAAGGAGAATTTTCTGAGAGCAAACAAACTAGGAGGAATCAGCACCATCGAGTGGAAAAACTAGGGGTCGATTTCCCACGCAACAAAGAGGTAGAGGCAGAGCAAATACAGGCAGAGGGTCAAATTTTTTAGCCCAACCTGTAGGCACTTACTTCCTGAGGGAACGGAAAGACTTCCCTTAAATCAGAGTTCTTCATTTGGTAGACCTGTTACATCACAGGTGGTAATGGAAGGGAAGATGCAAATTATTAATCTCTCACAAAGAACACTCTCGACTGAGGAGGTATGCGTTTTAGAGAGGGGACTGTCCTTTGTCCTGACCGGACAATTCAGCAGGTTCGGCTGGACAAAGGACGTGGCCCACTTCTTACGTAAATTACGATGGAAAACGTTTTTTCGTAACCAGGAACGTAAACTGGTGTTGGAATTGGGCCTCGAGACAGGGGACCTGATTGGATTAAGGGATCTAGAGGAGTTAGAAGCAAAAGGATTATGGACACCCGGGGAGGGTCCTTTCAGTGATTTAAAGCTAAGGAGTACAAGAAATCCTCCTCCAGGACAATCGCCCTATGTGGATATATTCGAAAATATCATTATGGAGGAAATTAAACAGGCACCAGCACTTAAGGAAAAATATAATAATCTTAGCCCAGGGAAATTCAGGGCATTAATGCATCTGAAAAAAGATCCCAACATAGTCATTAAACCCGCAGACAAGGGTGGAAATATAGTAGTCTTGTCGTGGGATGCCTATGTTGGGATGTCAACAGACTCTTTGATGATGGGGATACTTACCGTACTCTATCCTCAGATCCGATGGGACCATTTCAGGGTGATATGAAATTCCCCCTGCAGAGAGCATTGACCAATAAGGTAATCAGTCAAACAGAGTTTGATTTCCTATTCCCAGTGTATCCAAGGATACCTACCTTCTACTCACTGCCCAATATACACGAAGGACTAGTTCCTCTGGGGGGCAGACCAATAGAATCCGGGATAAATATTCTAACACAAAATTGTGGAATTTTCATCGATAAAATATTGAATCCTTTTGTCCAAGCCCTACTGTCATTCGTTAGGGACACAACTGACAGCATGGACATTGAGTCCCTTTACAATTCTATACCGCATGATGCTGGCTTGCTAGCGGTTGATCATTTTCTCAAACAAAGGGGCGGTCCATTTCAGAAACACAATCTGTTTGTTATGGAGTTGTTGTCTTATATCCTCACCCATAACTATTTTATTTTCCATGGCAAGTTCCTCCACCAGCTCAGGGGCACAGCGATTGGTAGTTCATGTGTCCCATCCTACGCTAACTTGTTCCTGGGCTGGGTGTGGGGTGTGTGTGTGGGGGGGGGGGGGATTTGTATTCATCAAATCTAATGCCGAATTGACTGAAAACGTCTTGTTGTGGGTGAGGTTCATTGATGACGTCCTGATTCTTTGGGCAGGTTCTGCAGATAGTTTTAGGAAATTTGTGGCACACTTAAACGTGAATGACGTCAACCTGAAAGTCACCTCAGAAACTGAGGAGGAGACAGTTTCATTCCTAGACATCAAAATTACAAAAACAGTGGATGGTTTATTAACTGTTCCTTGGATACTGAATTCTGGTCTGAAAGTGAAAAACTAAAAATCAGATTTTTGCAGAGGGGTTATCCTGTAGAAATCCTGGACGAAGCCCAAGCCTTTGCGTACCAACTAAAAAGATGCAATCTTTTGGTGCAAAGATCTAGGGAACGAGATGATACTGTGTGGATTATTGGCACCTTTGATGAGGGAGCACCACAGGTGCGATCTATCATACAAAAATACTGTCACATCCTCAAGGAGGATAGTGACTCAGTTAAAATCCTCCCAGACAACTAGGGTGGTGAAGAGTCACCTCCAGCCAATATTAGCATCCACCTGGCTGGGGTCTGCACGTCCTTGCGGTACATTCCCATATGGCAATTGTCAAGCATATAAATTTATCCACAAAGGTGTCAATTTCACGAGCGCCTAAACGGGTAAGACCTTTGCAATAAGAGAATTCCTGAACTGCAGATCAACTAATCTGGTTTATATGGCCTCCTGTATCTGCCTGCGTAACTACATGGGCAAGACTATACAGGAATTTAGGAAACGCATTCTTGCCCATATTGGCAACATCAGGAAACAGGTGTGTACTCCCCTTGCAAATCATATACGAGATGTTCACAGAAACGACGTCAACTCAGTCAGATTCCAAGATTTGGAGATACTAAGAAGAGACTCCTACAAAAGGAGATTGAATGGATCTACCAGATTGATTGCCTACAGCCGGGAGGTCTCAATGAGACCCTCCCATTTAGCTGTTTTTTATGAGTATAGGTATTAAAGAAATATGTACACCTGCCTTAGAACCATTGTACAATACGTGAAACAACTAGATGCCCCTAAGTAATCAAACCAAAATAATGGGAGAGTCACCGACATTTAATGTACCACCCATAAATAAACAAAGCTTACATAATTTGAAGATGATTGACGAGACACATATTCCGGATTGTGTAACTCAATATAAATATATATCAGACCAATACATGCTGGACGCATAAGGAGTATACTGAGAAGTACAATCAGCGGAATAGTCCTTGCACTACGCTCATGTGACTAGACTCCTGGTCACGTGCTCAGCCACAAACACGTGATGTACCAACAAAGATGCGCGGAATGCGCACACACGAGAGGTGCATTACATGATGCGGTAACGTGCTGGATACGTCAGCACGCACTATGATGAAACTCTAAAGACAGGGATGTTTATTTCCTTGTCGGGGAAGCGGTGAGTGTTGTAGATGCTCCGGCAATGGGATTCTACCCGAATATTGTTTTTTTTAAATTAGTATATTTACGCTAAAATAAAGTATGGGAACGGGCTCCTCATTTTGTTTTGGACGTTTTAAAATATAATATGTATGGTTTAAGATTACAGGGTTCATACAGCGACGGTTTTGGTTGGCATTAGCTGTGGGTCATTTTCTTTTTTATGTTTATTTTTAATTTTATTTAGTAATTTTTTTAAACTTCTTTATGTAACTATTTTTTTACTCGTCAGCAGAGATGTGTGTATCTGTGCCACGCATGTAATGTAGTAGAGATGTGTCTGTGCCGCACATGTTATGTAGCAGAGCTGTGTCTGTGCTGCACATGTCATGTAGCAGAGATGTGCGTGTCTGTGCCGTGCATGTCATGTAGCAGAGCTGTGTCTGTGTGACGCACATATAATTTAGCAAAGCAGTGTCTGTGACGCACATGTTATGTAGCAGAGCTGTGTCTGTGAGGAGCATGTCATGTAGCAGAGCTGTGTCTGTGTGACGCGCATATAATTTTGCAAAGCTGTGTCTGAGACACGCATGTGATGTACCAGGGCTGTGTCTGTGAGGCGCATGGCATGTAGCTCAGCTATGTGTGTCTGTCTGTCACACACCCATTTACCAGAGCTTTGTGTGTGACGTGCATGTAGCAGAGCTGTGTGGCACATTACGCCACCAAAAACACTGCTACTACAATTTACTAATAATTACTAGTTGTGGCATAAAGACCACAGTGTTTGTTTATATGAATGGAGTTTGCATTTACTACTAAAATTGACTGGTGGAATTTCGAAGATTGAAAGGAATTTTTTTTTTTTATAATTGTTAGGAATGAGCACAAAGAAGGGGTGTTTAAACACTAGTAATTAATAGACGAGTATCATAAGGATAGATTGTGGGGAGGAATGGCTGATGTTTGTATAATTATGTTAACAAGGAAAGAAGATGGGCATCATGAAGGGCTGATTGTGTATGATGTTTTTAATCATAGCAGGTGGAAGGTGAAGGATAAATTTAAAATATATGATTACATAATTGGATGAGAGGGACCAAAAAAGAAAAAAAATGGTAGGAAAGGAGGCAGCAGTGGAAAAAAGGGGGCGGAGACAACAGGTAAGACCGGAGTAAAAGAAGAAAGAGGGAAAAAAAGGAAACTGGTGTTCTAACATAGTGTAGGTACAAATTAACCATCGGAAATATTCTCCATTCCTTCATTTAGTGCTGTTTGTGAAGATCCAAAACATCTCCCTCCTTTTAAGGATTTCAAATTAATTGGTGGTGTTCAGTGGAGCCTGTTCTAATGCAACTTCAGAAAAGGCGTCAAAGTCACAATTATGTGTCAGGGCTGCATGATGGGAAAGCTGTGGGTAGTATTGGACCTATACTTATTTATCCAGCAACACAAACTCTGTGTAGTGCGACACATGTACTGAAGGTGAAAAGAGCACTCTAAAATACAGATAATGAAGCTTGAGGAACAGTTAATGAAGAATTGGATTTAATTAATTTTGTGGTATAGCTGGTAAAGCTTGTTAGCAAAGTTTTAACAACATTTACAGTTTTTCTTGTCACATCTGAGACAGCTTACTACATTTAAAAATAGTTTGATATTTGTTTTGGCTTTTTTAAGTGAACATGCTCCCCTAATTATAATGCATCATTAGAACTACAACTATTTTTTTTCTCTCAGACTAAAAAAGGATTAGAGGACATTTTTGATGGTTAAATTGCGGGCTATAACTACCCCATGTATGAGAAATTCAGTTTCTCCTTTCTTCATTTCCTTTCTGCTTTCCTCACCTATCACTTGTCCACCCTTCATTTTTTACTTCTTTTGCCTCCTTTTCTCCAGTTTTTTGCTTTTCTGTCACTCTCTCATCCAATTTTTCATACATGCCTCACCGTTTACCTGCTATCTTGTGTATATATACTTTCAACCCTTCACGATGTCCAATTTTTTTCCCTTTTTAACAAAATAAAGGAATTCAAGCTAAAATTTTAGTTCATACTTACTCTCTCATTGTTGCATATGGGGGTCTTTTTTCCCAGAAAAGGAGTGAAATGATGAGGGCTTGCTTATTTTATTACTCTTCTATACCATTTAACCTCATAGATGCTGGAGTCATTGCTGACCTTGGCATCTAAATGTTTTTAGAGAAAAAAAAAACTTTTTTCCCTTACACAAGGCTCTAAATATTGGAAACCTGAAGAACAAAAAAAACAACCCTTACCTTATATACTCAAGTATTAGCCGACTCGAGTATAAGCCGAGTCGATAGGTTTTACCACAAAAAAACTGATAAAACTTATTGACTCGAGTATAAGCCTAGCTATACTTGAGTATATACTAGGTAAAAAAAAAATGCAATACTCACCTCCCAGCCGACGTCTGTGTACCCGGCACGATGGTCTCTCCCCGCTGTCATCTTACTGCTCGGCTTTGAATTCCCCTGCAGTCAGCGCTGTGTAAGTAAGCGCTGTGATTGGATCGAGCACCGGCCAGTCATAGCCGACGCTCAATAAACCAATCACAGCCATTCTGTGATGTCATTCACTGAATGGCTGTGAATGATCGAGTTCCGGCTGTGATTGGCTGGTGCTCGATCCAATCACAGCGCTTACTTACACAGCTTTGACAGCAGGGGAATTCAAAGCTGAGCAGGAAGATGACAGCGGGGAGTAATCTCAAGCAGGTTGCTGCACCGCCAGGGAGACCATTGCGCAGGAGACACAGATGCCAGCTGGGAGGTGAGTATTGCATTTAGTTTTTTTTACCTCACTCGAGTATAAGCCGAGGGGGGTCTTTTTCAGCATTAAAAAATGTGCTGAAAAACCCGGCTTATACTCAAGTATATATGATAATTGGTATCGCCATGTCCATAACAACACATTAAATATTACATTATTTATCCAGCACTGTAAATTTCATCCAAGATAAAATAAAATAGCCATTTTCTGGTTATTTTACTTTCCAAAAAAAGAAAAAGTAATTCAAAGGTTGCATATATCTCAAAATGTCATTAGAAAAGGCAAGACAGTATCAAAAGTAGCTCTACATGAGTTTCATTGATTACACCAAGACTTTTGACTGCGTTGAGCATGATAAGCTTTGGAAAGCACTAAGGGAGATAGGAGTACCAGTGTACCTGATCACATTGATCAGGTCTCTCTACAGCAGTCAAGAAACCACAGTGAGAATTAGGTACTGGGATTCAAAATAGTTCAAGATCAAAAAGGGCACAAGACAAGAATGCATCCTCTCTCCTTTTCTTTTCAACTTCTGTGCAGAAGTGATCATGAGGTGGCTGGACATAAGTGATTAAGGTATTGGGTTGAAAATAGGCAAAAGAGCCATTACTAGTCTAAGATATGCAGATGATATGACCCTTGTAGCAGAGACCGCGAAGCATCTGAAGATGGAGATCCTGAAGCCAAAAGAAGAGAGTGAGAAGATGGGACTTCACCTGAACATCAAGAAGGCAAAGATCATGACCACTGCCAACAAGGAAGTCCATATAATATTCAACAATGAGAAAATCAAACTGGTTAATAGTTTTGTATTTCTTGGGTTCCTCATTTATCATAGTGGCAGCTCGGCAGGTGAGATAAAGCATCAATTAAGAATTTGCTGTATGGCTATGGTGAGCATGGAGCCATTATGGAAGTGCAAGGATATCTCGGTCACAATCAAACGAAGGTTAATCACAGCAATCGTCTCCCTAATTGCAACATATGGCTGTAAGGGTCCCAAACAAAGCTGCTCTGGACT
Source organism: Eleutherodactylus coqui (assembly GCF_035609145.1). Taxonomy (NCBI): domain Eukaryota; kingdom Metazoa; phylum Chordata; class Amphibia; order Anura; family Eleutherodactylidae; genus Eleutherodactylus; species Eleutherodactylus coqui. Next base: position 202,602,315 of record NC_089840.1, on the reverse strand, counting down.
GTATCAACCCAGAGGTGTCCCTCAAAGGCAAGATCACAATACAGAGACTGACTTACTTTGGAGACGTGATGAGGGTGAATTCACTGAAAAAAGAGAAGCTACTTGGAATGGTCAGTGGTAAAAGGCAACAGGAAAAATGAAAGACACGTTGGTTGGACACCATGAGGAAGGACACGAGAATGGACATCAGGCAATTGAAAGCAGTCATAGAGACTAGAGAAGCATGGAGTGCACTGGCCTACAGAGTATCCCACATTTGGTCATGACTGTATGGATAGATTTGGAATATATATCAAAGTGGTACCAATAAAAAAAATCTAGAAGTTATCCCATGAAAAAAAAGCCTTTGTACAACTCTGCCGAATGAAAAACAAAAATGCTCTGGTTCTGGAATGTGCCGACATATAGAAAGTATTTATATTGTGCAAAAGTAATAAAACTCTATACATTTGGTGTTGTCATAATTGTTCCTATTCTGTAGGATAAACTCAGCATAATATCTATACCAAATGGGCAATGCCATATAAAAATGGCAAAAAGTAATGTGAAATTATTTTTTTCACTATCCCCCGATCTAATGTCAGTGGCTTCTTTTAGCAGGATAATTTGACCCATAAGACTGCAAAAATATGTTCAACAATTGTTTCAGTAACATGACAAAGCTGAAGATCTTGACTTCTAAATTCCCGAGATGTAAATCAAAATTGAGCATCTACGAGATATGCTGGAAAAACAAGTATGATCCACGAAAACCTCATCTCTGAACTGACAGGACCTAAAGTATCTGCTGCTAATACCTTGCTGCATGGGACACCTTCAGACGTTTAGGGAGGCCATGCCTTTGACTGGTTAGAGCTGATTTGGTGGCATAAGAGGGACCTACACAATGTTAGGTGGGTGTTTTTAATGTTATGAATGATCACAATGTGAAACCAACAGAACATAGCCTAAGACATTATACAACCTCTGCTAGCTACATGATGTAAAGAAAACGTAATTAATCAGACCAAGACCAGGCCTTCTGCTTCCATTGCCCCATGGCTCAATTCTGATGTCCATGTGGCAACTGTAGGTACTTTAAGTGGTTGACAGGGGTAAACACGGGCACTCTGGCCAGTCTGCAGCTACAAAGCCCCTTAAGCAGCAAGCTGACGGTGCACTTTCTGTTCTGACAGCTTTCAATCATAGTCAGCAAGAGGCCTGTTCACAAACCATAATTCATAATTGACAATTCATAGATTTATAATAAGGTGACATTAATGTACACAAATGTATTGCAGAGACATTTTGAAACAATCAATTCTGGTAATTATCAGTGCGTGAAAATGTAATTTCTGAGAACATCCGTGCAATCTAGCTTTGATTGTCTTTGTTATTAAATAAGCACGAAAGAGATATCTTGAAACAATGGATCACAGGGGTTTATACTAAGATCATGGGTGGACTGGGAAATAGAGGGTACAATGAATCTGTATATGCGGTGCAAATTCCTAGTGCAATTTACTGGTTTAATTGAAATGTCAGTAAACGAGTGGCCTGATTATCTTAATCCTGTTGTGACTATCATACATAATCTACGGTATGTGCTTGTTGTACTGAATGTACATTAACTAGAGATGAGCGAATCTACTCGTTTAGGGCGTTTTTGCACTCGATCACTGCTTTTTCCGAGTAACTGACTACTCGGACGAAAAGATTCGGGGGGCGCCGGGGGGCGGGGGGCAGCGTGGTGGAGTGGTGGGTAGCAGTGGGGAACAGGGGGGAGCTCTCTCTCCCCCCCCCCCTCACTCCCCTCTGCAACCCCCCACTCACCCCCGACGCCCCCCGAATCTTTTCGTCCGAGTAGTCAGTTACTCGGAAAAAGCGCTGCTCGAGTGCAAAAATGCCCTAAACTAGTAGATTCTCTTATCTCTAACATTAACCCTTTCTAATCCAATTTTGGATTCAGGGTTTCCTAAAAGGCTTTCTCTTTTTGCTGTTATACAACGGTGCCATCTGCTGGCTAAAGCCAGTGTGTGTGCACCATAGAAACTCTGACAGCAGAGTGGCTGGCAATAGACGGTAAGAATACCCTGTGGGACGTCTTCTGACATTGGAACTGTACAAGCTTCAATCAGAATGTAGGAAGACGTCAGACAGTGGATTGGAAAGGGTTAATACAGCTATACAGAGGCAAATATAATACACATATGTATGCAATATTTGGGAGCTGCATCATAACTATATATATAATATGCACATGCAACAAACATACTAGATGCAGAAGCATAAATTTGTTTTGCATTTGTACAACGCATAAATGCAAACATGCATAAGCATACTCACTACATGAATGTACACACGCTTACTGCTTATAAAGATGACCATATGTATAAAAACGCTCACAGTAACAAACTGTAATTGTGCATGAATGAGATTTTTGATTTGTGTGCATTTGAAGTATATTTGTGTGTGTTTTTCTGTGCCTAGTACTGTATTTTTTGTGCACATAGAGTCAGTTCACACGCACGCACAACACACCCTTTCTATGGATTAAAAGGTTAATTAGTAGAGATGAGCGAACCCACTCGGCCACGCCCCTTTTTCGCCCTAGCACCGCGATTTTCGAGTACTTCCGTACTCGGGTGAAAAGATTCGGGGGGTGCCGTGGGTGAGTGGGGGGTTGCAGCGGGGAGTGGGGGGGAGAGGGAGAGACAGAGGGCTCCCCCCTGTTCCCCGCTCTGCCACGCCTCCTTCTGCCCCTCCCCCCCCCCTGGTGCCCCCCGAATCTTTTCACCCGAGTACGGACGTACTCGAAAATCACGGTGCTCGATTGAGTAATTACTCGAAACGAGTATATTCGCTCATCTCTATTAATTACCCTAATAAGGTCCAGATGTGTTTTTTCCCTGCATTTTGCAGTGTTTCACGCTTCCCCTTGCAAAATTGCGCACTTCTAATAGACTTCTATGGTCCTTTGCTGTGCAAAATGCAGGACAATTGAGCAGGTCCCACTTTTTTTTCGCGTACAAACTAAATATGCTCTATTCTCTATGTTTTTTGCGTGTAGATTTTGCGTGTGCAAATACCTGCACGCACACAGTGTGGCACAATGTTTGAAAGAAAGCATCCATATTATTTGTTTCATATCCTGGACCACCCCTTTAATGAAAAGACCAGAAAAAGAAGCACCTCTGCAGCCACTGTTAGCTATGTTTCACTGTGCTACTTCATTCATTTAGATTTACAGTTCTGACTGTTAATTAAAAGTGTCCTATAAAGATAACTTTAATCACTAAGGATCATTAACCGAGAAAATTTAAATAATTGCTTAGTATTTTTTTTTTCAATGCCTAGTATGTAAATGATGGCTTCAGTGCCTTGGGTGGCTTCTTTCAGGGGGCGGCTCCAGGGAAATTACTTAAGAAACTTTTTTTAAACTTTTGTTATAAGTCTTTCCCTGCCAGACTTCCTATCAGGACTACCAGCACTGGGTTGGGCCTTGTAATCCCTGATTCTGTCCTCAGCATGGGCAGGAGCTGCTGCGGGGAAACACAGATCACAATGTGCACCCTAAATCTTCTCCTCTAACCTCTTCTCCTTGGTTCCTACGAGGTTACTCAGAGGTACATGGGAGTAGAGGAGACTGGAGGAGTGCACAGGGTGCACACTGGATCATCTGTGCTTCCTTGCAGCAACGTCCGCCCATTCAGATGACAGAAGCCGCGATTATAGGCATAAGGTACCATCTGTGCTCTCATCTGCCTACTCCGCTTCGCTGGTAGTTTTGCTAAGAAGTCAGGTGTGGAGGGGGTTGAAACACAAGAAAAAAAAGTTGGATATTTGGTCAAAAATATAAGCCCAGTAAAGTTTATTACAAAGGGGTCACCATTACATTTGGAAGGGGACATGCCAGAGACACAGTCGAACCACCATTAGAGGACAGTCACACAGCGTTATTTAATACTCTGAGGGATTCCACTCAGTTGTTTTATGACAGCTGCAGAAAAAAAGAGCTGTGACAGAATTCCCGAACATAAAGGAACAGAGCCATTAACTTGTATCATGAAACTAATAGCTCTTGATAATAATGTGGTTGACTCCGCTATTCTTTACTCAAATATAACAGAAACTAACAGAAATCTTGTAAAACGGACATCAAAGACGTATCTGTTTCACAAAACACAATACAAGTTCCTTTCCATTCAGAGATTCTGTCACATCGCTGTTTTTTGCAGTTGTCATGGAACCCATGAACTGGATCACGCAGAGTATTAAATAATGCTGTTTAAACGCTCTCTTGCTTGCGGAGGTACAGAGGCACCACTATTACTTGCAGAAGAGGAGTCAAGGGTGCAAAGAAACCACTGTTACTTGGTGGGGGGTTCAATGACACAGAGGACCACCTTTATTTGAGAAGAATTGGTCAAGGACACAGAGGAACCACCATTACTTGAGGAAGAGGAGTCAAGAGTACAGAAAAACCACTGTTATTTGTTGAAGGGTTCAGTGACACAGAGGACCACCATTACTTGAGAAGGAGTGGTCAAGGACACAGAAGAACCACCGTTACTTGGAGGCAGGAGCATAGAGGGTCGATAGTTACTAGGAGGGACCATCGTAACTTGTCAGGCATACAGAGGGACCACTGTTAGGCTCTGATCACACTAGCGTTAGGGTTTTCCATCACTTTGCCCTATTTATGGAACAGAGAAATGGAAATAAAACTGAAATAAACATTTCTGTTTTTACCCCCACTGATTTCAACAGGTTTAAAAGAAAATGGAAAGGTTTCCATTTATTTCTGTTCTGTTCTGTTCCCATTTTAAGGGGGGGACATGGATGCCACTAGGTCCCCCCCAATACAGGGTGGCAGATGTAAAATAGTTTCAGATGACGTAGGTGTGTCACATCACAGTTAGCACACTGACAAGTATTTACCAGCACACCTTTGTTTCTGTGGGTTCTATCCTGACTAGCCAGGGTTAGCATCTCCTGTGTGTACTAGTCCAGGTTAATTAGTTCTGCAGCTGTCAGTGAGGTGTGGCTGCTGATTGACATTTCTGTCAGCCAATTGGCTTCTCCCTCTTCCTTATATAATCTATCTCTTCCTGGCTGGGAGTTGCTGATGATTTTCAGTGTTTCCTGAGCAGTCAGCCTGCTCAGAGTTCCTGTGTGTCTAGTTGCTGTGTTCGGGTTTGTTCCCTGCTTGGCTGGTGATTCAAATTTCTGTTAGCCAATTGGCTTCTCCCTCTTCCTTATATAATCTATCTCTTCCTGGCTGGGAGTTGCTGATGATTTTCAGTGTTTCCTGAGCAGTCAGCCAGCTCAGAGTTCCTGTGTGTCTAGTTGCTGTGTTCGGGTTTGTTCCCTGTTTTGTTTCTGTTGTTTGTCTGGTATTCTACTGTCCTTGTCTTTTTTGTTATTGTCTGTCTTTATTTGTTCTCTGTTGCCAGTACTCTGGTTCCCCTCGGACCCTTGTTCTCGTGCAAGAAAATGCGGTCATCCTTTTTGGGACGAGTGCTCTGCTGCGAGGTGGGTTCAGTCTGAGGAGTTCTGAGTGCCCGCTCTGTCCATAACCTTACTATTCTGTTCTGCCTGCATCTAGCCACCCATATTTCTAGTTTTCTGTTTGTTACTCTCACCATCCAGGGTATATGCAGCATGTTTTGCCAGTACTACAGCTCGAATGCATCAATCCTCCTATCAGCTTTTTTAGCAGTCCAGCTTTCACATCCATACATGGCTATGGGGGGAATGCTGGTTTGCACTATCTTGCATATAGTTGCAATGCTGATATCCCTGCTTTTCCAGATTTTGTCCATGCTTAGCATTGCGCTTTTCCAGCCTGGTCAAGGAAGATAAAGTCTCGTATGCATTCTACGGCCTCATTGTCAATTGTGATTTGAATTTGGCTATTCTTCGCAGTTGTCATAATTTTAGTCTTCTTTAAATTCAGGTAGAGCCCCATTTTTTCACTTTTAGTTTTAATCAGCTGATTTTATTATTTCAGTGACTTTTATCAGCTTGCCGATATGCCCTGGTCTTGTAGGGCCTGCCATAGCTTGTCATGGTCGATGCAGTCAAAGGCCTTAATGTAGTCGATGAAGCACGTGTAGATTTTCTTTTGATATTCTTATACTTTTTCCATGGTCCATCACAGGTTTCCAATACGGGTGCCGCTTCCTCGCCGGAATCCTGCCTGCGCATCAGGGAGTGCTTCTTTGACTACTGATCTCAGTCTTTCCTGTATAATTTTGAGAAGGTCCTAGTTTGAAAAAGGGGTAACTAGGACCCCAAAACACATTGCCAGGCTATACATACATTCTTTTCCTATTTTATTTGTTGTACTATTTGTCTGTATATACTGTTTATATATCTATCTGGAATAAAAGATTGGAAAAGACCTGCACCTTTTAAAGCTATTTTACATCTGCCAACCTGGATTGGGGGGCCTGTTGGCATCCAAGTCCTCCCTGTGAAGTAAGTCCTTTACCATATTTGTAGTACATAGTAGTGCTGGAATCTTTTTATACTCAATGATTCCTATATGTTTCCGTTTTAGTTATTGCATTGTGATGTCATCGAGTCCCAGAATGGTGGTATTTTTTAATCATGATATGGCAGTGCTAATTTAATCATGTTGTGTTGGTGTTATTGAATCCCAGACTTTAATAGGAGCATTTTCAGGTTTAGCACTTAGGGCAGCGTGAGCTGTAAATGCAGCCCTGCTAAATATTCATCTTCTCTGTACTTTCTGCTTAGTATAGATGAAAATCTAAAATATTCGCATCTAATTAACTGCCTTGGTTTAATTAACTGTTATACTGGGAAAATTAATAAATCTCTTGTCTCTTTACTGAAAGCTGTGTTGTTTGCTTGCATTGAATCAACTTTGTCACAGTTCATCACTGTATATTTTAAAGGGGTTGTCCCGCGCCGAAACGTTTTTTTTTTTTTTCAATAGCCCCCCCGTTCGGCGCGAGACAAACCCGATGCATGTGTTGAAAAAAACAAACGGATAGTACTTACCCGAATCCCCGCGCTCCGGTGACTTCTTACTTACCTTGCGAAGATGACCGCTGGGATCTTCACCCTCGGTGGACCGCAGGTCTTCTGTGCGGTCCATTGCCGATTCCAGCCTCCTGATTGGCTGGAATCGGCACACGTGACGGGGCGGAGCTACGAGGAGCAGCTCTCCAGCACGAGCAGCCCCATTCAACACGGAGAAGACCGGACTGCGCAAGCGCGTCTAATCGGGCGATTAGACGCTGAAAATTAGACGGCACCATGGAGACGGGGACGCTAGCAACGGAACAGGTAAGTGAATAACTTCTGTATGGCTCATAATTAATGCACAATGTACATTACAAAGTGCATTAATATGGCCATACAGAAGTGTATAACCCCACTTTGTTTCGTGGGACAACCCCTTTAAGGATCAAACAACCATTTAGTTGCCAAATATGTGCAAAATTCTATTAGAAAATCCTGAAGTGTACTACAAGGCAAAAATAAAAACTTGACAGCTCTAAGGGCTCCTGCAGACAAGTGTGAAGTTTTAATGCTCGTGGGAGAGTGAAGTAATTGTGCTCTGAATGGAGTGTCATCCCGTCCTCTTGCGAGCGCTTGCACACTCCTTACTGTAGTTTTATCTGCTGCCCGGGCCTTTCATAAGAGCGCGGGACACACTCACACAATGTTTGAACAGGTGAGCCAGCCTACTTAATCCCAGGTGTAATCAATCTTACCCACAAAATTGCACCATTCAGTGCCTCACATGGAGCATTTTGCACACGCCTTTCCGTAGGGCAAAAAAATTTGCAACATAGTGTATGTTGCTAATTATTTTGGCCTACGGAAATGCATGTGCAATAATGCTCAATGTGACGGAACCTATTAAAAACAAAGGATTCTTTTGGATGTAGTTTCCTTGAGTGATTTTGCATGTACAAAGCCGCGCGCACAATCGCCCAAGTGAAGAAAACCTAAGAAGTTTTGCTTGTGTAACCTCAACAAATTGGCTCTTGACTTCTACTTTGTTAGTTTTACATTAGAAGTCTGTTTATAGGTACAGTAATCTATAATTTCATAACTGCTGGGATTGAGCCCACATTACTGTATATTTCAATGTATGATAACATAAATAGGAAACTATATAGTTTACACCTTCATGTGTGCGTTTCTTATTCTTTGATTCATCAGCTATTCTAACATGGCGTGGAATTTGTAATGTCCACCTATGAAAAGTTAAATATACAGTATATAAAACACATGCATAATGTATGCGCTAAAAGCATACGGTTACTATAAAGTTCACTTATATGAGAACTCAGAACCTCTAAATATATAATCAGCCCCATGTACAGTAATGCCAGTGCTGCTAAATACCTTCATTTAACAGTATATCTGCATCTATGTATGTGTGGCTCCTTTTCACCCCCTTCAATTAGTTCTCTTGTCAGCTACACTTTGTCAGGAGAACTGGTATTTCTAATATCCCTACTTTCTTGGCGATTTCCATTTCTGATATGCGCTTCTCAATACTCCAGTAATGATTTGAAACAAGTATTCACTGCAGAATTTCTAGATAAAGGTAATCCCCAGCTTAATTAACAGTTCAGTAAACCTTTTGCTAGCTAACAAAAACTTTATATCAACTTTTTTTTTCTTTTTCAGACTGAAGTCTTCAAATTTAAAGAACATGAGCACACCCCAGTATTAGATCCACTGATGGTGAATGTCCTCCATTAAAAAAAATAAAGTTTAAAAAAAAGAAGTTGAGCAAAATGCAAACATTTCCTATGGTGCACTTATTGTAACAATAACTTATTGCATGTAGCTAGTACTATACAAAGAAGACTGTAAATTAGTTTATTTCAATCCATTTTTGTGCAGTGTTGATGCAGAGAAAAGCAAAAACCCCGCGAGGCTGGAGTCAGCTATCCACATCTTAGCAAAAAAGGTCCTTCCTGACTGCAGTCATGGCAATCATTAAAAATCTCAGTATCAGTAACCCTTCTCCAGTAGTCTAGTTCTTATGCTTACGATAATTAAAAAAAAAAAAAACATCAAGACTCGTTTAAAGGGAATAGCTATAGTTTTTTTTATTAATTAAAACTACAGTAGATAGAGAAACATTTCCCAGTTTTCTAATGTTGGATAATTTAGTGATCCTGCATCAGAAAGTGCCAGACTAGTATTAGGCTCAGTGTGAGAAATGCTGGATTTTAGGATATTTTTAAAAATACAGTTTGTGACCGAAAAGTAAGAAAAAAAAAATCACCAAAAATTCTTCAACATGCTTATCACAAAAATGTGATTTATATAACAGGTCATTTTCTGATGACACCCTTTCTTTAAACTATTTCAATGAATTCACCATCTCACCTTCCTCGGGCTTCCATGCTCTTACAATAAAGATCTCCCTTTTATGTTAGTGTAGAAACCTTCTTTCCTGTAGATGTAGTGGACGCATCGGTGTTATAGGTACAGTCCTGGATACAAATAGATTAGATATATTTTTGCATTGTAAAGATATGTTCATCCTTACCTTAGCACTAAATTAGTTAAGGACTAGAGATGAGCGAGCATCGCTCTTCTCAAGTAACTGCATTCTCATCCGAGCAGGCTCGGTGGGGCGGCGGGGGTAGCGGGAGGGAGAGAGAGAGATCTCTCTCATTCTTCCTTCCCGCCCCCCGAGCCTGCTTTGATGAGAATGCAGTTATTCGAGAAGAGCAGTGCTCGCTCGAGTAACTGCCTTGTCCGAGCCTGCTCACTCATCTCTATTAAGGACTCTTCACAGAGGCAGAAAAAGTCTATGATCAATGATTCGCCCTTCACAGAATACACTTAAGTTAAAATATAATTTTTATTAGGTAGGTATTAAAAAACATGTACGCTAAAGGGCACAATTGCCTCCAAGGGTTAGGAGAGAACCGCTTTTCCTATTCCCTCAATTGGGCCAACAAAGAGACACATACAGCAAACAACTCTATACTCAGACACTTAGACAACTGATGGATTCACATCCAATGTGACCTTGGCTGGTACTACGGTCACTGGAGGATATTCAGTGTGAAGTGATTTTTTTTTAATCCAGCTTATACCGCTGAGGTGATGTAGTATTGCCAATCACACTATAATGATGTCTAGATTTGTTGCAGTTTAGGGACTCCATAGAATGGTAGAGTTGGAAGGGACCTCCAGGGGCATCGGGTCCAACCTCCTGCTCAGTGCAGGATTTACTAAATCATCCCAGACAGATATTTGTCCAGCCTTTGTTTGAACACTTCCATCAAAGGAGAACTCACCACCTCCCGTAGTAACCTGTTCCACTCATTGATCACCCTCACTGTCAGAAAGTTTTTTTCTAATATCTAATCTGTATCTCTTCCCTTTCATTTTCATCTCATTGCTTCTAGTCTTTCCTTGTGCAAATGAGAATAGGGCTGATCCCTCTGCACTGTGACAGGCCTTCAGATATTTGTAGACAGCTATTAAGTCTCCTCTCAGCCTTCTTTTATGCAAGCTAAACATTCCCAGATCCTTTAACCGTTCTTTATAGGAAGAGTAGAGGGGGATAATTACCTCATGTGATCTAGACTCTGTGCTTCTCTTAATACATTCCAGAATTGTTTGCCTTTTTAGCTGTTGCATCACATTGTTGACTCATGTTCAGTCTATGATCTATTAGTATACCCAAGTCTTTTTCACATGTGCTGCTGCTTAGCTTCAAGCTCTTGGATGTTGATTGGATTTTCAACACGTTTCACCGCCTAATATTGGCGGATCATCAGGAACAAAAAGAGCTCCACAACAAAACATTAACCCAGGCAAAAATCTCCCTATAATAATTTTGACATCGCTCAGATCACTTAAAACAGTGTGTCCAAAGATGTCTAACATACAAATAAGCACTATACTAGAGAGTGCAGTGCTCCCTCTGTTTTGCCATTAATGAATATATATATATCTTTAATATAAAGAACAAGCTGATAGGTGACCAGGCTGGTTATTTTGCATATTCCAAAATAGCCAGGCAGATACTCTTAGTTATCCCTACCACTGACATTAAGCTGCTAATTCTGCATAATGGCGGCTAAACTGGTAGCACCAAAGATAAAATGCTATCTAAAGTTAAGCAACAATGTCACAGATGTGGCTGCTTGCCCTAGTTTGGGGTGACAAAACAACAAAAACAGACGTTAGAAACAGAGCTTCTGGCCTTGATGGTAGGTCAAGGCATATAACTTAGTTAAGGACTTCAATTTCTCATGAAACCAATTCAATGCAAGATCCCAACATGTTGGCAAAACCCTTCAAAGGCTGCAAATCACATCACTACCACTAGGTGGCCAGAATAGACGCATATAGGAAAGAGATCTCATGATCGAGTATTGTAAAAAGTTGGTTAGCTTGTGACACAAACATCTGAACATATCTGGCCAAGAGAAAAAAGTAAAAAGATACATCTTTACTGATCTTTGATAATTTGTACATAGCTATTTGGTCACTCCCATTTCTTCTGAAACCCAGTGTATATTTATTTCTATTGAAACCCAATGTATTGAAGAAGATACAGATGTGGCACTGACTAAAAGCCCTTTTTACATGGAACAATTATTATCGTTCTGGTTGTTGAGGCTCCCATGCTATCACAGGGTTTTGAAAGATAGTCCCACGTAAAAGCATACTGAATGAAATGCAGAAACTGAATGACTGGACGAGAATCATCCAATTGTTCAGTTTTATACAGCTTAAAATCTTTCAGTGTAAACAGCAGCCGTTCAGTACTGAACAGCCGCTGCTTACAGTAAATAGAGAGGGGTGGGCACCGTTACACGTAAAAGGGCCTTAACTTGAGTTTAATAGCTTTCCTTGACAAGTTATCTTAACCCCTTTAGCACCAGGCTGTTTTGTACCTTAAGGACCAGACACTTTTTAGGGATTTTAACCATGTGGTGGTTTTACTGCCTTACTATTATTATTATTTATTAATTTTTTTTCTTCAGCTACCAAAATTATTTATTTTTTTCCCCGTAACACATAGGGCCGTTTTTTAAATATCTTTTTTCACTGACTTTTTTGCCTTTTTTTTTTGTTTTATTGGGGGTAAAAAGCTAAAAATATATATATATTTTTAACATTTATAGCTGTTTTTTTAATAGCATATTTACGCTAAAATAACTTACGGAAATGGATTCCTCATTTTGTTTCAGACATTTGATTTATAATATGTATGGTTTCGCATTACAGGGCACATACAGCAACGTTTTTAGTTGGCATTAGCTTTAGGTCATTTTCTTTTCTATCTATATATTTTTGCTTTATTCTGTAATTCTTTTTTACTTATTTGTGTAACTATTATTTTTTACCATCTATGACCCCCATGACATCATATAAGACTGCCTGGGTTCATTGACATTGTCTTTTTTACATTTTTTTTTTATTTCACACTTTTCCACTGTAACTGGGGCATCCATATGAGGAGAATCCATAGGAGCCCCGGTAACAGGGGAAAATATACCCCTGTAGTGACAATAGTCAGTGGCAGAGCTGACCCGGTCTGCTAGGAACTTGCAGCCATGCTGTGCCAGCAGACCGTGATCGCCGGGTTGCATAGTGGAAGAAACACTTCCACTTTCACTTCTTAGTACATAGTGCTCATTGAGCACTATCTACTTGTAATGAGGGGTCTGCAGCGGGGATGAAGGAATCCCCTGTCACAGCTGTCACAGATGACCGCATGGCTATCCCATTGCTTTCAATGAGGCCGGCAGCAGAGCCATTCATTGAATGACAGCTGAGCGCTCCCTTTGATTGGTCACAGCACTCAGCCAATCAGAGGCAACACTTTCTGGAGGCATGGATTTTTCAATCTCCAGCCACCAGAATACAGATGAAGACTGACGGGGATGGGGAGAAGAGCTGGACAGCGCTTTTAAGTTAGTTAATTTTTTTTTCTTAACAGCTAAGGATGTTTTTTTAGGGTAGGGCTTATATTTCAAGCTCAAAATCATCGCTGCAGGGGTTGACTTCATCCCATTGCTTCAAATAGGGCGGCAGCAGCGCCGGCCCCATTGAAAGCAATGGGAATGCATCACGGTCCTCTGTGACAGCTGTGGCAGGGGATTCTTTCAACCCCGCAGGGAGTCCCATCATCACTGAACACTGTGACAGTTCTGTCACAGTGTTCAGTGATGAGGGGACCTTGGTAAAGCAGCTGCACTTCTACAAGCACAGCTGTTCCAGTGAATGGGCATCTAAAATTTTGCCCGTTGAAGGCCTGCACACACTATTCTGGGCACATTGAAAAATAAAAAAGCACAGAGCTTCGATCACGTGTATTTTGCCCATCCGTGGAGCGCATTTTTTTTTTGCGCACATAGGCGCGCAAAAAAAAAACCTGCTTGTTTGACTAAGTCCTAAGGGGTTAAAAGGGTTGTCTGAGTTATACAATATAATTGTAATGTAAAAAGGCTCTCCATGGGTGAAACAACAAATCAGCTTATAATCACCTCTCCTGGCTATGTGCATCTTCCACACCACTGCTCAGTCCTCCATGCATTGTGTTTGTTTACAAGTTGCAGTCAGCCTCTGTTGTTTTTTGAGTATTTCCTATTTGGTATTATACAGCTCAGTACCTCCAATTGGACGCTCTATCCTTGTGATTAGGTATGTGTCGTGATGCATCTGTGTGACTATTTAAGGGCACGGAATTCAGCAATCAGTATCACCCTGACGAAGCTGCTATAGAGCAGCGATAACAGCCATCTTGTCATGGTGGTATTTTGGCACATCTATCCTTATTTCTATGGATGGGTAACTTGCTAATATCACTTTGATATAAATATTTGGGCATTGTAATTCCTCGCTTTCTATTTTGATTTTGGACTCTTTACTGAGGCCGATTGTCAAATCCCTTGGCAATGTGCAATATGGTGAATTTTTATTACTTGTTGCTTGGCACTGTGCAGTATATTTACTCCTTCCATATTTATAAGCTTTATATCAGGATGGATGGGCTGTTATAATTCTTATATGACTTATGCCACATGTGTCAAACTCAACCAAATATAATTTCTTTTCTTCCACTTATGCATGGTACGACTGTGCCTTCAGTCATGGACAGATGTTGTTGCTATATAATAGATTCTATAATATAGCAATAAACACTGCTCATAACTCAAGGAGCAGTCGTACCACGCACAAGTGGAAGAAAAGAAATTATTTTCGGCTCGCGGGCCATGAGTTTTAGACTCCTGTTTGTGTAGACTTACAGATATATTATTCTCTCAGTGATATATGATTTAATTTTAAGTTTTTTTTTAATTCTTTGTGTCCTTAATAAAGCTTATATATGCTTGTCTATTATAAATGTGTGTGACATACTTACTGTTTGAGCACAAGGAGTTGAACCTCATTTTAGCCTACTGAATTGTACCCATCTGGGTTTGTTTACAGGCTGCAGTCAGGCTGTGTACGGACCGTTGCAGGCTGCTGCAGCCAATGACAGCTCAACAAGTGAGCGCTAAGCTCTGTCATTGGCTGCAGTAGCATGTTACATCCCATAAAAAGGCTGGTGCAGCCTGTAAACATGACATCACAGGGAAGACACAGAGCAACACTAAACAAGCTAGTTTCTTTTGAGCCATGGAGAGCCTGTTTACATTACAATTGGACAACCCATTAAAGCCAATAAAAACTCTATTGCTGTCTTATCTTTACACAACAAAACCCATTGCAAAACAATTGAAAGGGTAAACTAACAGGCACAGAAAGTTATCTTAAGCTATTAAAGTTCCTTTTAGAAGAACCGAGTCTCCTTTGAACGAGCCAGTGACATCACCGCTAGCTTACTTGCTCTCCTGCAGCCTGGCAGATACATTGTTCGCTTGTTCAAATCAGAATTGTTGAGCCTTTCACATTCTGTATATAAGTGAATGAGAAGGACTAAACAAGTGCTGTCCACACCAGACAATAAGTGAACGAGCCAACAATGGTTTTTATGATTGCATAAAATGATCAGCTTTCGGCGTTCAGTCATTGGCTCATGTTTAGAACCAAATAATTATTATTCTCTCTTATTCATTTGAATGATAATTTTTCCGGCTAAACGAACCTTAAGTCTCAAGTTAGTTACTTTCTCCCTCATGCATGTTGCTTTTGAATTATAGTTCCTGGAACTATCCTACAACCATATATTCAAGCAAGTGTTCCCCCCCTCACCCCACACACACCAATAATCTTTGTGAAGAGGCATACTTGCTTAAATATAGGGCTGTAGAATAGTTACAGAATTCCAGCCAGTGTGATATAAGGTGGTGCTGTGTTGGCAGAAATAGTACCATGTATGTCAATGGGCTGATCTTTATTAATTTGCATGAAAATGATATGCAATACCAGATAGAACGTATAGACAGATGTAACACAGTTTCTGAAAAAATAGACAAACATTTTTTGAGTCCTGGACTTGTTCCTTTAGGACTATATCACAAAGACTAAAATGTCCTAGTTAACTGTTACTGCACATAAGGATTTAGTAGCATAGTCAAGTTTTCTTTTTGGCTTGATGTAGATTTTAAACTCTGTAAAATGTTTGTTTCGTTATGATACTTGGGCCTGTGCCATTGGGACTCAGCCAACATTCAAATGAACCTCTGTTTCTTCTGGCAGATAAGATTTTCCTTTGTGCATTAGCTCTTGTGTTCTTTTAATCAAATGTAAGGAAACTCAGTGTTCTAGCAATTAATATGATATATAGGGCAAGCTGCTACTGTAAGGAAGGTGGTCCCATTCATTTAGCTGTGGAGGACAACAGTGAAAGGATGCTAGTGATACCTCCTGTAGGGTTAGAAAACCAATATGGCACAATCAAGATATAAAGAGGGCAAAAACAACAAAAATAATGTGTTTAAATGACTACAACAAGAAGGCAGAGAAGAAGCACTAAATACCTATATGAAAAAAAAACTCTGTAAAAAGCAGATAAAAGATAGAGACAGAGAGAGATGCCTTGCCAAAGAATAAAACTAACCCTAAACTGTTGTTCAACCATATCTAATATAAATAAGCCTACATGCTTTTTCCTGCAATGCACTGTCATTGGTGACATCCTCACATGCGCCGTAAAATCCTAAAATTGGAGATACAGTGAGTGACCCCCGAGGGCAGCCCAAACTTCCTATTTTAAGTCTATGGGCATGTGCCTGTGGACAGTGAACCGTTGCTAAGCCAGCGTGAGTCCTGAAGCAGAGCGGCTGATACTGAATGACAACGGCCGGTGCTGATGAGGAGCAGCCGCTACTGAAGGACAGTGGGGCCGCACTGAAGAGACAGCAGGGTGCCATAGAAGTGACAACGGCCAGCACTGAAGGATAGCAGGTGGTACTGAAAGAGAGCTGGCAGCGCAGAAGGGACAGTGGGTGGTGCATAAGGGACAGCGGGCAGCGCTGAAGGAGAGTAGCCAGTGCAGAAGCGACAGCGAGTGGTGCAGAAGGAAAGCAGGCGGTGCAGAAGGGACACAAGGCGGCACAAAAGGGACAGTGGGTGGCGCTGAAGGAGAGTGGGCGGTGCAGAAGGGACAGCGGGCGGCACTGAAGGAGAGCAGGCAGTGCAGAAGGGTCAGAGGGTGGGGCTGAAGCAGTGTCAGCGGCTCAGAAGGGACAGCAGGCAGTGCAGAAGGGACAGCAGGCGGCGCTGAACGGGAGCAGGCGCTGCTACACTGGAGCAATCGGTGCTGAAGGGACAGCAGGCGGCACTGAAGGGGAGCAGGTGCTGCTACACTGGAGCAATCGGTGTTGAAGGGACAGCGGGCGGCACTGAAGGAGAGCGGGTGGTGCTGAAGTGACAGTGGGTGGTGCTGAAGGAGAGGGGCGGTGCTGAAGGAACAGAAGGGTGGCACTGAAGGGACAGCAGGGCAACACTGAAGGGACAGCAGGGTGACACTAAAGGTGAGGGGCGGTGCTGAAGGGACAGCAGTCGGCGCTGAAGGAGAGGGGCGGTGCTGAAGGGTCAGCAGGGCATTACTAAAGGGACAGCGGGCGGTGATAAAGGAGAGAGGTGGTGCTGAAGGGACGCAAATGTGGTGCTGAACGGACAGGGGTGGTGCTAAAGGAGAGCAGGCAGTGCTGCAATGACAGTGGGCGACGCTGAAGAAGAGGGGCAATGCTGAAGGAGAGGGGTGGTGCTGAAGGGACAATTCAATTCAAAAATCTTGCCTCCATGACCAATCGTAACCAGCGTGTTGTGCAGGCAGCATTTATGAATTAGCTGAGCCACGGCTCATCTATTTCACAAATCCCGCCTTAAATAAAACTCGATTTAGATGGATTTAAAACAATTATCCCAAAAATCAAACTAACATCTCCTGAAACCGAGTTACCCATGTAATTTCAAAGAGACAGTTTCCACTTGGACTGGCTTTTGCGATTACTATCAACAAATCTCAGGGACAGACTTTCAACAATGTTGGGATTTACCTTTGGCACCCTGCATTCATGGAATTTTGTATGCAGTATTTTTGAGAGTCACCAAGAAACAGAACTTGAAAGTCTAAATATACCGTGATTCAATTCAAGGGGTACGCTCAGATGGAAGTTGGTACACTGACAATGTGGCTTATCCTGAAGCCCTTGCCAATTCAAATAAACAGTTCTTAAAACATTTACAAGTATTTTTCCTATCATTTGATGTTCGTGTAGCGAACATTGGGTCAATCTAGTAAATAATAAAAAGAGTAATACTGAAAGCATTGGCCCTTTAATAAATAATGTAGGAGAAGTTATTGAAGGTGATGAGGAGAAAGCAAATCTATTAAATAGCTTTTTCTCCAGTGTATTCACAGAGGAAAATGAAATGTCAAATGAGACGCTGAGTGATGAAGTAAACTCTTCACTAAATGTCACCAGTTTAACCAAGGAAAACGTGCAGAGCCACCTTAAAAAAATTTAAATAGACAAACCGATGGCATACACCCCTGGATTCTAAGAGAATTACATAATGTGATAGACAAACCATTGTTTCTTGTATTTAAGGACTCAATAGTGATGGGGTCTGTGCCACTAGTTTGGCGAATCGACAATGTGGTGCCAATATTCAAAAAGGGGTCAAAGAGTCAATCTAAAAACTAAAGGCCGGTAAGTGTTACTTCTATTGTGGGTAAAATGTTTGAAGGGTTTCTAATAGTCGCTATCCTGGAGTACATTAAGGAAAATAGCTTATTAATTGCATATCAGCATGGGTTTTATGAGGGGTTGCCCCTGTCAAACCAATCTGATCAGCTTCTATGAGGAGGTAAGTTCTAGACTGAACCTAGATCTTGTGTATCTGGACTTTTCCAAAACATTTGATGCTGTGTTGCATAAAAGGTTGGTAAATAAATTAAGAATGCTTGGTCTGGGTGAGAATCTGTGTAAGTGGATAAGTGATTGGCTGAGTGATAGAACGCAGAAGGTGGTTATAAATGGTACATACTCTGATTGAGTCACCGTTACTAGTGGGGTATCACAGGGGTCGGTTTTGGGGCTTTTTTTAGATATTTATTAATGGCCTGGTAGAAGCATTGTGCAGTAAAATATCAATATTTGCAGATTATACAAAACTATATAAAGCAATTAACAGAAGAGAGGACAGAATGCGGTTGTAAGTGGATAAGTTGGGACCTTGTGCAGAAAAGTTGCAAATGAGGTTTAACACTGATAAAAGTAAGGTTATGCACACAAGCAGGGAAATACCATTAAAATATGGGAAGGGAAACTACCAGGCAAAACTGACATGGAAAAGGACTTCGGGTTTTCTGGTTAGCTGTAAACTACACTGCACAAAACAGTGTCAGGCAGCTGCTGCCAAGGCAAATAAGATCATGGAGTGCATCAAAAGAGGTCTAGGGGCACATGACGAGAACATTGTTCTTCCTCTTTACAAGTCACTGGTCAGACCACACATGGAATATTATGTACAGTTTTGGGAACCAGTACTCAAGAAGGACATATCAGAGCTTGAGCGAGTACAAAGGCAGGCGACTAAAGTAATAAATGAAAAGGGTGGACTACAATACCCAGAAAGGTTATCGAAGTTGGGCTGTAACAAGGGGGCGCTCTCTACATCTTTTTCTTGCAGTAAAATGCCAGGCAGCTAAGTGGAAACCGAACGGACCGTATAATATCAATGCGGTCCATTTGGCACTGTTCGCTTACGTCAAGGGATTCCCATTTCCTGCTCCTCAAATGGAGAAGGAAAATGGAACCCCGGCCACAGATGTGAAAGCACCATAACTCTCATCATACCGTGAGAGCTGAGGACGTAAAAACAGAATTATCCATTGTCTTTCGTGAAATGGACAATACTTTGGTATCCATTTGACAAGGGTTCTATTTGTTTCTGTTTTATTTTAAGTATAGAATAGCATAGTTACGTTCCATTTGTCTTCATTATATTTGGAGTGTAGAATAATGTAGTTATGTATGCTAAACTGTACTCCAAATATAATGGAACTCTTGTCAAAGGGACATACAAAGTGGTGTCTATTCCACTAATGAAAGTCCAAGTTTCCACTTGGAGGTACCATCACAATGCTGCTTTTGGCACCACTTGAAAGTGCATGTGCGTTATGGCACTGTATAATAAAGAGCTCTAATAGTCATAAGGATATTGTGTATGATAAAGTTTATTGGCATTTTTTTCTTATCTACGTAAGACTAAACTATTTTTAAGATGTTCTACTCATTCACAGTATGTTCTAGAATAAAAGTTTTAGTACCAAAAACCACACATGGAATATTGTGGACAGTTTTGGGCACCAGTATTCAAGAAGGACATATTAAAACTTGAGCAGGTACAAAGGCGGGCAACTTGAGTAATAAATGGAATGGGCGAACTACAATACCCAGAGCAGTTATCAAAATTGGGGTTATTTTGTTTAGAAAAAGGTGGCTGAGGGCCGATCTAATAACTATGTGTAAATATATCAGGGGACAATGCATCTATTTGTACCCAAGACTGTGACAGTAACAAGGAGGCGCTCTCCACATCTAGAGGAAAGAAGGTTTCTACATCGACATAGAAGGGGGTTCTTTACTGTAAGAGCAGTGAGACTATGGAACTCTCTGCCTGAGGATGTGATGATGGTGAATTCGATAAGAGGTTAAGATTACATGTTATAGTCTCTGATTACTTCAGTACGGTTTTTTGTTGATCCAGGGATTATTTCGATTGCCAGATTGGAGTCAGGAGGGAATTTTTTTCCCCTTAAATTGGTAAAATTGGTTTCTACCTTATTGGGGGTTTTTGGCTTGCATTGGATCAACTTTCATCCTCACGGAGGAGCAGGTCACGTGGCTGGCAGAGAGGATCTGGATACCGTGGAACCCAGAAATGCAGCACAGGGTAAGAAAGCAACAAGGACAGATTTGTATTCCTCGGTCATCTGCCTAACTAGAAGCAGGAACATATTTCATTCCAGTCTCTGCTTGGTGTACTGCCTAATACTGAGCTCTCTATGGGAGTTACATAACTACAGCTTCAAAGCAAGTGAAAGAGAAGAAACGAATCGTAAGTTAACCACTGCCCAGTATAACAGCTGAAGCCTGCCAAGTGGTCTCTCTCCAGGGACACTGATCTGTAAGGCATTACAGCAATACGCATCCTTCTTTATTAGTAAAAAGAAGTCCCTATTTGCAAGCATCATCTGTGAGAAAGAAGTTATTCTTCACGGTGAGTACGGGTAACAGCAGTTGCAACCATGCATTTTTTAGCAATATCTGATGAGAGTAGATTTTTTTCCACCACCTCCAAGTTCTGACATTCGCCCGAGAGCATGGAGGCCTATTCCTCCTGCAAAGGAAATTCATCAAGATGCACCCATGCCCCTTAGAGTGTGACACTGTCTGAACAGTGTATAGGCTCCTTCACATGGGTGTATTTGCACAAGCAAAATTTGCGTGCTCAATATGGAGAGAATAGAACCCATATGAATAGATAATGGATTTATTCATATTTCCGTATTTTGCAGGCACATTTTGGTCATGCAAAAGAAAGACATGTAGCACTCTGTACTTTTCTGCATATTTGCACACCAAAGGTCCCCATAGAAGTCAATAAGGGGCGTGAAAGTGCATCCGTAATACGCAAGGAGATACATAATATACTGCATAATTCAGCTGGAAAAAGAACATATCTGGAACATATTCGACAAATTCGCCATTTCAAGCGGTGCGCCTGCTTGCAAAGCAAAAATTAATATACTCTGTGGGCGGAAAAAGTATAGTAAATTACACCTATAGATGTGCGAAAAAGCTTCATTTGTCACGCAAACATGTTGCGCTGAGACACACGCCATTCCGCTTACTCTCGTGTGAAGGAGCCCTTACTGTGTAGAGTCCCTCCCTGTTAAATGAAGGGAATGGCAACACCCTGTTGTTAATTTATTCCTACATTTCCAGGAGAAATAACAAGAATGGCACAATAAAAAATGTACCAGAATTGTTTGTTTCATGGGGATGTTTTATTAAAAACAGCAATGTAAAAAGATTTATGATTTACCAACTCTATATGATAGTGAATCATATATGAAAATTTGCTCCTGTCACTATATATCACAAAATGATAAGCACTAAAGGATCCAGAAATCTACCACTCCACTAACTAAAAAAAGGTTTAAGACACGGGGAGTTACTAAAATAACATGAAACCCTGCCTATTCTCCTTGTAGGTGGAATATAAGGCTTTATTCACACAAGCGTTTTATCGTGGCTATTTTGTTGCGATAAAACGCCGGATGAAAATCACGATCATCTGAAGCATTGGATTCCAATATACTTGTTTTGGTGCATAAAATTGGCTGGCCAGAAAAGATAGCGCCCTCGGTGTGCATTCTGGCTGGCCGCTTTTACGCTGACCGGAAAAGATAGGTCTGGACTAGAGATGAGCGAGCATACTCACTAAGGGCAATTACTCGAGCGAGCATTGTCCTTAGCGAGTACCTCCCGCTCGGAAGAAAAGATTCGGCTGCCGGCGGCGGGCGGGGAGCAGCTGGGAGAGCGGGGAGGAACGGAGGGGAGATCTCTCTCTCCCTCTCTCCTCTCCACTCCTCCCTGCTCACTGCCACAACTCACCTGCGCTGGCAGCTGAACCTTTTCTTCCGAGCGAGGAGATACCCGCTCGATCGAGCAATTGTCATTAGCGAGTATGCTCGCTCATCTCTAGTCTGGACCTATGTTTTGCAGGAATATGCTGACCAGTCCCAAAGATTTCTATGGAAGCCTACGAGAGCTGCCAGAAAAAGGATGTGGGAGATTAGCATTGGTTCTGCTAAACTTCCTCCCCCTCTCCACCTCTTGCCAACTGCCGGCAAAGGGAGGGGGCGAGACGAGAGATTACCTTGCTAGCTCTGCTGAGCTCCCGCCTCGTCCCGTCCCCTCCCCCTTTCCAGCAGCCAGCAAGGGGCAGAGAGAGGGCGGGAGTTTAACACACTAGCTTCTGCCCTTTACCAGCATTCTCTTTGCCAGCAGCTGAGAAGGGGCGGGTAGGGGGGAGGGAATTTAGCAGAGCAAAACTCTCTCCCTCCTCCCTGCAGCATTGTGGGCTGCGGTGTATACATGCTGCAGCCGGTCTGTCTGAATGGACGTTAAAACAGGCAGCTGAAAATCGCAGTGCCCATGTGAAGGAGCGCTAAGGCTGGCTTCCCATGTTGCAGCAGAGATGTGCCATCATGTAAATTGGGACATTTTTCACATTTATTGCAGCTAAAAGCAGTTTGTTAATAAACTGCACAGAGTTTCAGCTCGACAGCAACTTCGGCCATATTCAGACTTCCAAATGAATGAGGGACTCAGGTGCAACTTGCATTGGACGGCACGCAGACCACCCATCTGTGCGCTTATTGGCAACCCTTATGGGCAGGTGCAAAATAAATAAAAGATGGAGCATAGATCTGGAAAATGAACAGCTCTACTTGGCAACTGTTACCAGTTGTAACTTTGCAGGAATCAGCGGCATAATACTTAAACGTTTCACACTGTTTAGACTACTGCCTCACCATGCCAAACTCTCCAACAACTCTGGTACACTTCACAGTGGAAGTCTGGGCCGGATGCAACTTGTAACACTCTTTGACAATACAATCTTTAGTTACGTTGTGGGCTACAATATTACCAGTAGTCAAACTATTAATGCTCCTTGCAAATACAATCTACAGTTACAAATATGTCACTCTGTTACTCAAAATACACAGTCCCTCCTAATTACTCTATTGTCTCTATGGGCACACAACACTCAATGTTTAGTTAGGCCCGTTTCACATCGCCGACAAAATTGCACGATTTTCTCGCAATGCGACAGGGCTACAAGTTGCATGTATGTGAAGCCCATGCTATCCAATGAGTTCCTTCACATAAGCGATGTTTTGTAGGCTGGTACTTTGCAAGGAAAAATTGCAGCATGCTCTATACAGCCGCGATTTGTGATGTTTTGTAGCCCACGTTTCCCTATGGAGCTTTCCTTTCTGTTGCATCACATCACACGAAAATGCGGTTTTCATGCGGTGTAATGCAATGCAACTTTTTTGGTAGGAAGTTCTACTGCTTGTCCCTAAAATAAGCCTAAGGCACTTAAGAACCAATCAGAGCCAGCGCTTCCTGGAGGCGGGATATTTGACTACCCTCACTAGTAAGCGCAGGCTGAAAACTACACAAGTGTGCTAGAGTTTCAGATGGAGAAGTGAGGCTTATTTTTGGGTTAGGGCTTATATTTCAAACAACCCAAAAATCCCAGAAAGAGAGTGCTACAAAGTTGCATGACTTTGTAGCGCCCCAAACCGCAATATTGCCTCGAGAAAATGCAGCGATATCGCACAGAACATAACTGTGATATCGCTGCGATTTTCTCACGGTGATATCGCTGTCACCCATGTGTAAGAGACCTAAATAACATACAGTCCTTGAAATGGTTGTTTCTCTCACTCAAAACAGTGGCGTTAATGCCTGGTACTCTCACTCTCCCTCAGATGACTGTCTAGACCCCTCTGTTCCGGACAGGAGGTTCCGTAACCTCTAGTGCACAGGCTTTCATCCTTGCTCCGTCTGCTGACTCGTCCTTGCACATTTTTCCCTTGCCCTCTGATTCGATCGCATACACATAGAAGCTCCGCCCAGCTTGGTGGCTGGCTGCAGAGCCCTCACCAATCACCACTGGGTTCAGGACTTCACAAACTCTTCCGAATGGGCCATCAAAAATACTGTTACAATCTTCATGTTACACCTTTAAAGTGGTTTTATGAAAATTTACTATTTATGACCTATCCCCAGCATAGGTCATCCATGGTTGAGCAGCAGGCATCTGCCACTTGAGATCCCTGCCAATCTAGACGTTTGCATGGGGTCAGAGCTAGAAGTGTAAGAAAAGGCATGGCTCTCCTAAATTTCAATGGGAGTGATGCCTTCCATTATACATCTAGCTCTGACCCTGATTCAGATGCCTGGCTCAGCTGCACTGACAGTGAGCCGGAAGATCAGCTGATCAGCAGGAAGAAATAAAAAAGTTATGGCTCTCGAAAAGGCAAGGGTGAAAAAGAAAGAAAAACTGAAAAAAGGCTGGTAGTTAAATAGGTAATGGCAGCAGATGTAAAATATTGTCCTCAGTAGGCACTTTTACTGCACCTGGGACAGAAATGCAAAAATAGGTTTTCCGAACTTTCTTTCTTTGAGACCTTCTATATTATTTTCTGATGGGAGATGCTAAATAATAACTGCAAGCATATTTGATACTGTGTTCTTGTGCCAAGTGCAGAGCCTGAGGGCCAGTACATGATTCAGGGAGTCACAGAACACCAAAGGCATAAGTCATTCACTTTCCTGTAAGGCCTTCTACTAGATGCAATGCAAGAAATCCGAGATGCCAAGAGTGTTATTTGAAAAAGTGCAGCGTTGTAGAGCTCGTGACTGGAGTTGTCTCATAGAAAGAACATCAAATTATTTTTTACACTCGATTTTTCTTTAGCAACACCAACTTTTGAGCATGTTTTCTGCTTTCCAGCATAGACTTCATTCCTATTTTCTTCAGTTTATAGCCATGAAATAATTGCCAGTCAGCAAGCATGTTGGTTGTACACAGATGTTGTCAAGAAGTGACTGCAGATGCTCCATATAATTACTGTCATCATCAGAACCCACAATTGGCGATTCTGGACCATTCTAATGAGGAAGTCCCTAATTAAAATTGTTGCTTATTTGTAGAAAATGCTTTAATTTCTTGTTGAACACGGAGCAATTTCCACTATTAATAATCATCCTACTCTTGTGTGTAGGATTTCTAATTGGGAAGTGAATATTTGAAGTTCATAGGGGCCGTGTGGGCAGCTATTTCAAAGCTGGAATCGCACATGCAGAATTTTGTTACTTTTTTAAAACCAAACACGGAACTGGATACAAAAGAGAGGAGGCATACATATCCTTCCTATATCAGTTTTCCTTCCCTTTGGATCAACCATTGACTATGGCTCAAAAAGTGCATTAAAAACTCTGTGATTCAGTGCAAGACCTTGTTCACATGGCAGAATTTCCCCACAAATTTAGGAGTGGATTCCACACCTAAAGCAATAATGGAATCTTTGCCATTTTAGCCTTCTATTAAATGCTATGAAAATCGGCGTTCTTCTTCATGCAGTGAGGATTTTTCTGCATAGGTATTCTGAAATCCACATTATGGAAGGTAAAACACAGTTTCCATGTCAGGCAGCTGCATGCAGATTTGCCCCATTGATGGGCTAAATCCACAGCAAAAATCTCTGAGGCTCAACCTGCTGCAGAGTGAGCCATCAGATCCATGTCAGAAAATTCCAACTTGGATCTGACAGTATGTAGCCTGTGTGTATGAGGTTGCAAAGTATGTACAGGGGGTGGGCATAAATATGGAAACACAATAATGCATGGGATTTTAATCATTACCACTAAGCTGCCCTTTTGACCCTTGCTTGGTTGAGAGCTTTCCCACCAAATTTATATTTACTTCACCTTTTGCCCTGCTCTGAGTGGTTTTGGGAGCCAGCTGGTAACAACAGCTAAGTGGCTCAAACCCCTGACCAATGGAACCTTGTTTCTTGCGCAGATGTTCAATTCTCCATGTCATATTACCTCCCCTTAAAATCCGTCGCTATGCATCTTATTGAAATATGATTTATCATCCCATGTAACTTAAAGGCATGCATTTCGTACAATGTTTCCTCCTGTACATAGGTCCACATGTGACAGATTTTATCCCTCTACATTAAAGTGGTGAAATCCATAGTGAAAATTTACAACAGATAGAAACTCTCCACAAGTCAGTTTCTATGTGAAGCATTTCTTACAAAATTTCTGCAAATAAGAATTTGTAATTAGGTTTATGTCTTTGAGTAAAGAAACAAGTGCTCACATATTTCCACAACCTATACAATTATGTTAACATTAATTTTAAAACAACCTCTAGTCCTGGACAAACAAAAATGGCCGCACTGACTACCTGATGCACACTGTGCATTAGTAGGTATTCGTAGTTGAAGACCCAAACAAGAGGCAAGAAATGGGCACAGTCAAAGACCCTTCACCTGCCCTGACTGGCCAGTGCTGCTCATGACACTGGCCAATTAAAGTAGTGGGTAGTGTCTTAGACTAATGATGCATGCCAATGTACAGTGTGTATTAGTTAGTCAGAGAAGAAGTTCAGCCATCTTTATTTCTTCAAGATGGAGGGTTGCTTTAAGCCTGCTTTACACAGCTATAAGCACTGGCAAGACAAAACTAGATCCTAGCACTAAATGAAATATTTATCAATGCCAAAAGATCTGAGATACTTGATAGTGATCTACAGCAGCTCAAGTTAGGCAACATCCAACATTGACCTCACATGCCTTGTTTTAAAGGAAATGTATCTCCTGGAAATAAGATTACTTTTTAAAAAACTTTTCAGTGGTATTTTTATATGACTATCCAGACTGGTCACTAGAGTAGTCAGAATAAGGGAATACTTCCTGTTCTCTGCAGATTACTTGCCTGATTTGCTATATATACACAGGATTATGCAAATCATATCATTATCATTGGTGGGTCGGCATGTTAATTACAGCTCTATTGTACTGATGGAGGCCTAGGTAAAATGGCAATACTATATAAAGTACAGAGATACAGCTTTGTATCTGCCACTCCTTGGTTTTTAGAGAGGTGTCTATACTCCATCAGTTGAAGGAGGCTGTAGTAATTAGTTGTCTGGTGGCACTTATTTTTTCTGTATAGGCTTGCACAGCTTAAAATAATGCAGAACTATACTGACCGATTCCATGCATCCAATGATCTGGTCGCTGGTGGCAGCTTCTGTCTCCTCTGGCCTCTGTATACTTTCCAGTAGCATGGTCATGTTCATTCTAGGCTCGTGACTTTGGTGACCAATCATTGATTGCAACATTGGTACCGCTGAGGCCAGTGATTGGTTATAAGTGACCAAGCTGCCTGGAAGTATGCGGAGGCCAGAAAGGAATGGATCTGTGGGGGCATGAAACAGATGACAATAGCTCTGTTTATTATATTACAATTGAGCCAGCCAGTAGGAAAAAAATAAGTGCCAGCATAAAACCTCTTTACCCCTTCACGACTGCCCTATAGTAAATTGACATTGGGTGGTCATGAAGGGTATATGGTGCAGGATTAGTAGCTGAGTACACTTCATTCCTGGTGGCTATCAGACGATTTCAATCACAGCAGTTAACCTGTTAGATGCTACGGTCAAAGCTGGCAGCACTTCTAAACAGTCGGAGTGGTGCCCCTTCTCTAACCCACTGGCACTCTCAAAATGTGAAGGGGGATGCCTATGGGCTAGCATGGTTGCCTGGAGCTTACGGAAAGCTCCCAGGGCTGGCATGGATGGATGCCTATCAAGCCCTTCCTGTGGCAGGACTTGATAGGCAGTGTCAAAAATCCCTATATACTGCAATACTGAAGATCACTGCAATTACTGCAAATACTGCAATTAGTTTTAATATATATATATATATATATATATATATATATATATATATATATAAACTGTTAAAATAAACTCTATTAAATCTTTTTTTTTTTTTAACATTTTCATTTAGTTCCCACAAGGGACTTGAACTTGCGATCATTTTATCACTTGTACTATATACTGTAAGTTCAGTTGTAATCATATTAATCCATAGAGCAAAGTTCTTATGTTATTTTTAGTGCACTGTGAGCACTGTAAAAACTATTCACCCCCCCCCACACACAACCAAAAAAAAGGTGCAATGAATTTTTTAAAATTTCTCTCTACTTAAACATTTTTTAACGTTTTTTTGTGCATTACATGGTACATTAAATGATATTATTAAAAATACAACTCATGCCACAAAAAAAAAGGCCCTCATACGGATATATCAATCAAAAAATAAAAAAGTTATGGCTCTTGGAAGGTGGGGAGGAAAAAACAAAAATAAAAAAATGAAAAACCTCTGTCTCTGAGGAGTTGAATGACATTTCTCTGTCAACTGACTCCTGTTCATTTCAAAGCGCACACACCATGCTGTATAATCTATATAGGAAATAAAGGAATGATATTGCATTTCTCTAACATGGCCACCCCAAAGAAGGATTTGTAAATAACTAAAATGAACTGCAACATTAAAAAAGATCAATCATTGTTAATCATCTATATACTGAAATGTAAGTAATGAAACTAAAATTACAAACAGGGCACATTACATTCAAAGGGGTTGCCCAGAAGTAGAAAGAAAAAAGATCCACCATTGTTGGCCTTTCATCAACCATGGCAGAATTACATATTTTCGAAAGAAGTGCTATTCTCTAGAGTAATATTTCCCAACTCCAGTCCTCAGGGACGTATACAGAGAACACCTATGGCAATGTCTGAGACACTGACAATAATTACATCACCTTTGCAATTCTGAGGAAATTCTGAAAACATGACCTGTTAGGGGCCCTAAGGACTGGAGTTGGGAACTATTACTCTAGATCAGTGTTTCCCAACTCCAGTCTTCACGGATCCCCAACAGGTCAGGTTTTCAGGATTTTCTTGGTATTGCACAGGTGATGTGATTATTGTCTTTGCCTGAGACATTGCCACAGGTGTTCTGTATATAGGATATCCTGAAAACATGACTTGTTGGGGGTCCGTGAGTACTGGAGTTTGGGAAACACTGCTCTAGAGAATAGCACTTTGTATAAAAAATATGTTATGCTGTTCTGGCTGATGAAAGGCAAACAATGGTGGATCTTTTTTTCTTCTCATCTGAAGTGTGTAACTCTTGTCAATATGTCACAGTGGTTAACAAAACCTTGGCAGTAATTAGTAATGAGTTATTGTGTCTCAGGCATTCTTGCCAACACTAAACAAGTCTATGGGAGCCAAGCACAGACTGATTTCAGTACTACATTGTTGTATAATCTTACAGAAAAAATCTCATTTCCTGACAGAAATTCTAAGACACTTTCAGGTCTTTGTTTTCCTGCTACCCCAGGTGCCACAGAACCAAATGAGACTCTTGTTTTGTGGAAGTTGGAAAAGCACATCTGAACAAATCCATCGGGCAAAATACCAAACAAATGTCTATCTAGAATTTTAACAATATAGGAAGTCCTTCCGCAATCTTTATTTCGCTGTATTTTACTATTTCTACCATTGTGCCTGATGGCTGGAGTGAGAGGAAGAAAAATGGGAGAGGCAAACCCAATAGTAGCAGAGGCTTGAGTCACAGATGAATATCCAGGACTCAGAAGCCCAAGCTAGGGTTGCAAAAAAAAATATATGTAATGATAAATGATGGAGGTGCTGCCAACCACGTGGACCCACCAACAGTGGGCAAGCTAGATTTGTAAAGACCAAAAAACTTGTTTGAAAAAGGCTCTCAGCAAGCTGAAACGCGTTGCATCTCTACCCCGATTTTGTGCATTAGCTGTACTACCTACCATTTCTGCTAAAATTACAATTGAAATATAATCCACCTTTGACAGATGTGGAGTTTTCCTCAAGAATCATCCTGGAATTGAAGGGAGGAGACACACCCTAATTCGGACATTATGGGAATCTCCCACTTCCCGAGTAAGTACGGATAATTATTTTTTGGACCTGATCATTTGAGTGCATATGTTGCATTCTAATTTCTCTTTACCCCTATTTATTTTTTACATATGCTGCTCTCCACTAATGTGAATCACATGAGGGTCTGAGAAGAATGTCCAAAGGGACATTCTTTGGGAACTTTCAAGGCACTGTCCTCGCCATTTATATCTAAGACCAAAAAACTGATATCTTGGTGCTACTCTCCATTAAAGGTCATAAGGCAGTGGCATAAAATATCAAACTTCTCTTTTATTAGATGAATTAAAAACCAGCAGAAGATACATGTTTCAGGGGAGAACTCCTTCGTTAATCAAGCTGGGTAGAACATCACTCTTGGGACTGAGGAATGTAGACCAAAAGTGCTGGTGGTACCAAGAGCGGAGAGGACCGGGACTCGGAACACTAAGAGAAGTGGAGGTGGTTGATAACTAGCAGCTCTTCCTTCATCAACACTGCTGGCTATGCTTTGCTTGGGCAAAAGAGTAATGACCTTTTCCTCTTACCCCAGCACAGCTCAGGATTATCAATATGAGACTTTAACACCACCTCGGGAGTGAGGAAAGGCAATGGGGTCTCCAGTTTCAGCATTTGTAAATGGGGTCTTGTTTCTTGCACTGTTCCTACAAGGCTCAAATATAAGCAATTCAATATGTCAGAGAATATTGCTTGGAACAGTCTCCAGATGCTTCACTTCTGGGACAACATATGTAGCCAATATAACTAGTGGAGTCTAATTGAGTCACCACCATCCATAACTCTTCCCCTGTTGCTTTGCTGCTCTACTGGAGAGTGTTCATTCTCTCCACCATGCTCACAGTGCAGAGAGGGAGGAAAGACAGAACATTTTCATGAAATGAATGAAACAATTATATCAAGAAAGTGAATGATCCATTTTTAAATGACCTATAATAGTCACCTATTGTGAATTGTGTGCCTTTAAGCTGCTCTGCTTGCTGTGCCTTAATGACTGTCAGGCACAGGTTCAGTAATGACATAACTAACATTACTGAAGTACATTCTATACTATACATCTAATAAAGGCTGAAAGCCAATAAAAGGAAAAAACTGGATGTCACATTGTTCAGTCAATAAACTCGAACCTCCCACACACATATAATACAAGGCACCATATTTCCCAATGTCCATTTTCCCTCTAGAGCTAGAGTTCAGTCTTTTACTGTGATGCTTTTGTTCATTTTCAAAGATCTCTATTGATGCAACAGTTCAGAGTCTGACATTCACTTTTTGTTTGAGAGTTTCTATCCATAGTCTGTTATTCTGTATCTTGTAAGAACTTTGGGATATGTTTTAGAATTTAGTTAGTGTTTAATAAATATGCATGAAGCTAATTAATTATCCTTTGTTAATATTTAGTGTACTTTAGCGCAAATCTTCGAGTCTGTGTGTGCAGGAAGAGAATAAGGTTCTTGTTGTACACATGGATAGATCTCTGTAGATTGTATGTGTCAACAAATACAACCTCCTGCAAATCTTCTTACAGGGATCTGCATTATGTATTTCCTACCTGTATAGCATTTGGTGCTCTGTTTATATAGTGTTGAACTCCCTGCAAAGACCTGAAGTTAAAGGGGAAAAACTGTTGATAAGCTATTCTAAGAGTAGGTCATCAATAGCAGATCAGTGGGGGGCTGATGCTCTGGCCCCCCACCAATCAGCTGCTGCAGATGCCCGAAATGTCCAGAACGCCATCTGTTTGATAGTAGCCCAGTTTGATATAGCAGCTCTCTCCCATTGAAATGAATTGGAGAGAGCCTCAATAACAGATCAGGCCATTGCCAGATAGGTGACATTCTGAGCATTCTAGGCATCCACCGCAGCTTTTCATCAGCTGATTGGTGGGGATCCAAAGCAATAGATAGTAGTGATAGATTCTGTGTTTTAGGGCTCCTTTAAATGAGAGTATTCCAAAATACACTTGCCCCTGCGTAACTTTTTTTGTGCAGTGAACGAGTGTTTTTTGTGCACGTCTCTACAAATACTGTACATATTCATGCAGGCACCACTAGTTCACATGTGAGACGTAATCACCCCACCCTGATTTAAATGGCTATTAAACCAAATGAGGTGTTGGTGTGCGCAGGTATGCGCAACGCACATATGTGCACATTTGCACACCTCACATAGACCTCTATGGGGCTATTTGGTGCAGAAATGTGCACAAAATAGAGCAGGTCCTACTTTTTTTGCATCCACGAGAACTGCGTGCGCAACAAAATGAAATGAGGATGAATTTAAAAATACACTTTGAATTTAAAAATACACTTATCTAAAGGAGCCCTAGGGCCTGTGTCACACAAACATATTTGTGCAGCACTTGGCATGTGCAATACATGGTTAGTAAACCCATTGATTTCAATGGCTTCATTCACATAAGTGTATTTTGTATGCGCCTTTTGTTCATTTGCAACGTAAGCAGCATACTCTATTGTCCTGCACATTTGCATAGGAAAAAAACACATATAGAACTAATTAAGTTAATTGCTCATTTCAATAAATGGGAGCTTGAGTGCATGTTGTATTTTGAACACGCACATGCGCACAATTTGTGCGAGCAAAAACTACAGTAAAATATGCAAGTGTGCGCAAATATGCAATACCCAATGCGTAAATGCACTTATGCTTATGTGACATCAGATTTAAAGGAGATGTCCCGAGGCAGCAAGTGGGTCTATACACTTCTGTATGGCCATAATAATGCACTTTGTAATGTACATTGTGCATTAATTATGAGCCATACAGAAGTTATAAAAAGTTTTATACTTACCTGCTCCGTTGCTGGCGTCCTCGTCTCCATGGTGCCGACTAATTTTCGCCCTCCGATGGCCAAATTAGCCGCGCTTGCGCAGTCCGGGTCTTCTCCTCTTCTCTATGGGGCTCCGTGTAGCTCCGTGTAGCTCCGCCCCGTCACGTGCCGATTCCAGCCAATCAGGAGGCTGGAATCGGCAGTGGACCGCACAGAAGAGCTGCGGTCCACGGATGCAGAGGATCCCGGCGGCCATCTTCAGCAGGTGAGTATGAAGACGCCGGACCGCCGGGATTCAGGTAAGCGCTGTGCTGTTTGTTTTTTTAACCCCTGCATCGGGGTTGTCTCGCGCCGAACGGGGGGGGGGTTTAAAAAAAAAAAAACCCGTTTCGGCGCGGGACATCTCCTTTAAGCTACGTCCACATGGGGTGTATTTTCTCTGCGGACCCTCTGCATGGAAATTTTGTGGCATTTACAGTTGCAGCAAAGTGGATGAGATTTTCAAAATCTCATCCACACACTGCAGAAAAACCCATGCAGAAATTGATATGTGATACGGACTTTAACCCTTTGCAATCCAATTTTAGATTCAGGGTTTCCTAGAGGGGTTTCTCCTTCTGCCATTATACAACGGCAACATCTGCTGGCTAGAGCCAGTACTACAGAATTGGGCATGCTGGAAAGGCCCCCGACAACCGAACGGCCAGTCATATACAGTAATAATACCCTACTGGACGTCTTCCGACATCGAAGCTGTACAACCTTCAATCAGAATGTCTTCAGACGTCAGACAGTGGATTGGAAAGGGTTAAATCCACAATGTGTCAATTATAGCACCTGATTTTTGGTGCAGATTCCACTCCATTTCAAATGAGGGGGGTGAATTCTGCACCAAAATCTGCATTCAAATCCCTTTTTTTTATGTGGATTTCCCACTGTATATCTGCTGTGAAATGTCCACTGTGTGCACAAAGCCTTTAGGCTTTATTCCCACAAGCGTATATGGGGCGGTGTTTTCACATCCGGTCAATATACCCTATCATCTGGGACGTAGAAGCTTGTGGATGGGTCCCGGCGCATATACGCAGAGACTACCATGCCATCGCCCCTTTCCCCTCCATCCCCATTGCAGACTCACCTCTTCTCTCCTCCTCACTGGCTCTTTGCAATGGGAGGGGACTGAGCTAAGCGCTGTCCTGTCCCGCCTCCTCCCATTGATGGCTATGGACAAGGGGCGGGGAGAAGGTGGGAGCTTAGCTCCATCCACATCCCGCCCCTTATCCACAGCCAGCAATGGGAGGAGGTGGGACAGGATGGTGCTTAGCTCCATCCACATCCCGCCCCTTATCCACAGCCAGCAATGGGAGGAGGTGGGACAGGATGGTGCTTAGCTCCATCCCTGTACTGCCCCTCCCATTGCAAAGAGCCAGCGAGGAGGAGAGCAGAGATGAGCCTGCATGGGGGAAGGAGATCAGAGGGAGGGAGTTTAGCAGCCACGCTGCTAAACTCCCCCTCACCTCCAGCCACTGCCATGGACTCCCATAGGCACCCATGCAGTTGCTGACATATTCTGGCCCAAAAGATAGTTCCAGGACTATCTTTTGGGCCTGACATAAAAACGCCTGGTGCTATATTGGCCTGGCCATGCGCTCTTATGTCTCAGGAATATGTAAAAACGACCGGCTGATATAAACTCGTGGGAAAGAGCCCTTAGGGAGCGATTAGGTAAAGCTTACTTCATACTATATTGAGTTCAGTGTATTATAAGTATGCAGTAAACTCCCCCTAGTGGTTAAATGCAGCCTAAATATCTATGAACTCTAGGGGTTTGAGCTTTGTATCAGGAAAAAAATTACTTTTTGAGCACTGTAAGGGCTCAGACAAGTGTTTTTTTTTGCGTACCTTATCCCCACATTATCAAAATGCGCGTGACCGTAGCTCCATGCCCATCACTGCTGCCTCTGACCCCACTGAAAGCAATGGGATGCAGGCAACCCCTGTAGTGATTTTTGGGGAAGGGCTTGGTCCATGCTGCAGATATTGAATCCCCGCGGGGAGTCTCCTCATCACTGAACAGCTATAGCAGAGGATCATGATGTTCTCCCATTGCTTTCAATGGGGCCTGTGCTGAAGCCGGCCTATTGAAAGAAATGGAATGCAGGCCACCCCTGCAGTGATTTTCGAGGGGAAGGGCTTGAAATATAAGCCCTTCCCTGAAAATCATCCCTAGTTGAATTCAATGAATGGCAGAGTGCTGTGACCAATCACAGGCAGTGCTCAGCCAATCAGACCAGCACTTTCTGGAGGCGGGGATTTTAAAATCCCCAGCCACCAGAAAGTGCTTTATATCAGTGCCAGCATGCAAGAGAGAAGACATGCCGGAGCCCGGACAGCGCTGCTAGGTGAGTAATATTTTTTTTGTACATCTAGTGATGATTTTCAGGGAAGGGCTTATATTTCAAGCCCTTCCCCCCAAAAATCACTGCAGGGGTGGCCTGCATTCCATTTCTGTCAATGGGGCAGCTTCAGCACAGGCCCCATTGAAAGCAATGGGAGAACATCATGATCCTCTGCTATAGCTGTGACAGTGCTGTCACAGTGTTCAGTGATGAGGAGACTCCCCGCGGAGATTCAATATCTGCAGCATGGACCTTGCTGGTGCACACATGTGCTACCTTTTGCAGGTGCAAAGATTTTGCACCTGTAAAAAACAGACATGTGTACACTGCATAGGAAACTAATGGTTCTATCAGACATGCTTTTTTTGTGCACATTGAATCCTAGAATGGTAGAGTTTGAAGGGACCTCCAGAGTCATCGGGTCCAACCGCCTGCTCAGTGCAGGATTCACTAAATCATCCCAGACATATATTTGTCCAGCTTTGTTTGAACACTTCCAAGGAGAACTCACCACCTCCCGTGGTAACCTGTCCCACTTGTGGTAACCTGTTCTGCACATAGGCGCGCGCAAAAAAAGACACTTGTCTTACTTCACCCTTAGATTTATTTAGGTTAAAAGAAATAAATAAATAAATGGTGTCGAATGACAGACATTTACTTCAAGCTATGGAGCACTATTAAACCATATATCGAGCCGTTGCTTGGAAATTAGTTTGACTGAAGTTGAGCACAGCATCTCTAATTTTTATTGTCAAAGCTCCAGGATGCTCAGATACTAGCTGAGATATATATATGGAGTTCAAAATGTGAAGCTCTTTTCTGTATTTACGGAACAGACATGGAGGAAACATGCTGGGCACCTGTTGACTTAAGTAGGCTCATCCCTGCGAGAACAGTGAGGACTGCACAACAGATATCCCTGCCAGAATGACTGTGACCTAAGTGTGGGTGTTAAGCTCCAGACAAGCCTTTAAAACTGTGGACACTTTTGACATAAGAAAAATATTTTATCTGCAGTAGGAAAAAATCAGAGCAAAGGTGTTCAAAAGTTTTACTTTACTTCAAGTTTACTTTCAAACAATTTTTTTAATGCAACATTAGTACTGGACCATGTAGAAGTTGGACACAACATTATTGTATATAATAGTTAAAAAGAAACACCTGAAGCCAGAGCTAGGAAACTGTTTATCTATTAGCAGTTTTTTTTTGTTTCAAGGTAGTAAAAATGGCAATATTTAAACAATGTAGCTGTTACTTCCTGACATGGAAAGTAATAGACCTAATGTTGCTTGGCTTAGATATTTGAAACCTGTAGCTTTATGGCTGTGCTGAATCATAAACCCCAAGTATGTGTTTTCATTTGCCTGGATTAACATCTCCATTAAAGCTTTGAACAGGTCTCTATGCAGAATTCCTAAAAAGGGACTCTTAAAAAATTTCCATGGATATGTTAAAGACGTTTACATTTACATACATGTAAGTCATCCATTCTCTTTACTCCATCACACATGTGCATACCAGCGGCATAAATTATAAGGACATTCCCCAGCAAGATTGGTATATGATCATTATTTGCATATCTGGCCCCAAAAGATCCAGAGAACAACAAATGTTTCAAATCACAAAAAAACATTGTGCAAAATTTGATATAGAGCAGTATATGCTCTCTGAAATGGATAACAGCTGCACCTCTTTAATTTGAAGCACGAATGGAGGGGTGTTATCACATATTGACAGATGCAGTAAGCTCTTTTGTGATATCATAAGGAGTTGTGCCAAAACTCAATGTTTTATGGGTTTCCATAGACTTCTGCTAAACCTATTAGTGAGTTACATTGGTTCTTTAAATACTTACATGCCACCTCTGCTACATCTGTAACCTTTTCCTCATGCACTACCTTTGGCATAATATTTTTTTAAGAATAGAACAATTATCAGCATAATATCTGCACTTCCCTTTTTATAGTACACCTGATGTGTTTACAGCAAGCACAAGACTTATAGTGTGGATTTGGAATATGTTAGACACTCTCCACAGACCAATTTATGTATCCACACACCTTTCCATCTGTCTTTTCTGTCTACATTTTTGCCTTGAAATGTCAGAAAATGAGAGTATGACCTACCTCATCCTTACTGGCACTAGGGACCCATAACCTTTTACACATTAACTCATTGGTAGGAGCAGTAAGTAACAAAATCTGAAGTTTAAAAGGGGAAATAACCATTCAATGTATAGCTGGTATATGTACAGGCAGTACAACAGCAGGGCTAATACACCTGTATGTGTAGGGAGAAGTGCTGCCATCCTTGATAAAGGACAAACTGATATGTTTATCCTGAGCTCCAATATAACAGCACATCTACTGAGGATGAATAATGGTGCTACTTACAGCACTACCGGATTATGTAGCTCCGTAGAGTTTTCTATTAATTTCTGCAAGTTAACATTGGTATCATAAAAAGAAATAAAATAATAGACCCCATGATAACTATACAGAGTTCACTTGAAATAATCATATCGTCTCACCTTCCATTGCGCTTCTGTAAATCCTTGCAGGTGAAGGAGAGTCCACTGGCTGCTCTGGATGAGAGGAGCTGTCCACTCTTACAGTGCTGAACTGCTGTGTCCCTGCAGTCCTGCAGACACCAATGTAAGAACTAGAATACACTATTGATGTGTTGATCACACTGCAACATATCCACACATCTCCTTGTCTGCAGTGACCCTCTTAGATCCAGAAAACTGCTCAGAGATGATTGCTAGCTCTGCATCCTTCTTGGTCTCTCTTCCACACTCCAGTCAGTTCACCTCTTTTCCAAGTCTTGTAAAGTTTTTGTTAGCAGTACTTATAAATCTCCACCTATCCATAAACTTTGATGTGCGTTCACTAGTTGCTTTTTATTCCATTTGAAGCATATCCACTAGGGAATGTGTGTGCTCTGAATCCTGGGCAGAGAGCAGCTGATAGCAACTATGCAGTTCAAAGTCTTCCTGACATTCTTTCTGCCTTCTAGAGATACTGATGAAAATGCTAGTGGACTGAGCAGAGATATCTCCACCCCATCTTATTCACAGCTCCGAATTTCCTCCCTTCATTAAGCTGCCTGACTCACCAACGTCAATGCAGAATGTGCTGCCACCTCCCTAAAGACACAGGGGTCTGCTGACTGACTGCTGCTGATGCACACTTCCTATTGGATGCATATACAGTATACTGTACTATTTATATTTATAGCTATTATCCCTCACTGGTGGCACTAAGGTTATTTATAATCATTGCCTTAGTTTCAAATCAAGTTTTGTTTTCACTTTTATGTATCATTCTTCATCATTGTGACACAGAATAACAAAATCTTTCTTTTGATACCTCTCCCTGCAGCTTCCTATTGTAAACCCTTTGTAAAGGCTTACAATACTTTGCATTAAATGGTTTGTGTGATTCTTAGTAGCACACAATAATGTAGAGAGAGAGAGAGAGATTTTAAATATGGATAACTATCAATTGCTCTGTTATGTGTCCAGCAGCCAAGTGTTCAATAGCATTGCACAAATTGCAACAACATCCATCAGGAGAATAGTCTGAGCTCTGCATTGACAGAGTGGTTAAAAATAAAGCATTTTCACAGGAAAATTAGATGTTATACATGTATACTGGGGACATATTTACTAATCAATAAAAAAAGTAAAACCCGCTCACCCACACCAGACACTATCCTGGAATCTAAGTAGGATGGTGTTGCGAAGGAAGCCGTCTCAGCCACAGATGGATCCAAAACATAAAGTTTCTTCCAGCACTCATATGAACTTTTCTACTAATCAAAGTTAGCAATAACAAGGCTGGGTTCACAGTGAATTTATAATTGTGGCTTTCAAAGTATAGCATGGTCTGTTTATTGCAGTTCAGTCTATTACTGGCTTCAATAAAATACAACCAAATGTCTTGTCTGTCATGTAAGCCCATTGACATTTTCAGTAAGAGGAAGGTCTTCGAATGTTTTTATCCCATAAATCATATATGTGCTTGTACTTTTTTTCTCCAAATCATGTCCTGCATGAATCTAACTTATTGTGACTATTAGAAAAGTATATATATATATATATATATATATATATATATATATATATATATATATATATATATATATACTGATAGGGTAAACTACAGCCCTTCTACCCTATTCCTAAATTATTAGGTCAGGTGATCACTGCTATAATAGTTTTTGATGAATTGGACTGTATAAAATACTATACTCAGGATGTTCCCATGTGACTAGTTATTGATATATAATGATGTAGTGTTGTTCGTCGTGATCAGTTGCTCGATAAAAATTCGACTGTTTTTCTCAAAATTTGATCATCACCCCCTCCTGATTTTTGGCAAAAGTCAAGGAAAAGTCAACTACTCAGCAATAATAATGAGCAAATCCAAAAAAGTCCTCTTCTTCCTCCTGCTCTCCCTGTACAGATATTGTCCTTGCCAAGATTTAAATCCAGGACATGAGGGCTGCAAGGCAACAGTGCTAGCCAAAAAGTGGAGGAGTTTTCATTATATGGCTGCATTAGAGACTTTGTAGAGGCCAAATCAGTGAACCTGTTTTTTGCTCCCATTAACTTTAATAGGAATTGGGTTGTCAGATTCAAGATATGTTTTGTAGAATTGGGTTGGTCAATCTCGATCTGAATATTTCAATCATTCATCACTACTCTCATGATATAC
Organism: Eleutherodactylus coqui; assembly: GCF_035609145.1. Classification (NCBI taxonomy): domain Eukaryota; kingdom Metazoa; phylum Chordata; class Amphibia; order Anura; family Eleutherodactylidae; genus Eleutherodactylus; species Eleutherodactylus coqui. The sequence goes on along the minus strand of NC_089840.1, from coordinate 202,562,344 downwards.
ACTTCTTCAGTAAAACGGAAGTCACTTTACCAAATGTGCAAAACCCCCTAGTAAATAAAAAAAAAAAAGCTCAACTATGTCCAATGTTAAAACTATGCTGCTTCTATTAGTAACTGATATTATTGCATTGATTCATGCTTGAATAAGTAAGTGAACACTTTCTTATGTCAGATGGCTAGGAACATCATTGAAAGGTTGCAGGGACATGAAGTTGTAAATGGAAGTCTCCAGCTTTTGGACATGGAGAAGAGGGGCCACATGGGTATGTTGCTGCACTGTGCAGGCTTTTGCAAACTTGTTAGGTACCAGAGTGACTCCATAGCAGAGTCTGCAACAATATATCCATAAGAGTCAATACTTTGCTCCCACCACAGAGCAAATCATTTAGCCTTCATTACAGCTCTATCTGCAGGCCCTAATAACAATGTCAATCTGCTGTGGTGAAAGCACATACAGTATACCCCTAAGTCCTATGGTGTGTATCCCCAGGAGGATACACATAGTACATTCTAAGTAATTATACCCTAAAGATTCTGGTTCTAGCTAAAGTGTTTTACCTTTACATGAATCTGCAGTTACATTTAACGGACACTAGAGAACAGCAGAGCACACTAACCAAAAAGTATACAGTATTGCAGAACTCGCTACTTTGTGTTTTATTGCTCGAACACTCCTTACAGATAATGCAAATAATAATCGCTGTATTCAGAAAAGTAATGTTATAAATCAGTGGTAATGGAGGAACCTGCTAGTACAGAGCTGAAAAATGATTAATCAGTCTTTATGAATTAAAATGGAAAGTCACTAAATTGTTCAATAAAATAAACTGAGATGAAGAGAAGAATATTTTATAATTCCATGGAACACTTGGCCTTTGTTTCCCCCTTCAGGTTCATTATCAAGTAAGACAATGCAACTTTTATACGTGTGTTCTGATCTGATATAATGTAGCTAGCTTTGCAGCAAGGCCCTGTGCATAGATACAATATACTTTTGATATGGCAAACTTTATCCATTGAGATTGCTGCCTTGTTGTGTGCGTGATTCACATAACCACATAAAGTAACGGAGCTGTTTGTGATGACCAATCAATAATGTGCCTGTCATAACAGCCAAGTTCCTGTGCCTGATACCATTATTACTATGATCAGTCATTTTTATTTGGGTCATAGCAGAAAGCAATATTTAAAAGCTGCCATTGCAAACCAGTCACCATCCAAATGTGAATAAAATGAAAAACTGCCAGTAATGTATAATCCTCTAGGAATTGCATATCCTCTTTCCCTCTTGACAAGCGTTTCTGGATACAAAATGCTGATAGCAACACAGCTGCCCATAAACAAATGCAAAACAGAATTAATCAAAAGCTTTGCAAGCCTGGACAGCATTATTGGGCAAGAGGATGTAAAAAAATATGAATTTTAAGAAATGTGTCATCAGAAAATCAAGTTTTTGATGCTAAACAGCTTAAATTATTTTTTATTGTTAAACATATATCTTTGTTTTAAATTTTCCTGTAATTTTCACTCTGAGGACTCTGAAGGCAGCTTAGTGGACCACAAAAACAATAATCTGGAAAGGACTCATTGACTTCAATGGGAGAGCTTCCTAGGCATTCTCTGTGACATGTATAAAGGTCATTGAAAAGCAGTTGAGACTTGGCGTAACTATTGTGGATGATAAATTCACCAAGAATAATAAAATACTTGTTTTACACAATAGATCATTTTGTGATGACACATTCCTTTTAAAGGGAACCTGTCACATCCCTGCAGTACTATGAACTAAATCATCGTATTGTTACTGGATGTGAGTGGGACAACGTATGCTCATTTAATAGCCTGTGTATATCTAATCAATCTTGTAATATGCGTTCAGTATAATTGTTTTTATTTTACCACTGTAAATCAAGTTTGAAGTGCTTCCCTTTGCAATCCACTGCCTGTTGTTAGGTATTTGCTTCTCTTGGTCATTAGGATGTTGTTATGTGTGCTGCTGGGATCTGTATTACTAAGGTTCCTAGCAGCACTGCTTCACAGGTTGGGGTTAATTGAACTGGCTGGGTGTGGTATTCTCCAGCAGCCAATCCCCTTTAGTCTGCAGCACATATAAACCCAGCTCCTGTCAGTCTGAGGCTGGTCTTGTACTGTTTGGATGCATTTGTTTTGTTCCCACTCAAATCTGTGTTTGCAAGTAGGTCTGTTGTGTCTCTCTACTTCCCTAAAGACAGTATGGACACCTGTAGTCCTAGTCTGCAGCACATGCAGCTCCCCTTTTCCCTTCCCCTGGCAGGTGTGACCTCCAAACGTGTTATGTCTTGCTCTGTGTGTCAGTTGGTGGATCCCTGACACAGTTCCCGATGTCAGCACGGTGGCTGACTGTCTATCCCCTCTGTATGAGAACACTAAGACTTGCTATGAGTTTCATCTGTGTGCATGTAAGCTCTGGGTGGAGTCTGTGTGGTTTGTACTATATGCTAAAGTCCGTGCCCACGTTGTCTGGCCAGTTGCAGCTTGCTGTGTATCTGTGCTCTGTTCTGTCCTGTTGCAGCTTGCTGTGTGATCTGTGCTCTGTTCTGTCCTGCTGCAGCTTGACCATGACCATGCAAACACATAAACCTAGTAAAGCAATTAATAAAGACCAATTCCATATGAATTATGTTGCCTTGCGCAAAGGAAAACTAGAGACACATATAATACCTACAACATAAAGAGAAGTGTGCATATCAGGTAAGGTCTTGTTAAAAAAAAACAGAGAGATTTTATCAGTTTGTTTTCCTTTCCTTTCCTTTACATCTGTTTTTAATGGATTTGTGTTGTATTCTTTTGAATTTCTAACCTTTTGTTCTTGCTCATTTAAAAATGGATTCATTAAACAGATATGAAGAAAGGACGCAAATAGAAACCTTCCTGTCTAGTTTCACCACTTATTGAGTAGAATGTATACAATGTTAATTTTTTTGTGTTTAAAAAACAGAAATCAAACCAAACGGATGCAAACTAAGGCCTTAGTCACACGGGCGTTTTTTCACGCGATTTGCGCATCGCATGACGGATGCGCATGCGCAAATCGCGTGACCGGCGCTGAAAAATCGGCCCAAAAATCGCCCGAAAATCTGCTCCTAGCCGCGTTTCATTAGAAACGGGCCGGAGCTGTCCAGCGCATTGCATTCAATGGAGACGGCAATACAATTCCATTGAATGCAAGCGCTGCGGGGGAGTGTGGGATGAATTGTCGGGAAGGGGTTAAATATATAACCCCTTTCCTGCAATGCATCCTGAAAAGTGAAAAAATTAAAAAAAAGTATGTACTTACCTGCTCCCGGCAGCTGGAGATCCCGGCGGCCGGCCTGCAGTGGGTGTGAAGGGGGTGTGACTCAGGCTTGCCCCTGATTGGCTCAGCGCTGAGCCAATCAGAAGCAAGTCTCAGTCACACCCATTCATGAATTCATGAATGGGTGTGACTGAGATCAGCCTCTGATTGGCTCAGGCTGAGCCAATCAGGGGCAAGCCTGAGTCACACCCCCTTCACACCCACTGCAGGCCGGCCGCCGGGATCTCCAGCTGTCGGGAGCAGGTAAGTACATACTTTTTTTTTATTTTTTCACTTTTCAGGATGCATTGCAGGAAAGGGGTTATATATTTAACCCCTTCCCGACAATTAACCCCGCGCACGCCGGCAGCCCATTGCTTTCAATGGAGCGGCTGTATTGCTGCTCCATTGAATTCAATGGGCAAACATCGTTCTTCTCTGCCACAGCTGTTCCAGCTGTGGCAGAGAAGAATGATTTATCTTCTATATGTTCTCATTGGGGTCGGCGCTGCTGCCGCCGGCCCCATTGAGCGCATATAGAGAAGAGAACAGGAATCGCAGATCGCAGATAGGTGCGATCTGCGATTTCTGTTCTCTAATTTATCGGACGAGCGCATAAAAAGCGCTCATGTGTCCGATACCATTGCAAAGCAATGGTTTTAAAAAATCGCCGGACGCATGCGCATGCGCAAATCGCGGCAATAAACGCCCGTGTGACTAAGCCCTAAGCTGAAATTAAGCACTTCAGTCCCCGTTGAAATCACTGGAAGGTTAGACAGAACTGTTGTTTTCCATTTAGCTACTCCTTAGATAAAACAGTTAAATAAAAAATAAAAAACACAGATGGGAATGAGCCCTCATGTAAATATAACATCAGAGAGGTAGATTGCGTATACACTGATTGCAGTTCTTAGAGCTGTGTGAATGCAGGGAAGCGAGCCTATGAAGATAGTCCCGCCTCCACAACTAAGATGATGTCCAAAATTTCTAGTTGCTAGAAAAGGTGAATGCCTAACAGGGAGATGAGCTACACTTCAAACTTTCTTTATAGCGCTAAATCAAAAATGTTTGATGAAAGTATATTACAAGAGTAATGAGATAAGACAACATAAGTTGTCTGAAAAGTTATTGTCCCTTTAAGAGCTCTGCTGTACTTCACTGTAGACTGTGGGTGTCTGATTTGTTTTTATCTTAATAAGCCTGTTTTAAAGATCTTTAAAGGGGTTGTCTAAGATAAAACTTTTTTTTGTAAAAACAGGTTCCTGGGGCAAATTGGGGTGAGGGATCACCATGCTCATGTAGTAAGCATGGTTCTATTCTTGTTTCCATGCGTTTATGTTGTATTTATGTAAATTGTTTTTGTGATGTGCATGTACTAAGGTTAGTTTTGGTGCTGCATTTATGTTACAGAATGTAGAGGCAAACAGGTTATGGATGGGCTGCTACTCACAGGTCAGTGCTATATGCTTGCTCCTCCCCCGCGGAGCCTAAAATTTGCCAACCAGACCCTGAGTGATATGCAAAAGACCTAATTTGTTATAAATTTGATAAAGTAGTCTATTTTTTGTCTGATTGACGCAGGATTGTGGTGAGTCTAAGTCCTGTAGCATACTCTCCTGTGGGCAGTGTTTGGCTCTTTGTGGGTAAAATATGGTACAATGTGTATTGTTCAGCTTTGTGAGAAAAAGGTATGACACAATATGCTGTAGGTACTGGTAAGTATTTAGTGAGCATTGATACTATAGTGATAGTGTTACTGTGGGCAATGAGGAATGCACTATGTATTGCATGCTAATAACTGACTGTTCTATTTGTGCACTATATGTAGTAAATGGGGGGCAATATGGCACTATATGGAACATTCTCTAGGCAATGAGAGGAAAGAGTGATGGAATGCTTTTATAAACTTTGCTTTCTTTGACTGTAGACAACATTGTAACTTAAATTGTCTTTTGAACTTTATTGAAATGGCACTGACTGCAACTGAAAAATGTGAGTGGTTTACATGTCCTTGTTCCCCTCCTCTTTTGTGCATCTGAGTCTTTGTATGAATGTCTTTCTGAAACTCATTCTCTCAGTTCCATTATGTGCCTTCAATGCACTGTTTACTCTTGGGTGCTTATTAGAGATGAGCGAGCGTACTCGGAAAAGCACTACTCGCTCGAGTAATTTGCTTTATCCGAGTATCGCTGTGCTCGTCCCTGAAGATTCGGGTGCCGGCACGGAGCGGGGAGCTGCAGGGGAGAGCGGGGAGGAACGGAGGTAAGATCTTTCTCTCCTTCTCTCCCGCCCGCTCTCCCCTGCTCCCCGCTGCGACTCACCTGTCAGCCGCAGGGGCACCCGAATCTTCAGACCCGAGCACAGCGATACTCGGATAAAGCAAATTACTCGAGCGAGTAGTGCTTTTCCGAGTACGCTCGCTCATCTCTAGTGCTTATATACAGTACAGTAAATCATTTTCTCTGGCTCAGTACATCAGACTCACTCAGGTTCTTTATGTAATTCAATTACACACTTATGGTTTTATTTCATGTCTTCTGTATTTCTAGAACCCATATGTGGTTCCTTCATATTTTAATCAAACTGCTTGTCAAAAAAATGTATATCACATTTTTTTCTGTGGAATGAGACGAAATCACACAAACCATCTGCATTTCTACATGACCCAAAGAATAGGGATCTTAGTAACAACTTTTTAGTATTGAAAAATTTTTGCAATCTGTGGCTCGCAGTCATGGCAACTTACGAGTCGCACTGCAAGCCCGTTGACTTGAGAGTGTAAAGTTACAGGGCTAGACATTGATTTAGCCATACGCAATAGACAGCATTAGTGTATAGTATGCTTAGCTGCAGGAGGTCACATACTTCTATAGAGTACAAACCACTCACTTAGGGCGCCCACCCACTGGCGATTTTTTTTCCTTTGCGTTTTGCGTTTTTTCTCAAGAGCAATTAGTTTTGAATGTACTCCTGTCCACTGGCGTTTTTTTTTTCAGTCCGTTGCAATTTTTAACATAGGAACTGTCAGTTGCATATGTGTCCTTATTTTTCTCTTAATGCACCCATGAATGTCAATGGAAATTAACGCAAAATGCCGCGAAAATGCCGCGAAAAAGCCGCGAAAAACGCCACGAAAAATGCGCGGAAAATGCGCCAAAAACCCGCCGAAAACGCTGCGTTTTTCACGCATGAAAATCGCAAACGCCAGTGGGTGGGCGCTCTTACATTGAAAGTCTTGTATTAATCTTCTTAGCATTGCCTGTTGTACAGCTTCATAGACTGCTAGAATTAGAAGGGACCTCCAGGGTCATCGGGTCCAACCCCCTGCTCAGTGCAGGATTCGCTAAATCATCCCAGACAGATATTTGGTCATTTCCATGCTCCTTTACAGACCTTCACATCAACAGATTAATTACATGGCACACAAGTTTTCCTAGAGCATCCTACTTATTTCATTATGGGAGAAAAGCTAAAGACAAAATGCAAAAACGGAGTACACACAACCTGTATGGAAATGGTGTTGGTTGTTTGTACGTAGTTCTAGCATTGAATTCCCCAAACCATGACATTCAATAAGCAGTAACTGCACCATTAATTTAATGACCATTCTGTATTGGACGATGCTGTGATACTAATCTATACATAATGGTTTCCACATTAAAGAAGTGGTCTAGCTTTTAAAAGTTAAAAACTTGGAAACAGAACAGATACTGTCGGGCTCCCCTACAGATTATGACAGAGCCTAAAAAGAGCGCTTTGACAATAAGCTGTTCACAAAGTGTCATCCTGCTGGAACCCCTATTGCTCAGTCGTAATCTGTAGGAAAGCCTGACAGTACAGTGGATATAAAAAGTCTACACACCCCTGTTAATGTGCCAGGTTTTTGTCATGTTAAAGAATCTGACAAAGATGAAACATTTCAGATTTATTGCACCTTCAATGTGACCCGTTATCTGTCCAATTCCATTGGAAAACAAACTGGAATCATTTAGGGTGAAACATTAAAAAAAACTAAAATAAGGAGGTTGCATAAGTATGAACAGCCTTCTAGATTTGGGGATGTGGTTGTGTTCAGAATGAGCCAATTACATTTAACCCTTTGCAATCCAATTTTGGATTCAGGGTTTCCTAGGGGGCTTTCTCTGTCTGCCATTATACAATGGCGCCATCTGCTGGCTAGAGCCAGTACCGCAGTATGGGAAATGCTGGAGAGGCCTCCTACAACAGAGCGGCCAGTAATATACAGTAAAAATACCCAACGTCAAACAGTGGATTGAAAAGGGTTAAACGCATGTTAAATAGTAGTCAGCACTCTGCTGCCCTTGTTTACAGGGATTCTGATTTACTCCATATAAAGTTCAGCTCTTCTAGTAGGATTTTCCTGACATTTTCTTAGTTGCATTTTTCAATACTTTGTTCTCCATCAAAAGGCTTTTGACTTAAGTGAAAGATTTGAACTTCGTAGAAGTCTATGACCCCCTGCAGCTCAGAATTCTTTATCTGCCCACTGCATATGGCCATCTCCCTGTATAGCCATACAATCTCCCACTCTCATTTAAATAAATGGGGTTGCAGTGCAACTCACAAATTGTCATTACTGCAACCCAGAGATTGCAAAAAAATCCAATCCGAGGTTGAATTTTTTGTAATCTGCAAGTTACCATCACAGTAATTCGAGAGTCAAACTGTGACCGCATTAACTTCAATGAGAGTGCGAAATCACAGAGCTCCACAGCAATCTTTAGTCATGTGACCTATGTTGCAGCCAAAGTCCCCTATAGCAAAAGTCAACTCTAATGCAGGCATGCTCATAACCTTGTGTAAATAAGCTAGAAAATTATCAATTTAGTTCAAACTATACCCAAATTATAGGATTTTTAGTAACATGATTAAATGCCTATTCATTGAAGTGCATCACAGGACTAATCGGAACATAATAAACATTTAGAACATTTTTTTTTTCGCTCAAGCTAATTACACAACATGTACAATTTGCCATGTAGATTTAATTTTATGTTCAGATCTTTGAAATTTGTTTTCACATCTGAAGCAATTTGAACGCATTCATCTTATTGCTTAAATGATGTGACAGTGGATGAATGATGCCAGTAGAGGTCCTACTCGTACAACATAGTAATTGTGTTTCAAGGAATTCACTTACAGATGAGTAGTGAAATGATCTGTATCAAACTGTGACAAATTAAACTTTCCTAAGCAAATCTGCAAAAGAACCATGCACTCCAAAAAGGAAGAGAAAAGAGAACCAAGTTTTTGGTTAAGATTGTCAGAACATGGAGTGTTGGAATTCTAAACCCATACATTAATGCATAGCATGGTCTTGAGGTTTTTGAGTGCTTTGATCCGCACAATCTGTACAACTGATATTATAACTAAACTCGAAAAGGTCGAAACTGGAGAGAAGTCACCCAGACCGGTATTTAATTAAATCTGAAATCTGCAATGTTCATTTGATGTATATTTTTTGTATGGGTGAGAAAATGTCGGTATAATCCAGAAATTATATTATAATGGAAATGTCAAATTCATGTAATGAAAATTGTCAAAATGAGGTCATCTAATTTTTCAAATTCCTTTTTATTTCTCATTGTCAATCATTAAGTTCAAAGAACACATCGGGAGCATTTCCTCTGGGAACAAATTTACAGTAGAACACTGCAATGATTTACTGTTGTGAATTGGTCGATGGATAACCCCAGCACAAAAGGGTTCCACAAAGGACCCATTTAGGGTTCCTTCGCACAATTATTTTTACTGCTGTTTTTCTTCCGTGCCAAAGATACCATGTGCTTCAAGTATTTTTTTTTAATGGCTTTTTAAAACACATTTTTTTCTCCATATAGGGGACGTTATGGGAAAATGACAGGAAGCATAGGCTATACTTATATAAATAAGTATAGATAAAAAAAAACATGGAGCCAAAAAGTGCACCCAAATTAAGGAAAAACTTGACAAAATAACATTGTTTATATTGTGTTTCTTGACTTCCAGTTGACCGACAGCTAACATCTGGCCCTCCCATTATTTGCTGAAAAACCTCTAGGAAACATGCCACAAAAACAGCAAAAACAGGATTTTTTAATTTTTTACAACACTGTGTGAAACTACCATCAATAGTTTGTAACCATAACCATAAATGACCCCTCTAAATAATTACTCACAATTATTTGATGTTCCTGTGTACCCCCTGTATCCATATTAGTCTACCTATCATTATCCATTTAGTTGGGCATGACGTTTGGTCACATTATGGATCAGCCCTCTCCACGCGGTTCTGTTTTGTACGGCTTCTTTCAATTCAGTCTTTTGTATGTCGGTGTAGGCTTTGATAGTATCAAGCCAACTCGTTTTTTGGCAGCCAGGTCTTCTTTTGCCGCTGACCACTCCAAGCATTATTGATGTTTCTAATAAATTAGCTAGCATTATGTGGCTAGAGTATGAAAGTCTCTGATTACTAATTCTGCCCTCTAATGAAAACTTTTGTTTGATGTGGTCTAGGACTGTTGTGTGCATGATCTTGGTGGTCATAGGAATTTGTAGGAGTTTTCTCCAACACCAAAGTTTGAAGGCATCAATCTTCCTCTGGTTCATTTTCTTCAGTGTCCAATTTTTGCAGCCATAAGTTGTGATTGGGTAGATGATTGCGTTAACTATGAAATGCTTATGTCTTTATTTTTTCAGATCTTATCCGTACATAGCATTGTTCTGCAACCTAGAGCAATTTGTCATTTTATTTTGGGTCATGAATCTCCATAGCAGTTGATTTTCAATCCGAGGAAGATTAAGTCTTGAACTGCTTCAATTTCTTCATAGTTGATTTTGATTTTACCTATACCATTAACAGCTGTTGTCATGTTCTTAGCTTTCTTGATGGCAAAAGTCAAGTGAGGTTGAAATATAAGTCTACTTTTTCACTTCCTTCTTTAACTTTAGAATCAGTAGTCCAACATCTTTCTGACTTTCTGCCATCAAGGTTGTTTCATCTGTATATCTGAGGTTGTTGATGTTTCTTCCACTGATCTTGACTCTGATGTTGGATTTGCCTAAATTGCATTGGCTCAAGATCACCTGTGCAAACAATTTCAACAATGCATGGGAGAGGATGCAGCCTTGGTGTACTCCTTTCCTGATTCTGAATCATTCTGTGTTACTGTTGTAAGTCCTGACCATAGACTCTCGGTTCACATAGAAAGACTATATGAGTTGCCCCAGATATTTTGCGACTGCCATTCGATTCGTTTTAGGTTGTTTAAAGTATATAATTAAAACAGATGGGAATGCATTGGTTAGCTTAGATGGGCTAACCAATGTATTCCCATCTGTTTTAATTATATACTTTAAACATCAATCTATTACCATAAGATCGCTATAAAACCAAAGCGTCACCATGGTAACGGACTTGATGGTAAGTGGGTTGAACAGCCACTATTGGCTACTTATGGAGCACACCTACTTAGGGGTTGGACTATCTAACCCCTATTTAAGACAAAGGGGTCTGAATGCTCAGTATGCTGTCAGTCCACCACCAGGGCTGACATGCCGCCGTTTTGTTCTTTTATTTTGTTTTCTTTTTGAATTAAGCTTATGCCACTAGCTATTATATTCTTAACATAGGCTATCAGGATTTTATTAGGACATACCTAGTTCTGGCGTAGCTTTATTACTGACCAGCTAGATTAGCATTGACCTTTTTATGCATCAGTTAAGGGTTTAGCTAGATCATTCTTTAGATAATCTAACGGCGCGGTGCAGATCAGGAAATATTACATTCATTGTGATGCATATAGGAAAATGGATCCATCACTATTCTATTCTCTCTATCTGATATATTGTCCTATACTTGGACTATTGTAGTCTGATTAAGGATTTATTAGGTGATACGTATACCTCTTTCAAGCCACTATCCAGTTTAATTTGACTGGAATTATCTACTTCTTTGCCCCTGAGGAACCCACTTTTGTGGGGGAAACGCGTAGGGATGAATTCATCGCTCAGGTCTCTTTCTTGTAGTCATCCAATCCATCGGGAAGACGCCTGCGCTGTACTGATTTAGAATATCGAAGATATTTGTTAGTTTCAGACTAATGATATGAATTGGATAAGCAGACCTCTTATTGCTTAACCTAATTAGTCTTTACCTTTCTGTTTAAGTGGCCTAAATTGGATTACATCTGATAATCTTTTCTATCTTCTCAATACTTGTATTTGTTTGTCCTTCTGCATTTTAACCAAAGATAATAAAAGTTACATTTTAGTGATAATAGTTCTTAAGTCCACTCAGTCAGTTGCTCAGCAGGTATGCAAGCGATTCCAGAGGCCTTCTGATTTGGTAGCTGTTTCAGTGCCCACTTAAAGGGGTTGTCCCGCGGCAGCAAGTGGGTCTATACACTTCTGTATGGCCATATTAATGCACTTTGTAATGTACATTGTGCATTAATTATGAGCCATACAGAAGTTATAAGAAGTTTTTCACTTACCTGCTCCGTTGCTAGCGTCCTCGTTCCCATGGAGCCGACTAATTTTCGCCGTCTAATGGCCAAATTAGCCACGCTTGTGCAGTCCGGGTCTTCTTCTGTTCTCAATGGGGCTCCGTGTAGCTCCGTGTAGCTCCGCCCCGTCACGTGCCGATTCCAGCCAATCAGGAGGCTGGAATCGGCAATGGACCGCACAGAAGCCCTGCGGTCCACGGAGGGAGAAGATGCCGGCGGGCATCTTCAGCCGGTAAGTAAGAAGTCACCGGAGCGCGGGGATTTAGGTAAGCGCTGTGCGAACGGGGGGGGGGGGGGGCTTGAAAAAAAAAAACCGTTTCGGCGCGGGACAACCCCTTTAACTTCATCCTCTAGCATATCTGTTTCTAATTCTGTTAGTTCGTCTGTTTCCAGTTGATGGTTTTTGTGATTATTTGTGTACAGTTTTTCTGTATATTCCCGACATCTATGTTTGATTTGTTCGGAGGCGTATAATTCCTTGCCATTCTCATCAATAATTAAGCTTGCTTTGTGTGATGCAAAAGGAGTACAAGCCCTTCTAACATGAGTGAAGAACTCTATGGTGTGTCCTTTTTGTTTGCTTCTTCTTCTTTAAAGTTTAAAGTTAGGGAGTGAAGCATGTGTTTGCACAACGCTCTTTGCAATTGTTCTACACTCTAGCTAGGGGGCCTTTTACACGATACAATTAAGTACAAATAATGGTTGAATCATGCAAAAATAAACCATACTCTTTCAGTATAAACATGACCAATAATCGAGCAGTAAACAATTAATTGCTCGCTTATCATTCATTGTTAATTTTATGCAGGCATAAAAATCATTATTTATCATTTGCCAGTCGTTTCGTGTGAAAGACGATCGTTCAGTCGTTTTTTACTATTTCCAGACTGCCCTGATAGACCAACGATGGACTGAACAAGTTATAACGAAAAAAATGATGGAAAAATGTAAACTATTATCTGTGGGTGTGAACGGAGGTTGTTTGAAGGGAAGTGACTCGGTCATTGTTAGCTTGTCCCAGCAATTTAAGAGGACCTGTCACAAGCATAATAATTAGAGATGAGCGAACCTACTCGGCCACGCCCCTTTTTCGCCCAAGCGCCGCGATTTTTGAGTACTTCCGTACTTGGGTGAAAAGATTCAGGGGCGCCGTGGGTGAGTGGGGGGGAGAGGGGGAGAGAGAGGGCTCCCCCCTGTTCCCCGCTGCTACCCCCCGCTCCACCACGCCTCCCCCGCCTCCCGGCGCCCCCCGAATCTTTTCACCCGAGTACGGAAGTACTCGAAAATCGCGGTGCTCGATCGAGTAATTACTCGAAACGAGTATATTTGCTCATCTCTAATAATAATCTAAGTTGTAGTGCTGCTAGGGGATATAACAGTGAGTCGGGTGATGCATTTTTAAAACTCATCCGCTCTCGCAATCCAGCAGTTCCCAACCTGACTCTTTTCAAAGCCTCGTGCGTGCGCTCACCTATACAAGTTTTTGGGAAAGTGTGGGCATGGGAGTCTGAAAAAAGTCAGATTTTCAGGCTATGCATTGACTCCCTGTCACCTACCCTAACAATAGTGCAATTTAGAAGGAACATTACCTAGGTCTATAACAGCCCCGCACACTACCTACAAAGTGATGCAGCAGGTACCTGAAATGCCTTGTACACCTATGTACACCAACTTCTCTACTAATACAGTGTAGCCTGTATGGTATATAGCCTGTCCACTTATGTTCAGATGTTCACTGCTTTCCAGTTTCCTTTACTCCAAAAAACTTAGATCTTTCATATTGTACCCTATGTGATTGTCTGATATGGACTAGCACCACTTCCAGTGCAGCAAACATTGCTATTCCTATATGCTATTGCCATTACCTTCAGCAATCCAGTAAGAAAGTTTTCCAATTTGGGCATCTGGTCTGTCTTATTATACTATGTTTCCTCGGATATTTGTTCCATAGCAATACCAATCTATGTTGTACAAAACCTCTCAATATCCTTACAATATATTTCAGTCTATCATGTACTTATTGATTCTTCATTCGACATGAGGAGTTACTAATTAAGCCAGTACATGTGAAGCTTTTTGTATACCCACAAGTTCTATTCTTTTCTTGAAAACATACTGTACTTTAATATTTGTCAGGTGGAAATGTCATTCTAGCCTTTTTGCTTAGCAAATACCTTTTGTGCAAGAGTACATAAACTCTGACATTTGTAGAATATCATCATTAATTGGATTAATTAGCAAATTTTCTTTTAGAATTTTCTCATTATGATGTTTGCTCTCATGTCTGATTAACAGATTGAAAAAGATCTTAAGAAATTATGATGAAAAATCACACATTTTCCTGGAGACTGCATAATGCAAGAAAAGTGTAAACATTTTATTGTGTGCCGAGTACTATTGTACTTCTGTACTACTGAGTAGTGGGGCTCTCTCGAGCACCTTTCAGAAAAGTAACATACATAGTAACACTGTAAGGCTGAAAAAAAAAACATAAAGCCATCCTGTTCAACCTATTACCCACCAATGTTGATCCAGAGGAAGACTGAAAAATAAACCTCAATGAGGTAGAAGCCAATTTTTCTTATTTAGGCCGAAGTCAGACGAGCGTTTTTTTGCATGCACCCATGTGCGCAAGAAAAATGCATTCCACGGATTTGTAAAATACGCATGGCTGAAGCTCTGTGCTATTTTTCAACATGTGCCCAAAATTGTGTGTTCACACGGTATAATTATGCGCGTCTATCAGCACAGCCGTGCATAATGCTATGAATTGCCAAAATAGCAGCACATTAAGCTCTGAGCGGCCAGATCTTCATCCAGATCCGCGAATCATTGACCAGCCCACTGCCAGCTTCTATAAAATAGGGGCAGTTATAGCTGTGCTTAATTCTGCTTCTGATTCTACCTGGATTTGCAAGACTGTAACTGGGACTTGGAGACATGTCGTCGGGAGATGATGTTCTATTTGGCTGGTTGCTGTTGAACACATGTTGGGAGTCACCTGAGACCCTGAGGAGGTGCTTGGTGACCTTACTAGTGACCAACCTAGTACCAGTAATAGTGCTGGGCCAGTCAGGATGAGTAGGAGGACTAGGAGGTTCTGGATGCATCTCATGGTATCCCAGCATGACCGTATTGGGCAGTTTTACTCCCTTTACTCGGATTTGAGGTGCCGCTCGGACAAATTAATTGCTTTCCATCATTTGTCAGTCGTTATGTTCGATGAATTTCTGGATGTGGTGCATTCCGGGATTATGCACAGAGATACCACCATGCAGGAGAGTGTCTGTGCTGAGCAAAGACTCCTGGTTACTCTGAAGTAATTTCATTTGTCCCTCAATGTTAGCATATGCTTTTGGTGTTATTTTTATTTTTTTGTGGGCATTTTCTTAAAGCAGCACTTGTTTCTGGGAGCAGCTTGTAACACTGCTTGCTCCTGGGGTCATGTATGAATTTTCGCATGGACACTATAAAATGTACAATGTTCATGGCTCTTTTGGTGTTTCTTTGTCTGTGCTTAATTTTTTTAGATTCGCAATGTTTTTTCAATGAATAGCTGAGCGCTACCTCTGATTGGCTGAGTGCTGTGATCAATCACAGGCAGCACTCAGCTGTCCTTCAATAAATGGCTGAGTATTGCCTGTGATTGGTCACAGCACTCAGCCAATCAGAACCAGTGCCTTAAGGAGGCATGGATTTTTAAATCCCCAGCTGGGAGAAAGTGCTTTGGAAGAGTTCCAGGGAGAAGTTGCACCGAAGCTGGACAGCAGCGGAGAGGTGGTGATGGATATATATTTTTTATTTTTTCTAGCAACTAGAGATAATTTTCAGGAAAGGGCTTATATTTCAGCCCTTCCCCAAAAATCACTGTGGGGGGTTGCCTGCATCCCATTGCTTTCAATGGGACTGCAGCAGCACTGGCCCCATTAGAAGCAATAGGAGAACATTGCAATCCTCTGCCACAGCTGGCAGGGGATTCTTTCGTCCCCGCTGCAGTCCCCCGTCACTCCCATCTGACAAATGTCTACATTCTGTTATGTCTTTCTCACAAATTGGCAAAACTTCAGTGGAACTCAGAAACAGTGGACATAACTAAGAAACAGACATAAATTATGACTAATAAACACTTAAAACACTCCTCTGCATACTTGCACACATAGTCAAAAGACATAACTATAGAATGTATGAGGTATTAGGTATTAGTTCGCCTATTTGAAGGGTCCTCCTTGTCTCGCGGGTCCTTACTCTAATAAGACAACTTCCACATGAAACCTGCCTGTATCAGGAGCGATCATCCTGACAGGGACGGCCATGTGCTGGAACATTGAGGCCTACCTAGATGACAAACGAAACACAGCAGGACTGAACTCCTCTCACACCACAAAACACCATGCACCCTGAACAGGACTGTTCACACCACACATCCAACACATGCACAGACACATAGGAACATGACACTGTTCACACCTAAACACACTGAACACGCCTGTTCAGCCACCTGCACAGACACATAGGAACATGAAACTATTCCGCTGAACACACTGAACAAACAGAGGAAAGTCCAGCAGCCTGTAGCAGAGGAGCTGGAATATATCAGCAGCAGACCGGGGGTATTGGATGGCTGGAGAAATCCACACCCAGCCAGCTCAATCAATCCCCACCTGTGGGGCTGTGCTGCTGGAAACCCCTGTAGAACAACAGATCCCAGCAATGCACCCTAACAATATGCTTAGGCATTAAAAGTAGACAGTAATTCTGAAACTAATGCATAATAGCTACCTTTCTCTAATCAATCAACAAGCATATCAACAGCACTGTACCATCGCTGAGCTGAGAGCCTTGCCTCATGCAGCACACTTTTTGGTCTGTAGGAAGGCACTATATTGCCGGATATATCGCTCATATGTACTCTTTCTTATCTCTGATTTGGAGATGGGAGGTTCCATTTCAGTAGTCACCTCAAGCGACACAAAGATTAGTAGCATCTGTGCACAAACATCTTCCTAGTTGTCCCAGTGACCTATGACATGTTTTCATGTAACTGATGAAAAGCATATAAATAAAAAACATTTATTTCTATCTTGTAAACTATCAAATTGGCTGCTTGCTGTGAAAATTAGATTCTAATTTAAGAGATTAGAAAATTACATTTTCTGCATGTGTCAGGCCGTCTTGAAATCATGAGCAAGATTCTAATAGAAACCCATTTCAAACAGCAAGAGAATTTCTAGAACAGCTTCTTGTATTCTGCTTAATGTTTATCCACAATGTATCGGGAATGACTTGCCTTTCAGGCATACTAACTCCTGATAGCCAGGATAATAGAGAGACTGCAAGCAGAGATGTTCTTCCCAGACTTCTTGTATCTAGAAGTGGATAGTTAATATTCTCTTAAGTGTGAAATAAATTTACAGAGTAACCACGTAAATTGCATTTCAGAGGCCAAACTTTCATTTAGTAGGGACATTTTTCAATTTTAATTATAAAAAGTACTCTGAAATGTTCTTCTTATCCTGTTAGTAAAGCTGTATTTACATGGTCTCATATGGAAAAGTTGCTAAAAGAACAGATAGAGCAGTAGAATAAATGCAAATAGAATATAACTATTAATTTCCTACAAAACTGGATATTAAACATTTTAATATAAATTAATCCTGGAAACACAAGACTATTTTGACCCTTAACCCCTTGAGTGGCAGGTTTCCTACCACCCTGTCGTGCCCACCAGGGCAGGTTTTTTAAAATGGTCTAATCATTGAATTTCAACTAATTTTGCAGTTGCGTCTCAATAGCCATAACTTTTTCATTTTTCCATTGACACAGCCATATAAGGGCTTGTTTTTTGCGGGACAAGTTGTGATTTTTTAAACAGGGGGGAGGAAAAAGGGGAAATGGGGAAAAAAGAAAAAAGGGGCCATGTCATTAAGGGGTTAAATAATGCATTAACTTCCTTCTCTGGGTCATTACGACACATGGATACCACATGTGTGATTGTATTTTTGATTTTTTAGAAAGTAAAGGGAGACAAGTGTTTTTTTTATTTTAATAATTTTTTTTTTTTTTTTTTTTTTTTTGTCCCTTTAGGGGACTTCCACAGGGACCCATCAGGACCCCTGATCACATTCCAGGGGTCCGATGGTGACAGCCCTTTACATGCTGCAGTGACAGCCCTTTACATGCTGCAGTCACATAGACTGCAGCATGTAAAGGGTTAACACAGCAGAGATCGGAGGTTTTCTCTGATCTCTGCTCTAAGAGCTGGTACCTAGCTGTCCTCTGACAGCTAACAACCAGCTCTCCCTGCCACAGAGACCATCGGCTTGCTTCTGACAAGCCGATGGTCTCTATGGCAACCTGTAAACAAAGCAGGACATTGCCGACATGTCGGCAATATCTTCTGCTGGTTTTTCAAAGCCCTTGCACTGCTCTGTGTGGGTCTGTGCAGGCAGAGCACACTGTCACAGCTTGTGGCATTGTGCTCTGCAGCTCCCATAGTGATACATAGCCCGGAAATCTTCCGGGCTATGTTGCTATGAGCAGTGGAGCTCGTCCCCGGAAATTTTCCGGGCGTGCCACTCAAGGGGTTAAAGGGGTTTTGTGAGTTATTACTTATATATAGTTTCCGATCCCTCATGCCCAAAGCTGCGGCAATTGACAGGTAACGTGGGCTTCTAATGTAGAAACCCCAAGTCAGATATATGGGACATCACTGATGATATCCCTGCCCTCCTCCTATTGGCTACAGTGGTCACGTTAGTAAACAACCAATGTAGCTACTGCAGCTGATGTAAACAGAAGACTGAAGCAGCGGCCACCGGCAGCAGGGGAGAAGAGCACAGACGGAGGTGAGTATTTAGTTTTGTTTTTTTATATTGTAGGTGTCCATCCACTGCCACCAATGTCAGGGTCCTCGGAAAACCCCTTAATCACCAAGCACTTATTAGTAATTTTGCCAATGTGGCAGTTTAACAGTCATCAATTTAATTTTTAGCTATTTTTTGGTATGGCATAAGGGGCCATTTTTATATGACTTTTGGTTAAAAGTGTAGCTCCGAGGGGCATGGATTGAGTATTGGAGAGGATGTATGTTGTGTGCACTCCATTGACAGAAAATGTAATCCTCTTCCTCTCCACCACCTAAAGCTATAAACCACCCCCAAAACCTCGCCATCTGCTATCCTGCAACTCCCCAAACCCAACTAGGGAAGCATTGCAAGGAACCACTGCAGAATGCTGCTATAAGTGGATGTGGGTTAGCCTCGGGCTCAAGTGCATAGATTTTCCTGACATTTCCTGAGCTGTGCTGTGGTTCTACAGAGAATTATGGTAGCTGGAACTCACTAGACAGTCTACAGGAGAGATCCTCTGTTGTCACTACAACCTCTAAGTGCACATCCAGGTTGGAAGCAGCACCCCTGAAGCTCTGGATCTGGATGCATGGTCAAGCAAGGGGAACCCCTGCTCCCCTTCTATCAGCAAGCCAGGACCCTGTCAACAACTGGAGGGGAACTACTTTGGCATTTTCACCCCCAAAAAGGAAAGCAAAGTTCCTAAACCACCAAGAGAGACACACTGCAGAAGGGCAGGGTTTCCAATTTGAGAATGAGCAAATTCAAGTTTTCTCAGATTTTTCTTTGGAGCTCCAACACAAGTGGACTCAATTTTCACAGGTCACGCACTATCCGAGACAAGCCAACCTTAAATATTTCATGATACGTCCATCCAGGCTGCACATTGTAAATGCCAACAAGATTTTCAGGCAACTGGTACTCTTCTACATGAAGGAGATTCATTTGTTCCTGTATGTTTTGTTTAAGGAACATGCAACCGCAAGTTGAGGATGTGGGGCGGTGAAGTGATATCTTTTATTTCTTTGCACTAAGCACTTGTGGCAGCATAGGTGGAAACTACTGACATGGATATTATCAGATCTATGTACCCTATTTCCTACGTGGTATAATAATGGATACTCAACATTTTAAAATAGTAAGGTGAAATGTGAGGAGCTTAACTGATTTGTTAAAAAAGGTCCTTGGTCCTGCAATACCTAAAAAACACATTATTTTAACATGTTGTCAATAGAATATACACTTAGAAGGAGTAAGGATAAAATGGCTCCACCTCCACCTTCAATCATATGGCTCATGAAGTGCTAATTCTTGTTCAAAGATTGCTCTTATTCAACCTCATGGAGGTCAAGACGGAATGCTATGGCCAACATGTTTTGCTAGGTACTGTATTCAATAATGCCCTCTTATGATATGCCTTATCCCTTCCCAATTTCAGTACTCAATTCAACCATACAATTTATGACTACTAGGGCAGAAATATTCCCTATTTGGATGTCAGACTTCAATTCTACATAGTATGCCTCTGACAATAATTTTACCACTGCTCAAGCAGACGCGGTTCATAGCCTGGCAGTGAGTCACAATCTACATTCAGACTGAGTCTTTTCTTGTTTTTCAGCTTTTTGTGATTTGTTCTCTGTAATCAAATTGATCTCAGCTGATCATGGGTCCTTTTCCTGGATCTGAATGCAAAATACCTGCACCGTCACTCTGTATCTGACCATGATCTTCTGGTATGGACTAAACCAAGGAGATCATCCAATACATCCATTCTGGCTCACTCTTTTACCTCCAACCCCACACTTAAGTGGTACACGGAACACATTCTTCTCCAACCAGGGTCCAGATTGTTAAGTGTACTGCTGAGACATGTTGTACTACTGTGCTTCCAGCAGCACAGCACTCTCAGGGTTAATGATTGAGCTGGCTGGGTGTGGTACTTCCTGCTAGCCAATCCCCTGGGTCTGTGCTCACATATAAACCCAGCTCCTGGTCAGTCTGAAGCTGGTCTTGTACTGTTTGGATGTATATGTGACATGTGTCCTGTTACCTGCTATGTGTTCTGCTGCAGCTTGCTGTGTGATCTGTGCCTTGTGGTTCATGTCCGTTTGTACGTTTATTTTGTGTCAGTTTGGTCTGCTGAGTTTGTTTGCTATGGCTGCGCTGAGTTGGCCCCTAGGGCCCTCTAGTAGATGTGTCTTGCTAGTGTAGGGACTGCAAGATTCGAGGGGCCTTGCCGGGGCCTGCAGCTTAAGTTCATTGGCCAATGTACGAACTAACACCTCGCATTTATATTCAGCTTATCTGCTATTAGTGTTTGCATTGTGGCTGCTGTATGCTGTGTATTCTGGCTCTGTGTGTCCTGTGGTTCAGTCCCTGTCATGTGGCATATGAATGTGTCCTGTTCACGTGCATGGCTCCTAGGATCAGCTAGGGCCCAGATCCGAAGTCTGCAGGGCTGCCCTTATTGGGGCAATGTCCCCGCTTAGGTAGGGCCATCCCATTCCTCCCCTGTAGCACAGGGTCAGTTTGCATAAAACCCGTGTGCATACCCAGTCCTCCTTTGGGTACGATCGTGTGGGCCCCCGTGCTTAGTTTGCCCACACGATTGTAACACAGATATTACCCGTATTGTAAACATATGTGTTAGATCCTCTTCATGTGAGACTAAGCAAAACTGGGTCCTGAAAACAAAGAAATATTCTGCCTTACTTAGGAAAAAGGAACAGAATTCTTCAAAAAACTAAACCTTTATCAATAGGAAGTTATTGTAGATCTAGGAAGTTGTTAGCCCACAGTACCCAAGCTGATAAAGAACATCCATCTATAGCCAAGGTATTTGATTCTGATGCTAGTCTAATTACTGACCCCCATCTAGTCTCTCGAGTATTTTTGTACTTTGCTACATTTTAAGAGCCAGAGGAAAAGATTACCAACCAGGAAAGAATTGGGAATGGACTTGAATGGGTTGTCCAGTGATAGAATACATAGATTCGCCATATTTCCATCTTTTATATCCTTAGAAAGAGGATCTGTTAGTCCTTTTGGCAAGTTGTTTAATAAATACCTGCATTCCCCATAAAATCATTCCGGAATATCTTTTAATAAAACAATGCATTGTGCCATTCCTCTATTATTCCTCCTGAAGACGTAAACTTATGTTTATTCTTCTTGTACTTCCCCTCCTCTGGAGCAGAAAGGAAAGATGAGGTGACTCAGTTCTTAAACTGCGGTCTTGCAGTGCTGGAGTTTTAGGTTCACGTCCGTCTAAGGACAACATCTAGATGGAGTTTTTCAAAGTGCATGCCGGTGTTGTCCTCGATGAGATTTGAACCTAGGACCCCAGTGCTGCAAGACAACAGTGCTAACCATTGAGCCACATTCATAGAAGAAGCATAGCAAAGAAAACACACACATTCACTTTTAGAGGGCAAATTAGTAAACCCAATTTAGAGTCAGAATCGGGCCATCCTGATTAATGATTATTTTTTGAAAATCGGATTTGGCACTTCCAACCCGAATGTTTCAATAATTGTTCAACACTAGTAGGCACACATCCTATTAACAAGGGGAATCCTAATGTCCAGCTTAAATTAATATTTCCAGAGGAATAATGGAAACAGCACAATGAAGAATTCTAAGACAATATACTGCAGAATTGTCATTACTGGGGGAAGGCAAGTATTTACAGGTATTTTGGGAGAGATGACTAGCCCTTTTTAAAGGGGGTTCCCAGAGGTAAAAAAATTTTGCATATCTGCTCACTGTGGTGGAACAACATAAAAGAAGCCATATTCAGCTCACTTGATCCCTGGCTGCTCCTATTCTGTCAATTTTCAATAGCAATAATAATAGTAGCAGAGATTGCCTGCAAGAAGCCAAATTATGTCTCATAGAACAGAATGCCGTGTTCCTATTTTCAATGAACATGCGGTAACTTGGAAAGGTGAGAAACAAGATCAAATCTAGAATTTATACAATCTCTTTCGCAGTAAGACAGATACGTTTAGTATTCAGGTGGTGCTGGTAAAGGCATACACTTTAACCTCTGCCATATGATAGAGTTCTGTATGTACGTAATACAAGCAACGTTACATCTTTTCAGTAAAATGAAGTATGGAGTTACTAAAAAAAGACTTCAGGGTAAAAATCGGGATTTGGGTGACTTTTTGGTCATGTTACACATGAAGATTTGATGCAGATTTGCAAACATGTTCTACTGCTGAAAGAAGTGAGTATATATATATATATATATATATATATATATATATATTTTGTTTTTACGCATTCTTGGGATGATTTTTCAGGAAAGGGCTTATATTTAAAGCTCTTCCCCAAAAATCACTGCAGGGCTTGCCAGCAGCCCATTGCTTTCAATAGAGCCAGCTGTAGCAACGGCTTGATTGAATTCAATGGGAGAACATCATGCTTCTCTGCCACAGCTGTGACAGCTGTGGCAGGGGATTTCTTCATCTCCGCGGGAAGTCCCCTTGTCACTGGACACTGTGACAATGCTATCACAGTGTCCATTGACAAGGGGAGCCTGATGTTCTCTGTATGCCAATGGGGCTGCCGCTGCTGTCGCCAGCCCCATTGACAACACGGGTAAGCCCCTGGATATGACAGCAACAAGGGGTTTCACATTTAAGGAATCCCCTGCTGCAGCTGTCATAGCCGCAGCAGGGGATAGTGGGCAGTGCACTTTATGTGCTCAAAAATGCGTCCAAGTGCGTTTTTTCAGCGTGATGCTGGCTTCGGTCATGCAAATATTTTTAGGCATGCAATTTAGCACACATAAATTTGCACATAAAAACGTCCGTCTAAGGGCGCCCACCCACTGGCGTTTGCGATTTTCGTGCGTGAAAAACGCAGCGTTTTTTGCGGCTTTTTCGCGCCTTTTCCATTACTTTCCATTGACATTCATGGGTGCATTAGGAGAAAAATAAGGACACATATGCAACTGACAGTTCCTATGTTAAAAATCGCAACGCACCGCAAAAAAAAACGCCAGTGGACAGGAGTACATTCAATTCTAATTGCTCTTGAGAAAAAACGCAAAACGCAAAGAAAAAAAAATCGCCAGTGGGTGGGCGCCCTAATAGGGAAAAATTCTGCAGATTCATTACAGAAGTTTTCCTCTCCATGTAAAGAATATTTTTGAAGTCTGCTTGGCTTGTACTGTAAATGCTGAAGAATTTACACAGCAAATTCCACTGCAGTAAACCCACAGATTTACAGTCTATGTCAATCCAGCTTTAAACCCCTTAGTGACAGCCCTATCGTAAAACTACGTCCTGCTGTTGCAGGACGTGTATGGAGGGAGGTAGCGGCGCTATCTCCCTCCATACAGCGCGGGCATCAGCTGTTTATTACAGCTGACACCCGCGAGCAATAGCTGCGCTCGGCCGTTCGCAGCTATTAACCCTTTAAATGCCGCTGTCAATTCTGACAGCGGCATTTAAATCCCCCGAACGCTGTTCGGAGGTCCCGAACGGCCCCGCTGCGGTGAGATCAGGGGAGCCGTGCAGGTGTCATGGCAGCCGGGGGCCTAATGAATGGCCCGAGGGCTGCCTTAGCAGACTGCCTATCAAGCCATCCACACAGGGTGGCTTGAAAGACTGCCTGTAAAAAAGCAGTATGACGTAATGCTATAGCATTACGTCATACTGCAGGAGCGATCAAAGCATCGCATGTTAAAGTCCCCCAGGGGGACTTCAAAGTAATGTAAAAAACAATAATCAATAAAGTTTTTTTAATTGTTAAAAAAAAAAAGTTATAAAAGTTTAAATCACCCCCCTTTTGCCATATCCATTATTAAAAAATCAAAATCATTAAATAAAAATATGTATTTGATATCGCCGCGTCCGTAAAAGTCCAATCTATCAAAGTAGTGCATTATTTTTCCCGCACGGTGAACGTCGTCTGAAAAAAAAAAAGAACGCCAGAAATACACTTTTTTAGTTACCCTGTCTCCCAGAAAAAACGCAATAAAAAGCGATCAAAAAGTCGTATGTATTCCAAATTGATACTATCGGAAACCTTAGGACATCCCGCAAAAAATGAGCCCTGGCTTAACAACATCTATGAAAAAATAAAAAAGGTATTGCGTGCACAAAATTACCGCAGAAAATAATTGAAAAAAATTAAATATCTTTATAAAAAAAAATAAAAGTACTACAGCAAAAAAAATACTATACAAGTTTGGTATCGTAGCAATCGTACTGACCCATAGAATAAAAATATCAGGTCGTTTTTGTTGCAATTTGTGTGCTGTAGAAACAGGATGCACCGAAAGATGGTGGAATGTCGTTTTTTTCCATTTCTCTACGCTAAGAATTTTTAAAAGTTTTTCAGTAAATTATATGGTACAATAAATAGTGCCATTGAAAAATACAACTCATCCCGCAAAAAACAAGCCCACATACAGCGACGTCGATGGATAAATTAAGGAGCTACGATTTTTTAAAAGGGAGTAGGAAAAAACAAAAATGGAAAAAAGCAAAAAAGCTCCGTCACTAAGGGGTTAAACATTTCAGTAAAAGTTGAATTTAGGGAGCATAAAATGCACCTCATATGATAATGATTTATCCGTTCAGTTGTTGCCAACTTTGGGTCACCCTTTGGATCAGCATATGCTATGCTTCCCTGTCTTTTGGCCGCTTCCTTCAGATTTTCCACAATCATGTTCGTGTCAACCTTGATTGTGTCTACGCAGCATGTTTTTTGGCATCCTCCTCCTCTTCTGGACCCGCTGACTGTACCAAGTATTAATGTTGTTTCCAGATAATTGGCTCGTATGACATGACCAAAGTATGAAAGCCGTTGTTTGGTGATTTTGCTGTTTAGTGACACTTTTGGTCTGATACGGTCCAGGATCGCCTTATTTGTGACCATCTCTGTCCATGGTGTGTGCAGCATTTGCCGCCAACACCACAGCTCAAAAGCCTCCATCCTTCTTCTGTCTACATTCTTGAGTGCCCAGCTTTCACATACATATGTAGTTAATGCTGATGTAGTCAAATGCTGATGTCTTTGCTCTTCAATATCTTTGCCATTCCTTGCATTGCCCTATGGCTAAGGCTGATTCTTTGATGCGGTCGATCTCGGATCTAAGGAAAGTGAAGTCTTCGACTGATTCTATTCCTTCATTGTCGGTTGTTATGCGTGGTACAACATTGCTTGCTGTTGTCAGCGGCTTTGTTTTCTTAATACTCAGATACAGTTCCGTGTGTTCGCTTTCTTCTTTCACTCTTCGAATTAAGTATTCAAGGTCCTTTGCAATTTCGGGAAGCAGAGTTGTGTCATCAGCATATCGAAGATTGTTTATGTTTCTTCCACCATTTTTTACCTCATATATCGGTACATAACTAAGAGCTCAGAAGTCTGCACACCGCAACCACATACTCACTACATTAGGAAAGTGTTGAAGAAATCACTGCGGGATCTTAGGCATTCTTCACAACTAAAGGAACAATCACAAATATTATGGTGAATGACAATTATAGTAATACAATGTTATTGTTCTAAAGTAGAATCTGCTACATTGTTCAGGATGTCATTTTGTAAGTTGGCAGTAAATACTATGATCATAACATTCACTTTATTATTACATAAGAAAAGAGTATGTGGAGACATTCAAAGATGTGATATTTCCCACCGGACAAATGATTGTCAATGTATGCCTTGTTCCCTAGTAGCAAAAAATATTGGAATATTTATTAGATTGTAAAGAATGGAAGAAAAAAGTGTTTTGTAATAGATAAGTTAGAGTTAGAGATGAGCGAGCACCAAAATGCTCGGGTGCTCGTTACTCGAGACGAATTTTTCGCGATGCTCGAGGGTTCGTTTCGAGTAACGAACCCCATTGAAGTCAATGGGCGACTCGAGCATTTTTGTATAGCGCCGATGCTCGCTAAGGTTTTCATTTGTGAAAATCGGGGCAATTCAAGAAAGTGATGGGAACGACACAGAAACGGATAGGGCAGGCGAGGGGCTACATGTTGGGCTGCATCTCAAGTTCCCAGGTCCCACAATTAAGCCACAATAGCAGCAAGAGTGGGCCCCCCCCAACAACTTTAACATCTGAAAAGCCCTCATTAGCAATGCATACCTTAGCTAAGCACCACACTACCTCCAACAAAGCACAATCACTGCCTGCATGACACTCCGCTGCCACTTCTCCTGGGTTACATGCAGACCAACCACCCCCCCGCTCCCGCACGACCCAGTGTCCACAGCGCACACCAAACTGTCCCTGCCCAGCCTTCAGCTGCCCTCATGCCACGCCACCCTCATGTCTATTTATAAGTGCGTCTGCCACAGGAAAAGCAGGCACACACTGCAGAGGGTTGGCACGGCTAGGCAGCGACAGTCTTTAAAAGGGGCGGGGCGATAGCCCACAATGCTGTACAGAAGCAATGAGAAATCCAATCTTGTGCCACCTCCATCTGGAGCTGCACACGTGGGCATAGCAATGGGGAACCTATGTGCCACACACTATTCATTCTGTCAAGGTGTCTGCACGCCCCAGTCAGACCGCGGTTTTTTATAAATAGTCACAGGCAGGTACAACTCCGCAATGGGAATTCCGTGTGCACCCACAGCATGGGTGGCTCCCTGGAACCCACCAGCGGTAGATAAAAATATCCCATTGCAGTGCCCATCACAGCTGAGGTAGTAATGTCATGTTTAATGCAGGTGGGCTTCGGCCCACACTGCATGCCCCAGTCAGACTGGGGTTCTTTAGAAGTGGAAACAGATGCATTTACAACTCCCTGTCGACCCACAGCATGGGTGGCTCCCTGGAACCCACCGGAGGTACATAAAAATATCCCATTGCATTGCCCATCACAGCTGAGGTAGTAATATGTATTCAAGATAGGAAAAAGACTCACTTAATGCGCTCCGTCAAACTGTATCAAGGTATGAAAATCTTACTTGTTGAGGGGTGCCTGGACTCCTGGCACCCCAATATCCAAAGAAGCAGGGAAATTCCAACGAAGCAGGGATATTCCTCATAAAACAATTTATTGCATGTAAGGACAAGTAGGTAAATGTTGCTATTGCATGTAAGGACAAGTAGGTAAATGTTGCAACGCGTTTCGGCTTCTGTCAAGCCTTTTTCAAGCATAGGGAACAATTGACAAGTGGTTCCTATTTATAGCAAACATACACTGAGGGGAAGGGGAAGGGGAGGGGCTGTGAAGTGAACAATCACTATGTGCAATCTCTAAATAATAAATGTATTTCTATAGGTAGTGTCATATCCCTGTTTTTGATGGCATAAGTGGAAACAGATGCATTTACAACTCCCTGTGGACCCACAGCATGGGTGGCTCCCTGGAACCCACCGGCGGTACATAAAAATATCCCATTGCATTGCCCATCACAGCTGAGGTAGTAATGTCATGTTTAATGCAGGTGGGCTTTGGCCCACACTGCATGCCCCAGTCAGACTGGGGTTCTTTACAAGTGGAAACAGATGCATTTACAACTCCCTGTGGACCCACAGCATGGGTGGGTGCCAGGAAGCCACCGGCGGTACATAAATATATCCCATTGCATTGCCCAACACAGCTGAGGTAGTAATGTCATGTTTAATGCAGGTGGGCTTCGGCCCACACTGCATGCCCCAGTCAGACTGGGGTTCTTTAGAAGTGGAAACAGATGCATTTACAACTCCCTGTGGACCCACAGCATGGGTGGGTGCCAGGAAGCCACCGGCGGTACATAAATATATCCCATTGCATTGCCCAACACAGCTGAGGTAGTAATGTCATGTTTAATGCAGGTGGGCTTCGGCCCACACTGCATGCCCCAGTCAGACTGGGGTTCTTTAGAAGTGGAAACAGATGCATTTACAACTCCCTGTGGACCCACAGCATGGGTGGGTGCCAGGAAGCCACCGGCGGTACATAAATATATCCCATTGCATTGCCCAACACAGCTGAGGTAGTAATGTCATGTTTAATGCAGGTGGGCTTCGGCCCACACTGCATGCCCCAGTCAGACTGGGGTTCTTTAGAAGTGGAAACAGATGCATTTACAACTCCCTGTGGACCCACAGCATGGGTGGGTGCCAGGAAGCCACCGGCGGTACATAAATATATCCCATTGCATTGCCCAACACAGCTGAGGTAGTAATGTCATGTTTAATGCAGGTGGGCTTCGGCCCACACTGCATTCCCCAGTCAGACTGGGGTTCTTTAGAAGTGGAAACAGATGCATTTACAACTCCCTGTGGACCCACAGCATGGGTGGCTCCCTGGAACCCACCGGCGGTACATAAAAATATCCCATTGCATTGCCCATCACAGCTGAGGTAGTAATGTCATGTTTAATGCAGGTGGGCTTCAGCCCACACTGCATGCCCCAGTCAGACTGGGGTTCTTTAGAAGTGGAAACAGATGCATTTACAACTCCCTGTGGACCCACAGCATGGGTGGCTCCCTGGAACCCACCGGCGGTACATAAAAATATCCCATTGCATTGCCCATCACAGCTGAGGTAGTAATGTCATGTTTAATGCAGGTGGGCTTCGGCCCACACTGCATGCCCCAGTCAGACTGGGGTTCTTTAGAAGTGGAAACAGATGCATTTACAACTCCCTGTGGACCAACAGGATGGGTGGGTGCCAGGAAGCCACCGGCGGTACATAAATATATCCCATTGCATTGCCCAACACAGCTGAGGTAGTAATGTCATGTTTAATGCAGGTGGGCTTCGGCCCACACTGCATGCCCCAGTCAGACTGGGGTTCTTTAGAAGTGGAAACAGATGCATTTACAACTCCCTGTGGACCCACAGCATGAGTGGCTCCCTGGAACCCACCGGCGGTACATAAAAATATCCCATTGCATTGCCCAACACAGCGGATGTAACGTCAGCTGTAATGCAGGTGGGCTAAAAATTCATTTGATTACACTGTAGGCGAGGGCCCACAAAAATTGCTATATCAACAGTACTAATGTACATCAGAAAAATTGGCCATGGCCAACCAAGAGGGCAGGTGAAACCCATTAATCGCTTTGGTTAATGTGGCTTAATTGGTAACTAGGCCAGGAGGCAGCCTAGTTAAAATAAAAATTGGTGGAGGTGAAAGTTTCAACGCTTTAATGAGCATTGAAACGTATAAAAATTGTTTAGAAAAATTATATGACTGAGCCTTGTGGGCCTAAGAAAAATTGCCCATTCGGCGTGATTATGTGAGGTTTCAGGAGGAGGAGCAGGAGGAGGAGGAGGAATATTATACACAGATTGATGAAGCGAAAAGGTCCCCGTTTTTGATGGGGATACAGAACGATGCTTCCATCCGCGGGTGCAGCCTACCTATTGCTTAGGTATCGCTGCTGTCCGCTGGTGGAAAAGAGAAGTCTGGGGAAATCCAGGCTTTGTTCATCTTGATGAGTGTTAGCCTGTCGGCACTGTCGGTTGACAGGCGGGTACGCTTATCTGTGATGATTCCCCCAGCCGCACTAAACACCCTCTCTGACAAGACGCTAGCTGCAGGACAAGCAAGCACCTCCAGGGCATACAGCGCGAGTTCAGGCCACGTGTCCAGCTTCAACACCCAGTAGTTGTGGGGGGCAGAGGCGTCAACGAGGACGGTCGTGCGATCGGCTACGTACTCCCTCACCATCCTTTTACAGTGCTCCCGCCGACTCAGCCGTGACTGGGGAGCGGTGACACAGTCTTGCTGGGGAGCCATAAAGCTGTCAAGGGCCTTAAAGAGTGTTGGCCTGCCTGTGCTGTACATGCTGCATGATCTCCCCTGCTACCTGGCCCTCGGAACTGCGCCTTCGGCCACTAGCGCTGTCGTATGGGAATTTTACCATCAGTTTGTCCACCAGGGTCCTATGGTATAGCAACACTCTCGAACCCCTTTTCTCTTCGGGTATGAGAGTGGAAAGGTTCTCCTTATACCGTGGGTCGAGCAGCGTGTACACCCAGTAATCCGTAGTGGCCAGAATGCGTGTAACGCGAGGGTCACGAGAAAGGCATCCTAACATGAAGTCAGCCATGTGTGCCAGGGTACCTGTACGCAACACATGGCTGTCCTCACTAGGAAGATCACTTTCAGGATCCTCCTCCTCCTCCTCAGGCCATACACACTGAAAGGATGACAGGCCAGCAGCATGTGTACCCTCACCAGTGGGCCAAGCTGTGTCTTACCCCTCCTCCTCATCTTCCTCCTCCTCCTCCTCCTCCTCACCGCGCTGAGATATAGACAGGAGGGTGCTCTGACTATCCAGCGACATACTGTCTTCCCCCGACTCTGTTTCCGAGTGCAAAGCATCTGCCTTTATGCTTTGCAGGGAACTTCTCAAGAGGCATAAAAGAGGAATGGTGACGCTAATGATTGCAGCATCGCCGCTCACCACCTGGGTAGACTCCTCAAAGTTTCGAAGGACCTGGCAGATGTCTGCCAACCAGGCCCACTCTTCTGAAAATAATTGAGGAGGCTGACTCCCACTGCGCCGCCCATGTTGGAGTTGGTATTCCACTATAGCTCTCTGCTGCTCATAGAGCCTGGCCAACATGTGGAGCGTAGAGTTCCACCGTGTGGGCACGTCGCACAGCAGTCAGTGCACTGGCAGATTAAACCGATGTTGCAGGGTGCGCAGGGTGGCAGCGTCCGTGTGGGACTTGCGGAAATGTGCGCAGAGCCGGCGCACCTTTCCGAGCAGGTCTGACAAGCGTGGGTAGCTTTTCAGAAAGCGCTGAACCACCAAATTAAAGACGTGGGCCAGGCATGGCACGTGCGTGAGGCTGCCGAGCTGCAGAGCCGCCACCAGGTTACGGCCGTTGTCACACACGACCATGCCCGGTTGGAGGCTCAGCGGTGCAAGCCAGCGGTCGGTCTGCTCTGTCAGACCCTGCAGCAGTTCGTGGGCCGTGTGCCTCCTATCTCCTAAGCTGAGTAGTTTCAGCACGGCCTGCTGACGCTTGCCCACCGCTGTGGTGCCACGACGCGCGACACCGACTGCTGCCGACGTGCTGCTGCTGCTGACACATCTTGATTGTGAGACAGAGGTTGCGTTGGAGGAGGAGGGTGGTTTGGTGGAGGAAGCATACACCGCCGCAGATACCACCACCGAGCTGTGGCCCGAAATTCTGGGGGTGGGTAGGACGTGAGTGGTCCCAGGCTCTGACTCTGTCCCAGCCTCCACTAAATTCACCCAATGTGCCGTCAGGGCGAGATATAGTGGCCCTGCCCGCCTGTGCTTGTCCACGTGTCCATTGTTAAGTGGACCTTGGCAGTAACAGTGTGGTGAGGGCGCGTACAATGTTGCGGGAGACGTGGTCGTGCAGGGCTGGGACGGCACATCGGGAAAAGTAGTGGCGACTGGGAACTGAGTAGCGCGGGGCCGCCGCCGCCATCATACTTTTGAAGGACTCCGTTTCCACAACCCTATACGGCAGCATCTCTAGGCTGATCAATTTGGCTACGTGCACGTTTAACGCTTGAGCGTGCGGGCGCGTGGCGGCGTACTTGCGCTTGCGCTCAAACACTGGCGCTAGTGACGGCTGGATGCTGCGCTGACAGACAATGCTGGATGGGGCCGAGGGCAGTGGAGGTGAGGGTGTGGGTGCAGGCCAGGAGACGGTAGTGCCTGTGTCCTCAGAGCGGGGTTGGATCTCAGTGGCAGGTTGGGGCACAGGGGGAGAGGCAGCGGTGCAAACCGAAGGCGGTGAACGGCCTTCGTCCCACCTTGTGGGGTGCTTGGCCATCATATGTCTGCGCATGCTGGTGGTGGTGAGGCTCCTGGTGGTGGCTCCCCGGCTGATCTTGGCGCGACAAAGGTTGCACACCACTGTTCGACTTACTGCCCTTACTACTACCTCACTGATAGACAACTGTGTCTCATCGTCATCGGCCTCCTCACCCACTGAAAGGTCTTGAGACAGTTGCCTGAAGTCCCCAGCCTCATCCCCCGGACCCTGGGAACTTTCCAATGGTTGGGCATCAGTCACGATAAACTCCTCTGGTGGGAGAGGAACCACTGCTGCCCAATTTGAGCAGGGGCCCGAGAACAGTTCTTGGGAGTCTGCCTGCTCCTCAGAATGTCTGATTTTCATGGAGTGAGGAGGCTGGGAAGAAGGAGGAGCAGCAGCCAGAGGATTCTGAGTTGCAGCAGTGGACGGCGCAGAACTCTGGGTGGACAATAGGTTGCTGGAAGCACGTTCTGCCATCCACGACAGGACCTGCTCACACTGCTCATTTTCTAATAAAGGTCTACCGCGTGGACCCATTAAATGTGCTATGAATGTGGGGACGCCAGAAACGTGCCTCTCTCCTAATCCCGCAGCAGTCGGCTGCGATACACCTGGATCAGGAGCTCGGCCTGTGCCCACACCCGGACTAGGGCCTCCGCGTCCTCGGCCGCGCCCACGTCCTCTAGGCCTACCCCTACCCCTCAGCATGCTGTATTACCAGGAATGCAGAAACACAACACTGTAATTAAATGTGCCGCTTATTGGCCTGTGGTTGGAGGCTGAGTTCGCTTACGGAACGCCCGGAAATAATTTGGCGCAAGCCTTCTGTAACACTTAGCTGGCTGCGTATTTATTTGGAGAAATACTACCCCCAGCAGACACGGACCCAGAGCACTGAGCAGAGTGACAGGCAGGCCAAATAGATTTTTTTCCAATATTTTTTTCAAAAGGACCACTGCGTATATTCAATCTATAATATGTCTTCTGGCCCTGCCTACACAATTCTGTCCCTGATGTGTGTGTCACGGAACTGCAGTGTTGCACTGTTATTAAGTGCAACAGAGCGGTGATTTCAGAGCCAGGAAATAATTTGGCGCAAGCCTACTGTAACACTTAGCTGGCTGCGTATTTATTTGGAGAAATACTACCCCCAGCAGTCACAGACCCAGAGCACTGAGCAGAGTGACAGGCAGGCCAAATAGATTTTTTTCCAATATTTTTTTCAAAAGGACCACTGCATATATTCAATCTATAATATATGTCTTCTGGCCCTGCCTACACAATTCTGTCCCTGGACTGAGTGACGGAACTGCAGTGTTGCACTGTTATTAACTGCAACAGACCGGTGATTTCAGAGCCAGGAAATAATTTGGCGCAAGCCTGCTGTAACACTAAGCTGGCTGCGTATTTATTTGGAGAAATACTACCCCCAGCAGACACGGACCCAGAGCACTGAGCAGAGTGACAGGCAGGCCAAATAGATTTTTTTCCAATATTTTTTTTCAAAAGGACCACTGCGTATATTCAATCTATAATATGTCTTCTGGCCCTGCCTACACAATTCTGTCCCTGATGAGTGTGTCACGGAACTGCAGTGTTGCACTGTTATTAAGTGCAACAGAGCGGTGATTTCAGAGCCAGGAAATAATTTGGCGCAAGCCTGCTGTAACACTTAGCTGGCTGCGTATTTATTTGGAGAACTACTACCCCCAGCAGACACGGACCCAGAACACTGAGCAGAGTGACAGGCAGGCCAAATAGATTTTTTCCAAATATTTTTTTCAAAAGGACCACTGCGTATATTCAATCTATATATATGTCTTCTGGCCCTGCCTACACAATTCTATCCCTGGAGTATTACTGCAGGGCGCAATGCTCTGCACGGCTGATATAGCAAAAAAAAAAAAAAAGTGCAACACTGCTAAAAGCAGCCTCCACAGTACTGCACACGGTTAGATGTGGCCCTAAGAAGGACCGTTGGGGTTCTTGAAGCCTACACTAACTCCTAACACTCTCCCTACAGCAGCTCCGGCACGATAGCACTTTCCCTCAGCTAAGTCACAACGCATCTGAGGCGAGCCACGGGAGGGGCCGATTTTTATACTCGGGTGACACCTGATCTCCCCAGCCACTCACTGCAGGGGGGTGGTATAGGGCTTGAACGTCTCAGGGGGGAAGTTGTAATGCCTTCCCTGTCTTTCAATTGGCCAGAAAAGCACGCTAACGTCTCAGAGAGGAAAGTGAAAGTAACCCGAACATCACGTGGTACTTGTTACGAGTAACGAGCATCTCGAACACGCTAATACTCGAACGAGTATCAAGCTCGGATGAGTACGTTCGCTCATCTCTAGTTAGAGTCCTAATCTTAGCCTAACAGGCATACTGTAGCATAACCTGAGGAGGGCTATCCATGAAAGACATTCCAGAGATAATGACCAACTGAAACACATTTGCAGGGATGAATGGTCCACAATTCTTTCACAATGTTACACAAAACTTTTTGCATCAGCAAGAAACAATTGGTAGAGGTGACTGTTGTTAAATCTACAGATTATTAAAGGGGTATTCTGGTTACAACATGTTATCCCCCATGGGATAGAGGATAACTAACTAATCGGTGGTGTCTGAGCACTTGTAGCCCAACTGATCATGAGAATGGGGGCCTGGTCAGTCCCTGAATGCACGGGTCGGGCAGTGCAGGAAGCACAGATCGGGCAGGTGCACTTCGCTCCATGAGAGCACCATAGATTCCAAAGTGCTTTCTTCATTTGGGGACCTATCGGGCCTCTGTTCTCATGATCATTGGGTCAAACTTCCACCGATCAGCTAGTTATCCCCTATCCTGTGGTTAGGGAATAACTTGTTGGAACTGGAACACCCATTTAAACACAACTGTTCACTTTTTTTCTCTGTACTGTGGATTTTTGCTCTAAATATGTAATAATAACAGGAACCATACACTGTTTGTGTACTATTAGTTTAGTTAGGTTGTGTTTGTCTATAATTGTGAAAGGGATAATAAGACTACATTTTATTAGTAATCAATACAGAAATCCAGGTAATTCCAACGGGTTCACAAAGGCCTCATGTCCACGGGGAAAATCAGGCCGGCTACGGATTCTCCATGGAGAATCCGTAGCGGGTCCCTCCTGCCCTGCGGACATGAGACATAAAAATAAGAATTTACTCACCTCTCGCACGCTCCGGATCTTCCCTTCGCCGCGGCTTCATCTTCTCCCCGTCGCGGCCGGATCTTCTTTCTTCGGCTCGGTGGATGCGCAGGGCACGTCGGTTACGTGCCCCGCGCATGCGCCGTCCCGAAGAAAAAAGATACGGCCGCGACGGAGAGAAGATGAAGCCGCAGCGAAGGGAAGATCCAGAGCAGGTGAGTAAATTCCTATTCCGCGGGAGAACCACACGAAAATGGAGCATGGTCCAGATTTTTTCATGCTCCATTTTTTTTTAAATCACTTTTATTGACCATCCGCGGGTATTTATCTACCCGCGGGTGGTCAATGCATCCCTATGGGGTGTGGATCCGCGCGCGGGAGAAGAGTTAAAATCCGCTGCGGATTTTAATTCTTCTTTTGCCCGTGGACATGAGGCCTTACTGTTTCTTACACATAGTGATCAGTTACTGAATACTCTAACCAGACCTGTTAAATTTAGGGCTTAGTCACACAGGCGTTTTATCGCACGAATTTTTGTGCGCATAACTGATGCGTTCAAAAATTTGCGTGACCGAAGCTGGCATCATGGTGAAAGATCTGCTCCTAGCAGCATTTATCCGCACCGGTAAAACGCCCGTCTTACCTGAGTATATGCGCAGTGCGCATCAAAATGCGCATGAATCTTTGAGCGGCCAGAACTTTTTCATCGTGCTCCATGACAGGTGTACAGTGTGGCGTGGTCAAAAAAAAATCGCAGGTATCTTCAAAACATGCGCAACATTGAAACGCAGAACGCAGATAGCCGCGTTCTGCGAATCGTTATGCCCTATAATTTTTGCCGCATGCGTTTGTGTGCATGTAAAATTCGCACATGTGCCCACTGCCATTGAAAAGCATTGGTCCTATAGATATGCGGATCGCAAACGCAGCTGTCAGACACGCGTACAAACGCCCGTGTGACTGAGCCCTTATAATGGTGCTTCAGAGCCTTATATTATGTCTGTGTCCAAATACCCTCATTTTAAAAAGCTACAACATTTTTGTTTTTTTAAATACATTTTTTACCTTGTGTCTATGACATATTGCAAAGTTGTCTACAATTTGATACTTCTGTCACAAACCAATTTCGTTCTCCAAGCTGGATGTAGAGTTATGATTAAAAACCAACTGTTCCAGTTTATGAATCTCATATACGCATTCAAAGCTTGCCAATTTCTTCATAAAATCTATATATTCATATTCAGCATCATCTAACAATTCCAAAGACATTAAAAAAGCAATACGCTAAGCTGAGCATGCATGTCTATGGTTGACTTCATGGAAGAAATAACTGTAAGGTGAAGGAGTTCATTTGGCCAACAGCTATTAAATCCGTATGGGCAGCTTTACTTGAATAAACTTAAAGCGACCCTCCAGGCCTGGACAAAGATAGCGGCACCAGCTCCTCTGACTACCTGGTGCACTCTGTGCATTAGTATACATCATTAGCCTAAGACAAGACACCTGCATGTGCTGCCCATGTAATAATGCCTGCCAGCCAGAGCAGCATGTAGTGTCTTAGACTACCAGTGCTTACTATACACTGTGTGCATCAGCTAGTCAGGGAAGTGGAGTGGCCAACTTTTTTCAGGCTTGTAGGGTCTCTTTAACTCAAAACTAAGGACTAGTTTACAAAGTTTACTCTCTGAATGTAGTAATAGATATTTCAATTCATTGGCATCAAAGAGTTCCTAAACATATTGTGGAACGAAATAGGAAATTTGTAAAATGTATTGTATACATAATGATTAAATTTTATTTACCTAAAATTGGAAATCCCCATTTAAATTAGATTTTCATTCCTTTATTTTTAGACTACTGCATAATCACCTGTATAATAAGCTGGACAGATCCCAATAAAGTCAATGGGATCCACTTAACACTATTCCCTTCTGTCCCCAGACTAAAAGAGTTTTCCCTATGATGTAACAGGAAAACCAAAACCTTAACAGCAATAGGAAAGAGCCCTTAGTCAGTGACAGTTGTAGTTATTAAAATCAATAAAAGACCAAATGTACATACTCTAACTATTTGGAAAATTATTAACCTATTTCGAATTCACAAAAGATCATATATATATATATATACTCAACTCTCCCCAGGCAATATTAGAACATCCGGCCGCAGTAGAAATAGCTTTCTTCACAATCATTAACAAACATGTTAAAAGCTTTCTGACATTAATCAGTGATGCACATATTAAAGCCAGACGATATTCTGCAGTCTTTGTGGGTCTTTTTGAGGTCCTGTCTTTATGAAAACTGATTATTCTATTAAAATACATTTATTCCTTTAAGCTTGAATAGGAAATAAGCCCATTTAGTTCAATCCGTAAAACTGCTTTTTATAAAAAAAAAAAAGGGTTACCAGAGCTTTTATTTGTAGTTTCATTTCAATATGATTCAAATATTCATGCACAATACCTTGAAAAGTGTTCAAAGCCTTATATTTGGTCATACAACTTTCATGCTGAGAAGTATTTTCATTTCAAAGTCATTAAAGCAATTTTCAATATTTTTTATTTACTATTATTTGTTTGACATTGTCAATAGTAAGGTTTCAGGAAAGTCAAACTTTCCATAGGCAATCAGATCTGAAAATGCAATATTAGCCCTGACCATATTCAGCCATTTGTTGCATTTTTTGTTGCAGATACCTCAGATTACTGTACAGTATACTGTATGATTTGGTCTTTTCCCAAATTGGAGTGACCTTAGCAATTACCAATATAAAAGTTATAATACACATGAGAATCCGAGAATGCATTGCAGGGGAGAACACTGAGATTGTGGGGTTGCAAGGCTTTACATTTTGTCTAGACTACCTCCAAAACATGGAAAACAAGACCCAAACTGCTTCTGTTCCCTTCAGTGGCAGTGGTCACATGGGTTGTTTACCCATGTGACAGTTGCAGCCAATAGGACATCATTATTGGCGTCCCATGAACCTATCGGGAGCTTTATATTAGGAGCCCACATGACAGGTTTACAGGACATCACCAGGTCTTCTGGCCTGTGACATCACCTGTCAAATGCTGTGGTGCCAAAGTGTTTGTCCAGGTGAGTATATTGATTTTATATAGTTTTGGGCACATGGAGGCCAAGCCTATATACAAAGGTTAACTTGGACAACCCCTTTAACCAGTTACCATGTATTGGTTTTCGGATGTAAAGATGTTCCTTGTAAAAAAAAAGATTCCCCATAGGTGAAGTAACAAGAATGCAAGAGCTTCTCTCAAATTCAGAGAAACAAGAATGTAATTGGTGTGTTTGACAGCAGAAATGTCAAACTAAGTAAAGCAGAGCAGCGCACATCTCACAGACTTGTGTATAGAAACCTAATCACCTATTCCTATATACAGTAGATGATACTAGAACTGAGGGAATAAACTTGTGACTTGTTTGCAACATTTGTCAAGCTATTTTTGAGTCACTGACACCTGATAAAATGGTAATTGCAAAATGATTGTATTGCTTTTCCCATCTATATAATTTTCTTTATAAATATACAAACACAAGGTGACAGTAAGGATGAATCTACCGCTACACAATACTTGTAAATATCAGATTTGTTTTGACATAACTTGCATTCATTGGGGCAGATTTACTGTTGGAAATACACAAGTTTTCTAGTGCGAATTGTACCCGAAAACTTCTACATTGTGTGCACCATATTTGTAATGTGTTGTTAGACACTTCTGAACACTTCTTAAGACTTGTCCAAAAATTAGACATTACTTTGGGAAAAGGGGACATAACCAAAATATGACATTGCGCTTCAACTTTTACTAATTAAATGATACTGGACAAAATACTGTAACAGAGCAATTAATAATGAAACTGATATCCTGCACCTAGTGCATATATATATATATATATATATATATATATATATATATTTAATAAGCTCATTGGGCACATGGCTGTATATACAATAATGAACTTTTAGCAAGTTTTATTTGTTTAGTGCAAACTTTAAAAAAAAAGCAAATATGGTTATTACCCGAATGCCTTCATTTTTTGAAGTTGATTATGGATCCCTAAGACAGGGAGAAGAGGAACAATCTCTGCTGATTCCTCCTCTCTACGCTCCCAGCAGGAGCATAGCTGTAGATGGTGCGGAAGTAGCAGATGCACCCATGTCCTAGAAATGCAGAGCCCCAAAGGCCATTACACCTTACAAGACACCAGTATATTAAATGGCACATGGTAGGTACCATGCTATTCCAAAAATAAGACACTGTAGGAGGGCGAGTCATATACTCACCTCGCAGCCGTCGTCTGTGTCCCTCGTGATGATCTCCCCAGCGGTGCGACAAGCTGCTCTGTAATCCTTCCTGCTGTCATCTGTCTCTGGTAAACAGGGCTTTGAATTCCCCCACCTCCAGCAAGTAAGCGCTGTAATTGGATCAAAAGCCAGCCAATCACAGCCGGCGCTTGATGAACCAATCATAGCCATTCAGTGATGTAATTCACTAAATGGCTGTGAATGATCGTGCACCGGCTGTGATTGGCTGACGCTCGATCGAATCACAGTGTTTACTTGCTGGAGGCGCCGGAATTCAAAGCCCTGTTTACCAGAGAGAGATGACAGCGGGGAGGATTACAGAGCAGCATGCTGCACCGCCAGGGAGACCATAGCGGGAGACACATGCTAGCTGCCCAATCGACTCACAGCAGTTACTTGCTGGAGGCTGGGGAATTCAAAGCCCCATTTACCAGAGAGAGATGACAGCGGGGAGGATTACAGAGCAGCCTGCCGCACTGCTGGGGAGACCATCGCTGGAGACACAGATGCCAGCTGTGAGGTGAGTATTGCGATTTTTTCTTTTTTTTTTAACCTAGTTTAGCTAGGGCTTATTTTCAGAGGAGGGCCTATATTTTTCAAGCCCCTGTCCCCTGGGTAGGGCTTATTATCAGGAAATGCCTTATTTTCGCGGAAACACGGTAGGTAAGGAACATTGTTACAAATATTACATTTGGGCCCAGGCTTCAAATTAAACCTCTTACTCCTAGTACAGAATGCTGTACCATACAAGGTATAATTGAGTCAAGTTGCAAGAATGATGATTACTAATAATGAATAAAGTCAATGCCTACTTGTTGATTGCATTACATTATTTAATACATAACATAAGCAGCTGTTTTCATTCATCAGGCTTTAATCAGACTGTAAGAGCTTCTGCTCATCTTTCCGGGTTTGTACTTTGAAATCTACACAACACTTCCCTGATCTTTCAAAGACTTTAAAAGCTAAGGATGCTGCCAGGATTTCATGGACAATGGTTAATGAGAGGCCATATGTTCACCTGTATGACACTGTTGTGTAGCTTGGCAAGAAGCTAGTGGAAGTAACGCATGACTTAGGATCAGACTAGACACGGCCATCTATCAATATTTTCTGCTTTTCAACTGTTTGAGATTTTCTAAGTTCCATTTTATCCAATTAAATTTTAATTAATGCAAGCTATTTTGTATGAAAAGTAGTGAGGATTTGACTCATGGATTGCTATGAGATGATGTTCAATTACTAGTAATAGATGTTGGTGTGGCTGCAATTTACATAATTTCTAACTAGGAAAGAGGAACAGAAATTTTGTGATTCAATACACAAATTTACATTTTCATTTTCAAGGCTTCAAACTCATGTTGAATTCACACCTTGTGGCTCTAATATTAAAAGGACATGTAATTATAGGGATGGATGGAAGAAAATAATTACCTCCCATGTATTTACACATCATGTTTTGCAATAATTACTTACCGAAAGGACAGAAATGGACACGGCTAATGTAGATGGATATTTTGCTATTTTTATCTCACTTTAATTGAAGATACATGTATCTGTGTTTCTATAGATGTCAGTTATTAATGCGGTATTTTGGGGGTTTTTTTATTTCTCTTTTATAAAATGTATTTTATGCCTTTTTCACTAATTACAAGAAAATTGATAAACTATTTTGGCTTGAACTACATATGTTGATACACTTAATAAAACTGATTGACAAGAAAGATGACAATGACTAAAGTAAGGGTATCTGTGCAGTAATTTTTAAAATTATGTTAATTATACTTTTGTAGCTAAATATACTTATTTCTGTTGAAGTCATCTTTAGGTGAAAATGCGTTGATTAGTTATTTCCTTGAGAACATGGATTTTCTTTAATTTTATCCCCTTGCATTCCAGCCTTAACCCTTTCCAATCCACTGTCTGACGTCTGAAGACATTATGATTTAAGGCTGTACAGCTCTGATGTTGGAAGACGTCTGTTGGGGTTCTTTTACTGTATATTGCCAGCCTC
Organism: Eleutherodactylus coqui; assembly: GCF_035609145.1. NCBI lineage: Eukaryota > Metazoa > Chordata > Amphibia > Anura > Eleutherodactylidae > Eleutherodactylus > Eleutherodactylus coqui. The sequence continues at coordinate 202,520,448 of NC_089840.1, read as the reverse complement.
TCTGCTGTCGAAGCCTGTGCAATGTGTAGCCTCATGCAGTACTGGCTTTAACCAGCAGATAGTGCCATTGTATAATGGCAGAAAAAGAGTAAGCTCCCTAGGAAAGCCAGGATACAAATTGGATTGGTAAGGGTTAAGATTTTCTTTTTTCTTTTTTGTTTGACATGGGTGTATGAAGGTTTGTTTTTCTCAGCGATAACTTGTACTCTTATGTAAGCATTGTGTTTTGGTACATACATGTTAACATGTTATGAGCCTCGTGTTGGGCAGAGTGTTTAGATTTCCGTCAGACAAGCGTGCTTTCTTTTACATGTGTGCAAAATAGTGTGTACACACAATGTAATTATACACAGCTCACACTTATACAGAGTGCAGTTCTATCTTTAACATGCTGTATGGACCTTACAGGCACGCATTCTAGGCACGCATGTCCTATTTTTTTCAGGTGCGAGTATTTTGCGCCTCTAAAAAACAGACATGTGAACACTTCACAGAAAACCAATGGTCCTAATAGACTTGATTTTTTTTGTGTGCACATAGGCACGCAAAATAACACGCTCGTCCGACCAAGGCCTTAAGCAGCAGAAATGCAATCCTGAGCTCCCGCTCATGACCTGAAGGTTACAAATTCAATCCCCGCTTGGCTCAGGTAGCCCGCTCAAGGTTGACTCAGCCTTCCACCCTTCTGAGGTCGGTAAAATGAGTAAGCACTGTGAAACTAAGTTGACGCTGTACAAAGAAAGATTATTATTATTTTATGTGTGGTGCAGAGTATTAAGGCAGCAGAAATGCAGACCTAAACTCTTGCTCATGACCTGAAGGTTGCTGTTGCAGCGGTTCTGGAATTGCTGCCTTGCTGTTAGTCTGGTGCTGGTTTTGGATGTGCTTCTACATCTTCTAGCTCAGTGGGTGGGACATTAGGTGTGATGTGCTTGGTCACCTGTGGGTATTCTAGGGCTATTTAACCTGGCCTGATACTGAGCAGTTCAATCCCTGCTTGGTTCAGGTAGCCGGCTCAAGGTTTACTCTGTGTTCCATCCTTCCGAGGTCGGTAAAATTGAGTACCCAGTTTGATGGGGGGTAATAAATTACCTGAAAGCACTGCAGAATAAGTTGACACTATAGAAATAACAAGATTAATTTATTTTTTATTTTTTTATGTTATGTGAAAAATCCCAAATAAAAACAATTCTGCTGCAAAGCTATTTGTCACAGCCTTTCTTGAGTATTACAATACTACAGGTAATAGTCACTAATTAAGAAATGTTGGTGATCCAGGGATTATTATGATTGCCAGTTTGGTGTCAAGAAGGGATTTTTCCCCTTAAATGAGGAAAATTGGCTTTTAATTCATTGAGGGTTTTTTTTTGCCTTCGTCTGGATCAACATTGAGGGAAAAATAGGCTGAACTGGATGGACATGTGTCTTTTTTGGCCTAACATACTATGTTTTTTTTTTTTACTAATGATTGTAAATGATGTTGTAAAATTGTAGTACTAGCTGTTACAGATTTGACAATACCAAATAAGTTGCTATTATTTCATGCATTAGGACTCATATTTAATAGTGTATTTATTGTGAAAAATGCTTGTTCAGAATATTTTTTTACTTTCTTTTCTTTTTAACTTTATTTTTTCAAACCCCTTAAAGGGGTGGTACCACTAAAACAAGATGTCTCCTGTGCACAGTACAGGGGATAACTTGCTGATTAGGGAGTGGCCAACCACCAATCACTAGAAAACAGCCCCAAAATGTTGCAAGTGAAGGATGCTCATGTGAATCTCTGCTCTGTTCACTTCAATTTGACAGTCGAAGATAGTAGAGTTCATGCAAAATTAGATCCTGTCTTCTATTTAACCAACAAGGAAGTTTTTAGGAGAAAAAAAATCAGCACATTTCGCAGTCTTGAAGCTACCTGTGATCATCTCCACGCCTATGGCCGGCTGCAGATGGGCGGAAATTCCGTGTCGGGATTTCCGCCACTGGAAGCCTGCATAGGATTGTGCTAACAAACCCAATCCTATGCAGACGGCCGCGGTTTGGCCGCACGAAATCTCACCAGCTCCTGTCTGCGCATGCGCCAGCTGCCCGGTAGCCGGCACATGAAAGATCCGGAGCTGTGGGGTGCGGGTGAGTATGCGCTGCTCTCTGCAGGCGCTCGGGTTGGGTCCCGCGGCGAGAATTCTCGCTGCCGGATCCAACCCGGCTGTCTACAGGCGGCCTAAGTGGATGATTAACTCTTTCAATGCCTCTTATCCTCGCTTTACACAGGCTCATAATGGTGATGTGTCTATGCTGAAGTGAGAACGCTGATATTTCTACCATCAGCATTTCAAATATTTGAAAGATATCTTCCAACTCTTTCTAAATCAGATACATTTGACACTGTAGCCGACAACTGGTGCCATTGCATGTTGGGTGCAATTATTATATTGTTTAATATAGTAAATGGTCCTTTTCATACAACACTGAAATAGAAACAAGAAATACATTGAATATATATTGCAACAAGCACATTTCTTAGGACCGACTTGTAAGTACCAATAGCCTGCAAGAATGGTCACAGAAAATAGGAATACTCTAACATACATACAGATTTTGTTGGATGTAGAACTTCCAGGTAAAGGTATATTCAACATCATAAAAATTTTCTTGCAGTTTCTTCAGCCATGATGTACAATTTTGTCAGTATGCTATAAAGTCACAGTATTTCTTGATTTAGTTCCCCTTTTAACTCCATTTTTGCAACATAACATAAAATGCTGTTCCGGACATAATCACAGGTTCATTCAAAGGTTTTGAACAAAGTATAGTATTTCTTTTGAAGAACATGGAATCATATTCTCAATATTGCCACACGCTAAAAAGGGTGAGGAAAAAGCTCATACAAAATACTTCTCATGCATTCAAAGGATTTTGTAACAATTTGAGATACTGCAGTAATAGCTGCATACAAATAAGAAAAAAATCTGGCATACTCTTGCTTTCATTTCCTTTGCTACTGCCATGGCAGTGTTTATTTTTTTAAGCAACAGTGAGATGTCATACTTGAAGCGTGACTGCAGCAGGCAATCTCTAGATTTAATGGTCATGTCAATTTCGCTGACACACATTGTAAGCAGTGATTGAATAAGAGAAATATATGCTTCAGCACTCATACCACTTTTAATATTGAATAAAATTGTACAACTGTTGTTTATACTAACTGCATAAAAATGCAAGATTCTTTAAGTGCAATTTGATCAAAACGTGGACCCATCCGCCTCATCCGGTGAATCCTACTGGATTTGTTCTTAAGTCTAAAAATACCTCTCTTTGAGCAAAACACCTCCAAATGAATAGGAAAAACTGTATACCTAGCTATATACTCTCATCGAAGCACCTGGGACAGATGCATAGATTGAGTGCATGACAAAAGTGATGGCAGCCACTGGTACAAGATTCTTAATGTGCAATTTGATCAAAACATGGACCCATCCGCCGCATCCAGGCGAATCTTACTGGATTGGTTTCTAACTCTAAACATAACTCTCTTTGAGCAAAAAGCCTTCAAATGAATAGGAAAAACTGGATACTTGGCTATATACTCTCATTAAAGTGATGGCAGCCACATGCAACAAAAGCACCATTACTAAGGCAACCTGGTGCGGATGGCAATAAAAGAGAAGAGACATGGACAGGGATCTTTGGAGCCGAGAAGAGGAGAGTCAGCTTGCCCAGCAACCTGACGTGACTGATGGCCAGAGCTGTGGAGACACAATATTTAAATGGGGAGAGGTGAGTGACACCACCATACACTGCCCAAACAACATTGTTATAAAACTCCCAAAGTATAGAGCCATGAAGTATCAAGATAAGTGCCCCAGTCCCAGTTTTCCCAAATCATCAATATTATAATATTGGTGGATCACGGTTGGAATCCAATTGCTTGGGGGTGAAGGGCTAAGTGCAGTAAAGATGTGTGGTAAGGGTCTTCAGAGAGAGAGCTTGCAAGGTGATCACTAAATAGTGGGTAATTAGCAGGGTTATAAGAACAATCTGGAAGAGTCCCCTGTAGTATTTGCAATAGTTGCGGTCTCACCATTTTTCTTTATAGAAACAGATGTAACTAAGCCTGGGGTTCACATCTGCATTGGATGCTCTGTTTGAGGCAAGGCCAGTTCCAAGTTTATGTGAGCCCCTGGGTGACAGGTGGGGGACTTAGTTGGTCCCTTTGCAGTGTATCCCAACCATGTGGCAGTAAATCTGCAACTGCACATACAGGGATAATAGAATGGTAGATGTCAGCTCTACACAGATGATTTGCAGGGCATATAACTGATTACAGTACCATTATATCCAGTAATCACGGGTGATGTTCTCTCTGACTGGAGCCATTCAGTTTCCCCTTTTCTTCTTTATCTTGCCCAGTCTGCTATGACAACTTCTCCCAGCTACAACTTATCTCTGTGGATTTTAACACACTCGCATCGTTGGCTTCTTGCTTTTCCATCACCTTCCCTACATTATCCCCAACCTTTACACAAGCTTCCCTTCTATAGTACCCAAGACAGTAATAATGCCACCTGTGGTACACCACACTAATAGTGTCCCCATTGTTGTGCCCTCCTTAGGCTCAACATGGTAAGTGCTGCTTAGATCAAGCCTTGCACAGTAACAGTGCCCCCACATAGCACAAATGCCTTAGCTCCCCACATAATAACCCATTTTGCTTCATCTCAGTAACACTGATCATTTTGTCCATTCACAAATAATACCCCCTTTTAGAAATAATGTCCCTATTAGCCCCCCTTTCAGAAATTATTCCTGTCTTTCAGAAATCATGTTCCCTTTACCCCATTTCAGAAATAAGGCACCTATTTACTACCTCTTTGAAATAATTCCTGTTTGACCCCTTTCAGAAAACAATGCCCCTATTTGCCCACTTTTAGATATAATGTCTCCTTTTGCCCTCTTTTCAGAAATATTGCTCCCTTTTAGTAATAACGGCCATATTTGACCCCTTTCAGAAATCATGCTCCCAACATCCCCTTGTATTTAGTTTTAAAAAAGTAAACAGTCCATACTCTGTGTCACTCCCTGGCAGCTGTAAGGGGCACTCCGGGCACTGACCTCCATGTTATGTGGTCATGTGACAAGCATATGATTTTAGCAGACATTCCCTGGCCTCCATACTTCCCACTACAGGTGTTAGAGAGCAACACAAAAGAGGAGTATAGACTTTTTTTGTTAAATTTAACATGCCTCAAATTAAAATCGAAGGCCCGACTGCTGTGCTTGACCCAGCAATCCAGGCCCTCCACTGACCCATTTCTATCCAGGTTTGCTTGGTACTGGTGCCCCTGGTTTGAGGTCATTAGCACAGATTTGTCAAAAAATCTGAATAAAATGGCGCAGCATGCTGTGTCCAAGAAATTACTGGACAGCATAACAGAAACCATTGTGTTAAATGGGGCCCATCATTTGGTTCTGCTATAGAATTGATTCATTCGGCCAGGGATTCAATTTTCCTGCTCTTATAATAAAACAAAAAAACAGAAACCCAAACCTAACCCTTAACTTTGATTTGGACACAGCCTATCACCCCATTTACACTGACAGATGATCGCTCAAAAGTTGCTCAAATGACAGTATGAGTGACAGTTTTGAGTGATCATCTATGCATAGTCTGTAGTAGCTAATTAGCTACTAAAGAGCTATGCAAGTGGAGCTGGACACCGCTGCTATCGCTCGGCGAACAATACAGCTGTTCTGCATAAGCAAACAGCTGTATTGTTCTCCATGATTACAACTCGCATCCCACTGTAACTGTAACAACTGCCTGCACCTCTGATAAGAGTTCATCACTCAATTCAAGAAAACTAGATTTGAGCGAGGAAGACTCGTGCATGAAAACTGCATGATGTCCGTGCATTTAGACCCAGCGATTCTCGCTCAAAAGATGGCTTTGAGCGAATTTTGAGCAAGAATCGTCGGGTCTAAATGGGCCTTAACACAGTGAAATAGGATGCTTATCAACTTGATTTAGGCTCTGTTCACACATTGGCCTCTTTTTGAAAGATATGATTAATTAGCAGGGAAAAATGTCTATCTGGCATATATTTAACAGTATTTAAAAGTGCAATCTGCCATTTATGGCCGCAAAACTTTAATCAGTTGTACAATGAAAGGCAATATGAGAGGTACAGTATGTATCTGTATTGGCATACTGCTGCAATTGTTTTTTACAATTTTTACTGAAGCTTCCTTATAAGGATTTTCAAAGAATAGAATGTATAACAAAAAATATTAAGGTACCACTATAGCCAGAAAATTGTGAGATACCTTTTTATGGCTAACCAGAAGAGATCAACATTTTAGACATTGTATAGAGTTATCACAAAGAAACATCTACCAGTCTGTTATTAGTGTGCAATGTCATTTTCAAACAAAGGTTGGTGACAATCCACCCAGCGGGCGCACAATTTGTACTTTGTTAAGGAAAAAGCTTGCAACTGCAAGCGAAAATCATCTGGCCATCAACCAGTAAGCAAGGAAAGAGTGGAGCGTGTCAGTGCAAGTTCCACACAAAGTCCTCAGAAATGCACTGTAAGAGCAAGCAGGAAATTGAACATCCTGCAGCCGACTGTTTGGAAGATTCTGCGCAAATGTTTGCAATGTTACCTGTATCAACTGCAATTCTTACAGGCCCTGAAACCGGACAACGAAGCGAGACAACATTCTTCCTGCGACAGGATGCAAACTGTAATGGAAAGCTTTGGTTTGATGGAGTTCAGTGATGAAGCTGCTGTCCATCTTTCAGGCACAGTTACCAAACATAATGTCAGAATCTGGGAATGGGAAAACCCATATGTCTATATAGAGCATCTGTGTAACTCCCTCGAGGTGAATGTGTTTTGCACTATAACCTGTAGGAAAGTATATGGCCCCTTCTTTTTCCATAAGGAAACAATCCCAGGAATTTTGTACCTGGACATGATATGGCTTCTGCCGCAGCTGGAACAGGAAAAGCCAGGTTTCATGGTTCAACAGGAAGAAAGCTCAATAGATGACTACCAAACAGATAGATTGGCTGTGCAGGTCATGACAACAGTGAACTACTTACTTGGCCTCCATGCTCCTCACACGTTACACCTTGTGATTTTTTTTCTCTGGAGGAGCGTTAAAGATAGACTCTGCATGCCACCCTTACCACCCACCGTGTATGATCCACGAGTCATTGCATCAGTCAATCACAAGTCATTGCATCAGTCAATCCTAATACACTACAATGTGTATAGCAGGAAGTTGACTACAGGCTTCATGTGTGTGCAGTGACAAAGGGGGCCACACTGATCAACCCTGATGGGGAAGACATTTTTGATATTGGGCAGCAAAACGTTTTGAGTTTCTGTTTCCATTTATATCAAATTTATGTATATAAGTGTCATGAAACATGCGTTATAAATGTTTCAAATTGGGAAAATCATTTGTAACATGATACATCAAAGATAAGCCAAAGCAATAAAACTAGGTTTTTTTAGAGATGAAAGAGCAATAGAGGTGATGACTTAGTAATTCACAGGTCTGAAGGAGTTATTCTGCTGTGTTATAAGGGTATAAAGTGTTCTCTATATAATGGGTTATAAATCCAGGTATTAGATTGAGTGCTTGTGTCAATGGCTGCAAAGTCCCTATTAGCTTGAATTCCCAGACTTTCCTCTCCTTGTTATTCTTAAAACTACTTTTCAGTATTAACGTTGTCCAGGAGTTAGAACAATTTTTCAAACACCAAGAAATTTGATAAATTAAGAAAAAAAATGGGCAAAAAAATACTGGTGAACAGGGGGCACTTCTGACAAAGTTCTTTAGGTTTGGTGGCTGAGAGAAGAGGTAAATTTTTGAATATTGCATTGTCTGTTGTCTTTGTGATATAAGGGTTGGGGATCCTCCAGCTCTTCTGTTTGTAATCGAACAGGCTGCTCCTTGGAATATTTGTGACTCTAGATCTGTACACCTATAACCAGTGGATATTACCGCTTGCTGTGAGAATGTATTCCTCAGAGATAAAGTGCTGTTTTCTATGATCACTTCCTAAAAAAACTGTAGATTTATCTCCAGAGCTTGGCTGTAGATCATGGACAACTTTTTCTCTTGAATGAAACCTGTTTTATCCTGGATATGCTGGACAGCCTGTAGGCTTATGCAAAACTAATTTCTGACTAATTTAAAACAAAATTACTTGGAATCAAGGATATTCAGTTTATTTAGCTAGAAAAAAAAGTGGTTTAGGGGTAACCAAATAACTATGTATGAACATATCAAAGATCAATACTGAGGTGTCTATCCTTACCTTTCCTCTTGGGAGGATATGTTTAGATATTTTTGCCACAACATCAACTGCTTTTCAAAGAATTATTTTATTAGGTCTGCTACCCCTGTCTGCCACCCTTTTGCGTTTCTGGGCAGATACGAGCATCGCTCTGCTCCTCCTGTGTGTATGGACTCTTTATGTCTATGCAATACTGAAGGAGTTAACCAGTTCCTTTATTCTCAGCCCAGCAGCATGGTTAATAGGCATTACTCTCCTATGTAAGCTGGATTGATGCACTTCCTCTTTGCCTCAGTATTGATGTGTGTTTGTCTCAGACACTCATCATATCTAGGATGCATAAAGAGTGGCAGCATAAATGGTGAAGTTGAACTCACAAGACTTTATTCTTACATGTTTTAAAAAAGATAGGGACATTTCGACCTCTCTCAGTCTTTATCAAGCTTAAAATGCCCTATATGCACTGGCATTAAATACCAAAGAACACATATCCACATACCAATCAAAGCATAGTATACATCCCCTAACCAAACCCCCCCCCCCCAAAAAAAAAAAAAAAAAACGAGTGCAAAGGAACTTTCACTAATCCCCTAATAATACTGCAGCATCCAAGGAGTGGGCCCTCAGCATAGGAGACACTGGGGCAAAACTTGGGCCTTGTCACGGGGTCCTACCATCTTCCACCATGAGGGTAGCAAGGGGACCCATCCAAGGAACCAAGGGCAGGAACCCAACTGTAGTTTACCTTCAGTCTTTGTCACGTGTGACACCACTGTTTCTTCCTCTGCGGTGAATACCGAAGATTTTAGGAAAGCAGTGATCAAACAAATACTGACAAGAATACAGGATAAAGAGCAGACAGTAAAGTCAGAGATAGGAAACATAAATAGGATCTGGTGCAAAGTCAGGAAGGTAGCAGACACATGTATACAGATACAAGTACAAGATAAGAGCAGACAATAAAGTCAGAGACAGATCACCTATGCTGGGTGTCTGAAACAAATGCACACCAACACTCAGGCAAAGGGCTGAGAACACTGAGATATGTTAACTCCTGCAGTGCTGATAGAAAGTAGAAGCTAAGAGACCATTCATACAAGGGGATTGGAGGGACACCCACATCTGCCCAGAATAGCGAGAGGGCGGCAGACACTGGTAGATGTCCTAACAATCAGCTGACTTAGACATACTCCAACCAGCTGCAATTTCCCATCTGCTTGTGAAATGATAAGCCAATCATAAAAACTCCCTTCTTACCTATAAATGTTACCTAATTCCAGTCGGAGTTCAACCAGAAAGAAGAGCAAAAGTTATGTAGAACCAAGTCTATAGAATATTAAAGACTACTTAGCCTAACTATCAGACACATTTGTAAAAGCTGCTTACAGCATATGCACATAAAATGCTCAGAAAGGTATGCTTGACTATCGATCAAGTAACTCCGATTTTTTTTTTACAGATGTAGCAAAGTTTAATTTGAGACGCAATACATTAAGGAAAAGTTCTGTGGCATGGTCTACTTGCCTTTTTTAATAGCTTTTATTGTGTTAAGATAATGGTTATTAAATGGCATAAGATAACTTGTTGCAGAAAGTTATCACATTGAACTCAAACTTTGCTACTTGTATATGGTGGAGGGGAGGATGTGTGGAAGTATTGGGCAGCTGCTGTATTGCCAACTGAGCCAGAGTAATGCGACCTGTGCAGTCACATGTCACTTACCCCTGATTGTTGATTTTATTATGACTTTGCTTTGTAATCTTCCTTTATGGCATAAATACCTAGATGTGCTTCTAGATGTAGGTTAAAATTCTCCATCGACTTGCTTTTCCCAGCTGTGTTGGTAAAATTAACAGGGTCGAATAGTAGTCCTAAGAAGAGTGTTTTTAACGTATTCTTCATGTATATCTACATACGGTAACAAGCCTCTGTTACTTATTAACTGTAAACATCTTTATGAAATAGCTTACTTAGAGAAATGCTATTGTCATAGAAACTACCACCTACTTATCCGCACTGCCTAATAGAGCTGTTTATTAGACTGTCAAGGCAGATATTGTTCATGAACATTCCGCAAAAAATAATGTACTTAATCATTCTACACTATAATTTCTAAATGACTGTTTCTTTGTAATATAAATAAAGCACACATTAGTCTCAGCATTTTAATGTCCAAGTATCATTGAATTACCTTACTGATGTTAAAGCAACCATCTGTTTTTGGGACAAAAGAGGGCTAAATTATCTGCTGTTGCTCTTCGCTGACATCCTTCCGATTTACTGGTTCTAGGTCCCATTTATGGCCATCCAAGCTGGCCTAAATAATATTTAGACTACCTAACCCCCACAGTGCATTGGTAGTGTTAGACTAAAAATGCACTATACTTGCTCTATGATTGACCAGAACTGCTCATGTGATCTGCAGGAGCCAATCAGACAACAGTAAAGAGTGTGCATTGGGTAGTTAGAAAATTGCTGAAGACATCTTGGACGGCCAAAAACTGGGCCCTAAATTGGAGGAACGGTAGAGAAGAGCAACTGCAGGTAATATATAGAGATGAGCGAGCACCCACATGCTCGAGTCAGCGTTATTCGAGTCGAGCTTTTCGTAAAATTCGAGAGCTCTACTCGAGTAACGAACCCCATTGACTACAATGAGAGACTCGAGCATTTTTGTATGTGGGATGCCGGGTGCCGAGCTTTTTTTTTTTTTCCTAGGTTCATCTGTGTCTCTCTCTCTTTCTCTCCCCCTTGACAAAAAATTTGCCAACGACGCACGCTGCGTCGCGGCGGGGAGGGGCCAAAACAGGCACGTCGCGGCGAGGAGGAGCCAACAACTGGGGCGGAGTCGAATGCGTCTTGATGCTTGTTCGAGTAATGAGCACCATCGAGTACGCTAATACTCGAATGAGCATCAAGCTCAGCAGAGTATGTTCGCTCAACTCTAGTAATATACCTTCTTGTCCTGGGGGGGCAGAATTTTGTTCTGAAACCAGTGCTGCTTCAAGACTAGGGCATATTAATAAAAATGCAAAGAAGATAAGAGGATGGTGGAGCGACTTCTATTAAGAATAGGATTTAGATGGTGAAGAATGCACATTTTTGATCTCTCTCTCTCTCTTCCCCCCACTCCACTCCGCTCCCCCCTGCTCACCCCTGCAGCCCACCCGAGTTGCTACCCACTTTACCATCCCTTTCCACCTGGCCTGTTCCCCTCTTCACAGTCAGTCTGTGACAGCTTGTAAACAATGTTGGCAGGGAGAATGAGAGGCTGGTTATAGGTGCTTTTATTATTTTTTTATCATGGCTAGCTGTTTAAAACAAAGCTCTTAAACACCGAACTAAATTATTGTAGAGCTGTCGTCAGTAAACTCTGGTGATATGACAAGCCTTAGAATTTTGTTGACTGCAATTTGCATCCTTTAATTTCATCCTTTTGACATAAGAGGCAGAGATTTTCCGCATGACCCTGCTTACTGTGAATGGCTCCCTTCTAATTGTTTGCTGACCTCTAGCCTGGAAGGTTGTGTGTAAAGTTTGTCAGTGTTTTGGAAAATTGATATCTGTTAAAGGCCGCCTGCACACATGCGAATTTGCATTGCGGAATCTGGAGAGGGCATTCTCCTCCGGAGTCCGGAGCAAAGAGTGCTCACAGCATGCAATGGCAAAATGCAATTTCATTCCATGAATTGAAACTGAACAGTGATTTTCCGCTTGCGGAGGAGAAATCACAGCATGCTGTGATTCTGTGCAGATTCCCGGAAGGCTCTTCCGCAATTATCATTGCGGAAATGTCGCAGGATCTATGTCATCGCCTGGCGTACTGTGCGTGTGGGTATTATTGTTTCTTGTCTCCACCAGGAAGCTAGGGGTTTGACAGGGCTTGCATGTAGGAGTGCCCCCGTCACACCCCTACCTCCCGATTGGTAGACATTTTCAGGTCCTGGAAGGTGCGTGCCCTAGAGGGTTAGGGTTAGGGATTAGTATTCCAGTTAGGTTTGTAATCTTTGCTGTAAATGCTTCCATGTTACCACTGTAACATGGAAACATTGACAGTTTATAATCTAAGACTAACTGCAATACTAATCCCTAACCCTAACCCTCCAGGGCATGGTAAAATGTATACTGATGCTGCCCTCTCCCCTGGGGGAACATTACATGATGTTGTGCACCAGGGTGGTTGGCCGCCTGGGAATAAAGAGTTTCACCCGGGTAACATACACCCCGAGGCCGCTGTAGCGCTGACATGCGGCCGCTGGTGGCTTCTCGGCTCCCCAGCTGCTTCTCAGCAGCGGCGCCGCTGACATATGCAGAAGGGAGACGAGGCAGGGGAGGGGAGTAGCCGGCAGCTGACGCATCTACTCTGTAAGTGCTGACCAAGGGAGAGTTCTAGGCATAATGCAGATGGCTGGGGTGACAGAGGAGCGGTAAACAGCGCTGCACATTGCCCGGAGAGACAGAGCAGCAGTGGGTGCCCAGCCCAGCGCTGCACATCACAGATGCCTGGCCACACGGAGCAGGACAGCACATTGCCCATAGCAGGAAAGGGTGAGTGTGAGCTGCGGAGATAGCAGGAAGGGGTGAGTGTGAGCTGCTGAGCAG